>NW_028133129.1:0-328017 GCF_964374135.1 Grampus griseus
CGCTATTCCTGTTCATCTTCCGCAGAAATTGCAAACTGGGCCAAACAGGAGGTTAAAGGCGCTGACTCTCCAAGTCGGGAGAGTGTTAGTAAAGCATCTGGAATGTTGCACCCGAGTACCAGGGTACGAAAACTGAGACATATTTGAACACGTCTCCCGATCACATGGTTGATCATACTCTAGGTTCCACATGCATGTTTTAGCTGAATGAAGAATAACTTAAACCTGGGTAGTTGAAACCCGTGGAATGGGTACCATGCAATATGACTTCATAGGGTCTTCATTTGCTCATCGAACCTCTCCAATCCTATCACTGCTGCGTTTATGCCCCTGTACACATGCTTGATTCTCTTTTGGAGACATAGCCATCCATAGGTTTTAAGATACTTACTAGTCAGGTACATTCTTAGGCGTTTAATATGCGGTGTTGAGTCCATTTCGTTGAGCAAGGAGTAGCTCTTGTCTATTCCGTATTTGGCTTAAGGAACTTTATCTGTGCTCATTTCAATCTCTGGTTTTATGCAGCACCCCAACTCACCTTTACCCTTAAGCAAGCATAAGTTGGTTTTCTCAATTTGAGACCCTGTTCTGTTCTGTAATTCAGTTCCTGTGTAGCCAAGTTTACATTCCGTGTATTACTGATATCTTATGATGTTTCTTTTTCTGTGTGACTTATTTCAGTTAGAATCATCGTACCTGAATCCACTCATTGTGCTGCTAAGGGCCTGATGAGATAGATTTCATTGCTGAGTCATATTGCTTTGTAAGTAAATACAACTTCTTTATCCATTTTTCACTTTCTGCGATGTTGAACTTGTACTGTAAACAAGGATCTTGTAAACAGAGGCGTCCCAAATTTTGGGGTGGCTGTGTCTTTTTGATTTTAATTTCCCTAAGCTACAGGTCCATAAGTGGAATTGCCCTAGGCTCTGTTGCTTTGTTTTTTAGATGTTTCAGGAAACACCATACACTTTCCCGAGTTTCTGTTGGCAATTTACATCCCGCCCATCAGCATAACTAGGCTCCCAGTTCTCCATGGCCTGTCCTGCCTTTCTGGATTTTACACTTTTTTCAGATGGCCCTTTTGACCGGGGGGAAGTGAGACTTCATTGTAGTGCAGATTTCCTTTGCAAGCTTGCTTGGTTGGCCAAAAAGGGCGTATGCGTTTTTTCCTGAATATATTCAGGAAAAAACGCATACGCCCTTTTTGGCCAAGTGCATCATTGTGGACGTTCTGCCTCTTTTCCTATGCTTTCAATGCAATTCCAGTCTACCTCCTGAAATCGGTTTCCTGCAATTCTGCCCCGCTTTCAAGTCCTCTTGGCAGCCTTACTTCAGTATATTTTTGGACGATAGCTGTCATTTATAACTCTGCAGGTTTGTGAATTACAGTGCCCCTGAGCTCCTTTCTTCAACTCGCTTTCTTGTGACCTGGCCGCAACACCGCAGGATGGCTTCAGGCCCTAATCTGGTTCCGGCATGGCACGCTGAGCCTTTGGTTATTTCCTCTTCCTGGTGGGAAATGAGAGTTAAATTTGCCCGTCCAGACACCTCCAGCTAGTCTCTCATTGGTTCTCCCTATTCCTGTTCATATTCCGCAGAAATTGCAAACTGGGCCAAACAGGAGGTTAAAGGCGCTTACTCTCCAAGTGGGGAGAGTGTTAGTAAAGCGTCTGGAATGTTGCACCCGAGTACCAGGGGAGTAAAACTGAGACACATATGAACACGTCTCCCGTTCACACGATTGATCATACTCTGGGTTCCACGTGCATGATTTAGCTGAAGGAAGAATACCTTAAACCTGGAGAGTTGAGACCCGTGGAATGGGTACCATGCAATATGACTTCAAAGGGTCTTCATTTGCTCACCGAACCTCTCCAATCCTATCACTGCTGCGTTTATGCCCCTGTACACACGCTTGATTCTCTTTTGGAGACGTAGCAATCAATAGGTATTAAGATACTTACTAGTCAGGTACATTCTTAGGCGTTTAATATGCGTTGTTGAGTCCATTTCGTTGAGCAAGGAGTAGCTCTTGTCTATTCCATATTTGGCTTAAGGAACTTTATCTGTGCTCATTTCAATCTCTGGTTTTATGCAGCACCCCAACTCACCTTTCCCCTTAAGCAAGCATAAGTTGGTTTTCTAAATTTGAGACCCTGTTCTGTTTTGGAATTCAGTTCCTGTGTAGCCAAGTTTACATTCCATGTATTAGTGATATCTTATGATGTTTCTTTTTCTGTGTGACTTATTTCAGTTAGAATCATCGTACCTGAATCCACTCATTATGCTGCTACGGGCCTGATGACATAGATTTCATTGCTGAGTGATACTGCATTGTACGTAAGTACCACAAGTTCTTTATCCATTTTTCACTTTCTGTGATATTGAACTTGTACGGTAAAGGAGGTTCTTGTAAACAGAGGCGTCCCAAACTTTGGGGTGGCTGTGTCTTTTTTATTTTAATTTCCCTAAGCTATAGGACCATAAGTGGAAGTGCCCTAGGCTCTGTTGCTTTGTTTTTTAGATGTTTCAGGAAACACCATACACTTCTCCCGAGTGTCTGTTGGCAATTTACATCCCGCCCCTCAGCATAACAAGGCTCCCAGTTCTCCATGGCCTGTCCTGCCTTTCTGGATTTTACACTTTTTTCAGATGGCCCTTTTGACCGGGGGGAAGTGAGACTTCATTGTAGTGCAGATTTCCTTTGCAAGCTTGCTTGGTTGGCCAAAAAGGGCGTATGCGTTTTTTCCTGAATATATTCAGGAAAAAACGCATACGCCCTTTTTGGCCAAGTGCATCATTGTGGACGTTCTGCCTCTTTTCCTATGCTTTCAATGCAATTCCAGTCTACCTCCTGAAATCGGTTTCCTGCAATTCTGCCCCGCTTTCAAGTCCTCTTGGCAGCCTTACTTCAGTATAGTTTTGGACGATAGCTGTCATTTATAACGCTGCAGGTTTGTGAATTACAGTGCCCCTGAGCTCCTTTCTTCAACTCGCTGTGTTGTGAGCTGGCCGCAACACCGGAGGATGTCTTCAGGCCCTAATCTGGTTCCGGCACGGCACGCTGAGCCTTTGGTTAATTCCTCTTCCTGGTGGGAAATGAGAGTTAAATTTGCTCGTCCAGACACCTCCAGCTAGTCTCTCATTGGTTCTCCCTATTCCTGTTCATCTTCCGCAGAAATTGCAAACTGGGCCAAACAGGAGGTTAAAGGGACTGACTCTCCATGTCGGGAGAGTGTTAGTAAAGCGTCTGGAATGTTGCACCCGAGTACCATGGTACGAAAACTGAGACATATTTGAACACTTCTCCCGTTCACATGGTTGATCATACTCTGTGTTCCACGTGCATGTTTTAGCTGAAGGAAGAATACCTTAAACCTGGAGAGTTGAGACCCGTGGAATGGGTACCATGCAATATGACTTCAAAGGGTCTTCATTTGCTCACCGAACCTCTCCAATCCTATCACTGCTGCGTTTATGCCCCTGTACACACGCTTGATTCTCTTTTGGAGACGTAGCAATCAATAGGTATTAAGATACTTACTAGTCAGGTACATTCTTAGGCGTTTAATATGCGTTGTTGAGTCCATTTCGTTGAGCAAGGAGTAGCTCTTGTCTATTCCATATTTGGCTTAAGGAACTTTATCTGTGCTCATTTCAATCTCTGGTTTTATGCAGCACCCCAACTCACCTTTCCCCTTAAGCAAGCATAAGTTGGTTTTCTAAATTTGAGACCCTGTTCTGTTTTGGAATTCAGTTCCTGTGTAGCCAAGTTTACATTCCGTGTATTAGTGATATCTTATGATGTTTCTTTTTCTGTGTGACTTATTTCAGTTAGAATCATCGTACCTGAATCCACTCATTATGCTGCTACGGGCCTGATGACATAGATTTCATTGCTGAGTGATACTGCATTGTACGTAAGTACCACAAGTTCTTTATCCATTTTTCACTTTCTGTGATATTGAACTTGTACGGTAAAGGAGGTTCTTGTAAACAGAGGCGTCCCAAACTTTGGGGTGGCTGTGTCTTTTTTATTTTAATTTCCCTAAGCTATAGGACCATAAGTGGAAGTGCCCTAGGCTCTGTTGCTTTGTTTTTTAGATGTTTCAGGAAACACCATACACTTCTCCCGAGTGTCTGTTGGCAATTTACATCCCGCCCCTCAGCATAACAAGGCTCCCAGTTCTCCATGGCCTGTCCTGCCTTTCTGGATTTTACACTTTTTTCAGATGGCCCTTTTGACCGGGGGGAAGTGAGACTTCATTGTAGTGCAGATTTCCTTTGCAAGCTTGCTTGGTTGGCCAAAAAGGGCGTATGCGTTTTTTCCTGAATATATTCAGGAAAAAACGCATACGCCCTTTTTGGCCAAGTGCATCATTGTGGACGTTCTGCCTCTTTTCCTATGCTTTCAATGCAATTCCAGTCTACCTCCTGAAATCGGTTTCCTGCAATTCTGCCCCGCTTTCAAGTCCTCTTGGCAGCCTTACTTCAGTATAGTTTTGGACGATAGCTGTCATTTATAACGCTGCAGGTTTGTGAATTACAGTGCCCCTGAGCTCCTTTCTTCAACTCGCTGTGTTGTGAGCTGGCCGCAACACCGGAGGATGGCTTCAGGCCCTAATCTGGTTCCGGCACGGCACGCTGAGCCTTTGGTTAATTCCTCTTCCTGGTGGGAAATGAGAGTTAAATTTGCTCGTCCAGACACCTCCAGCTAGTCTCTCATTGGTTCTCCCTATTCCTGTTCATCTTCCGCAGAAATTGCAAACTGGGCCAAACAGGAGGTTAAAGGGACTGACTCTCCATGTCGGGAGAGTGTTAGTAAAGCGTCTGGAATGTTGCACCCGAGTACCATGGTACGAAAACTGAGACATATTTGAACACTTCTCCCGTTCACATGGTTGATCATACTCTGTGTTCCACGTGCATGTTTTAGCTGAAGGAAGAATACCTTAAACCTGGAGAGTTGAGACCCGTGGAATGGGTACCATGCAATATGACTTCAAAGGGTCTTCATTTGCTCACCGAACCTCTCCAATCCTATCACTGCTGCGTTTATGCCCCTGTACACACGCTTGATTCTCTTTTGGAGACGTAGCAATCAATAGGTATTAAGATACTTACTAGTCAGGTACATTCTTAGGCGTTTAATATGCGTTGTTGAGTCCATTTCGTTGAGCAAGGAGTAGCTCTTGTCTATTCCATATTTGGCTTAAGGAACTTTATCTGTGCTCATTTCAATCTCTGGTTTTATGCAGCACCCCAACTCACCTTTCCCCTTAAGCAAGCATAAGTTGGTTTTCTAAATTTGAGACCCTGTTCTGTTTTGGAATTCAGTTCCTGTGTAGCCAAGTTTACATTCCGTGTATTAGTGATATCTTATGATGTTTCTTTTTCTGTGTGACTTATTTCAGTTAGAATCATCGTACCTGAATCCACTCATTATGCTGCTACGGGCCTGATGACATAGATTTCATTGCTGAGTGATACTGCATTGTACGTAAGTACCACAAGTTCTTTATCCATTTTTCACTTTCTGTGATATTGAACTTGTACGGTAAACGAGGTTCTTGTAAACAGAGGCGTCCCAAACTTTGGGGTGGCTGTGTCTTTTTGATTTTAATTTCCCTAAGCTATAGGACCATAAGTGGAAGTGCCCTAGGCTCTGTTGCTTTGTTTTTTAGATGTTTCAGGAAACACCATACACTTCTCCCGAGTGCCTGTTGGCAATTTACATCCCTCCCATCAGCATAACAAGGCTCCCAGTTCTCCATGGCCTGTCCTGCCTTTCTGGATTTTACACTTTTTTCAGATGGCCCTTTTGACCGGGGGGAAGTGAGACTTCATTGTAGTGCAGATTTCCTTTGCAAGGTTGCTTGGTTGGCCAAAAAGGGCGTATGCGTTTTTTCCTGAATATATTCAGGAAAAAACGCATACGCCCTTTTTGGCCAAGTGCATCATTGTGGACGTTCTGCCTCTTTTCCTATGCTTTCAATGCAATTCCAGTCTACCTCCTGAAATCGGTTTCCTGCAATTCTGCTCCGCTTTCAAGTCCTCTTGGCAGCCTTACTTCAGTATATTTTTGGACGATAGCTGTCATTTATAACTCTGCAGGTTTGTGAATTACAGTGCCCCTGAGCTCCTTTCTTCAACTCGCTTTCTTTTGAGCTGGCCGCAACACCGCAGGATGGCTTCAGGCCCTAATCTGGTTCCGGCACGGCACGCTGAGCCTTTGGTTAATTCCTCTTCCTGGTGGGAAATGAGAGTTAAATTTGCCCGTCCAGACACCTCCAGCTAGTCTCTCATTGGTTCTCCCTATTCCTGTTCATCTTCCGCAGAAATTGCAAACTGGGCCAAACAGGAGGTTAAAGGGACTGACTCTCCATGTCGGGAGAGTGTTAGTAAAGCGTCTGGAATGTTGCACCCGAGTACCAGGGTACGAAAACTGAGACATATTTGAACACTTCTCCCGTTCACATGGTTGATCATACTCTGTGTTACACGTGCATGTTTTAGCTGAAGGAAGAATACCTTAAACCTGGAGAGTTGAGACCCGTGGAATGGGTACCATGCAATATGACTTCAAAGGGTCTTCATTTGCTCACCGAACCTCTCCAATCCTATCACTGCTGCGTTTATGCCCCTGTACACACGCTTGATTCTCTTTTGGAGACATAGCAATCCATAGGTTTTAAGATACTTACTAGTCAGGTACATTCTTAGGCGTTTAATATGGGGTGTTGAGTCCATTTCGTTGAGCAAGGAGTAGCTCTTGTCTCTTCCATATTTGGCTTAAGGAACTTTATCTGTGCTCATTTCAATCTCTGGTTTTATGCAGCACCCCAACTCACCTTTCCCCTTAAGCAAACATAAGTTGGTTTTCTAAATTTGAGACCCTGTTCTGTTTTGGAATTCAGTTCCTGTGTAGCCAAGTTTACATTCCGTGTATTAGTGATATCTTATGATGTTTCTTTTTCTGTGTGACTTATTTCAGTTAGAATCATCGTACCTAAATCCACTTATTATGCTGCTACGGGCCTGATGACATAGATTTCATTGCTGAGTGATACTGCATTGTACGTAAGTACCACAAGTTCTTTATCCATTTTTCACTTTCTGTGATATTGAAATTGTACGGTAAAGGAGGTTCTTGTAAACAGAGGCGTCCCAAACTTTGGGGTGGCTGTGTCTTTTTGATTTTAATTTCCCTAAGCTATAGGACCATAAGTGGAAGTGCCCTAGGATCTGTTGCTTTGTTTTTTAGATGTTTCAGGAAACACCATACACTTCTCCCGAGTGTCTGTTGGCAATTTACATCCCGCCCATCAGCATAACAAGGCTCCCAGTTCTCCATGGCCTGTCCTGCCTTTCTGGAGTTTACACTTTTTTCAGATGGCCCTTTTGACCGGGGGGAAGTGAGACTTCATTGTAGTGCAGATTTCCTTTGCAAGCTTGCTTGGTTGACCAAAAAGGGCGTATGCGTTTTTTCCTGAATATATTCAGGAAAAAACGCATACGCCCTTTTTGGCCAAGTGCATCATTGTGGACGTTCTGCCTCTTTTCCTATGCTTTCAATGCAATTCCAGTCTACCTCCTGAAATCGGTTTCCTGCAATTCTGCCCCGCTTTCAAGTCCTCTTGGCAGCCTTACTTCGGTATATTTTTGGACGATAGCTGTCATTTATAACTCTGCAGGTTTGTGAATTACAGTGCCCCTGAGCTCCTTTCTTCAACTCGCTTTCTTTTGAGCTGGCCGCAACACCGCAGGATGGCTTCAGGCCCTAATTTGTTTCCGGCACGGCATGCTGAGCCTTTGGTTAATTCCTCTTCCTGGTGGGAAATGAGAGTTAAATTTGCCCGTCCAGACACCTGCAGCTAGTCTCTCATTGGTTCTCCCTATTCCTGTTCATCTTCCGCAGAAATTGCAAACTGGGCCAAACAGGAGGTTAAAGGGACTGACTCTCCAAGTTCGGAGAGTGTTAGTAAAGCGTCTGGAATGTTGCACCCGAGTACCAGGGTACGAAAACTGAGACATATTTGAACAAGTCTCCCGATCACATGGTTGATCATACTCTAGGTTCCACATGCATGTTTTAGCTGAAGGAGGAATACCTTTAACATGGGTAGTTGAAACCCGTGGAATGGGTACCATGCAATATGACTTCAAAGGGTCTTCATTTGCTCACCAAACCTCTCCAATCCTATCACTGCTGCGTTTATGCCCCTGTACACATGCTTGGTTCTCTTTCGGAGACATAGCAATCCATAGGTTTTAAGATACTTACTAGTTAGGTACATTCTTAGGCGTTTAATATGGGGTGTTGAGTCCATTTCGTTGAGCAAGGAGTAGCTCTTGTCTATTCCATATTTGGCTTAAGGAACTTTATCTGTGCTCATTTCAATCTCTGGTTTTATGCAGCACCCCAACTCACCTTTCCCCTTAAGCAAGCATAAGTTGGTTTTCTAAATTTGAGACCCTGTTCTGTTTTGGAATTCAGTTCCTGTGTAGCCAAGTTTACATTCCGTGTATTAGTGATATCTTATGATGTTTCTTTTTCTGTGTGACTTATTTCAGTTAGAATCATCATACCGGAATCCACTCATTGTGCTGCTAAGGGCCTGGTGACATAGATTTCATTGCTGAGTGATACTGCATTGTACGTAAGTACCACAAGTTCTTTATCCATTTTTCACTTTCTGTGATATTGAACTTGTACGGTAAACGAGGTTCTTGTAAACAGAGGCGTCCCAAACTTTGGGGTGACTGTGTCTTTTTGATTTTAATTTCCCTAAGCTATAGGACCATAAGTGGAAGTGCCCTAGGCTCTGTTGCTTTGTTTTTTAGATGTTTCAGGAAACACCATACACTTCTCCCGAGTGTCTGTTGGCAATTTACATCCCGCCCATCAGCATAACAAGGCTCCCAGTTCTCCATGGCCTGTCCTGCCTTTCTGGATTTTACACTTTTTTCAGATGGCCCTTTTGACCGGGGGGAAGTGAGACTTCATTGTAGTGCAGATTTCCTTTGCAAGCTTGCTTGGTTGGCCAAAAAGGGCGTATGCGTTTTTTCCTGAATATATTCAGGAAAAAACGCATACGCCCTTTTTGGCCAAGTGCATCATTGTGGACGTTCTGCCTCTTTTCCTATGCTTTCAATGTAATTCCAGTCTACCTCCTGAAATCGGTTTCCTGCAATTCTGCCCCGCTTTCAAGTCCTCTTGGCAGCCTTACTTCAGTATATTTTTGGACGATAGCTGTCATTTATAACTCTGCAGGTTTGTGAATTACAGTGCCCCTGAGCTCCTTTCTTCAACTCGCTTTCTTTTGAGCTGGCCGCCACACCGCAGGATGGCTTCAGGCCCTAATTTGGTTCAGGCACGGCACGCTGAGCCTTTGGTATTTCCTCTTCCTGGTGGGAAATGAGAGTTAAATTTGCCCGTCCAGACACCTCCAGCTAGTCTCTCATTGGTTCTCCCTATTCCTGTTCATCTTCCACAGAAATTGCAAACTGGGCCAAACAGGAGGTTAAAGGCGCTGACTCTCCAAGTGGGGAGAGTGTTAGTAAAGCGTCTGGAATGTTGCACCCGAGTACCGGGGAGGAAAACTGAGACATATTTGAACACGTCTCCTGTTCACACGGTTGATCATACTCTGGGTTCCACATGCATGTTTTAGCTGAAGGAAGAATACCTTAAACCTGGAGAGTTGAGACCCGTGGAATGGGTACCATGCAAATTGACTCCAAAGGGTCTTCATTTGCTCACCGAACCTCTCCAATCCTATCACTGCTGCGTTTATGCCCCTGTACACACGCTTGATTCTCTTTTGGAGACATAGCAATCCATAGGTTTTAAGATACTTACTAGTCAGGTACATTCTTAGGCAGTTAATATGGGGTGTTGAGTCCATTTCGTTGAGCAAGGAGTAGCTCTTGTCTATTCCATATTTGGCTTAAGGAACTTTATCTGTGCTCATTTCAATCTCTGGTTTTATGCAGCACCCCAACTCACCTTTCCCGTTAAGCAAGCATAAGTTGGTTTTCTAAATTTGAGACCCTGTTCTGTTCTGTAATTCAGTTCTTGTGTAGCCAAGTTTACATTCCGTGTATTACTGATATCTTATGATGTTTCATTTTCTGTGTGACTTATTTCAGTTAGAATCATCATACCTGAATCCACTCATTGTGCTGCTAAGGGCCTGATGACATAGATTTCATTGCTGTGTGATATTGCTTTGTAAGTAAATACCACAAATTCTTTATCCATTTTTCACTTTCTGCGATGTTGAACTTGTACTGTAAACGAGGTTCTTGTAAACAGAGGCCTCCCAAACTTTGGGGTGGGTGTGTCTTTTTTATTTTAATTTCCCTAAGCTATAGGACCATAAGTGGAAGTGCCCTAGGCTCTGTTGCTTTGTTTTTTAGATGTTTCAGGAAACACCATACACTTCTCCCGAGTGCCTGTTGGCAATTTACATCCCTCCCATCAGCATAACAAGGCTCCCAGTTCTCCATGGCCTGTCCTGCCTTTCTGGATTTTACACTTTTTTCAGATGGCCCTTTTGACCGGGGGGAAGTGAGACTTCATTGTAGTGCAGATTTCCTTTGCAAGGTTGCTTGGTTGGCGAAAAAGGGCGTATGCGTTTTTTCCTGAATATATTCAGGAAAAAACGCATACGCCCTTTTTGGCCAAGTGCATCATTGTGGACGTTCTGCCTCTTTTCCTATGCTTTCAATGCAATTCCAGTCTACCTCCTGAAATCGGTTTCCTGCAATTCTGCTCCGCTTTCAAGTCCTCTTGGCAGCCTTACTTCAGTATAGTTTTGGACGATAGCTGTCATTTATAACTCTGCAGGTTTGTGAATTACAGTGCCCCTGAGCTCCTTTCTTCAACTCGCTGTGTTGTGAGCTGGCCGCAACACCGGAGGATGGCTTCAGGCCCTAATCTGGTTCCGGCACGGCACGCTGAGCCTTTGGTTAATTCCTCTTCCTGGTGGGAAATGAGAGTTAAATTTGCTCGTCCAGACACCTCCAGCTAGTCTCTCATTGGTTCTCCCTATTCCTGTTCATCTTCCGCAGAAATTGCAAACTGGGCCAAACAGGAGGTTAAAGGCGCTGACTCTCCAAGTGTGGAGAGTGTTAGTAAAGCGTCTGGAATGTTGCACCCGAGTACCAGGGGACGAAAACTGAGACATATTTGAACACGTCTCCCGATCACATGGTTGATCATACTCTAGGTTCCACATGCATGTTTTAGCTGAAGGAAGAATACCTTAAACCTGGAGAGTTGAGGCCCTTGGAATGGGTACCATGCAATATGACTTCAAAGGGTATTCATTTGCTCACCGAACCTCTCCAATCCTTTCACTGCTGCGTTTATGCCCCTGTACACACGCTTGATTCTCTTTTGGAGACATAGCAATCCATAGGTTTTAAGATACTTACTAGTCAGGTACATTCTTAGGCGTTTAATATGGGGTGTTGAGTCCATTTCGTTGAGCAAGGAGTAGCTCTTGTCTCTTCCATATTTGGCTTAAGGAACTTTATCTGTGCTCATTTCAATCTCTGGTTTTATGCAGCACCCCAACTCACCTTTCCCCTTAAGCAAACATAAGTTGGTTTTCTAAATTTGAGACCCTGTTCTGTTTTGGAATTCAGTTCCTGTGTAGCCAAGTTTACATTCCGTGTATTAGTGATATCTTATGATGTTTCTTTTTCTGTGTGACTTATTTCAGTTAGAATCATCGTACCTGAATCCACTCATTATGCTGCTACGGGCCTGATGACATAGATTTCATTGCTGAGTGATACTGCATTGTACGTAAGTACCACAAGTTCTTTATCCATTTTTCACTTTCTGTGATATTGAACTTGTACGGTAAACGAGGTTCTTGTAAACAGAGGCGTCCCAAACTTTGGGGTGGCTGTGTCTTTTTGATTTTAATTTCCCTAAGCTATAGGACCATAAGTGGAAGTGCCCTAGGCTCTGTTGCTTTGTTTTTTAGATGTTTCAGGAAACACCATACACTTCTCCCGAGTGTCTGTTGGCAATTTACATCCCGCCCATCAGCATAACAAGGCTCCCAGTTCTCCATGGCCTGTCCTGCCTTTCTGGATTTTACACTTTTTTCAGATGGCCCTTTTGACCGGGGGGAAGTGAGACTTCATTGTAGTGCAGATTTCCTTTGCAAGCTTGCTTGGTTGGCCAAAAAGGGCGTATGCGTTTTTTCCTGAATATATTCAGGAAAAAACGCATACGCCCTTTTTGGCCAAGTGCATCATTGTGGACGTTCTGCCTCTTTTCC
Organism: Grampus griseus; assembly: GCF_964374135.1. Classification (NCBI taxonomy): domain Eukaryota; kingdom Metazoa; phylum Chordata; class Mammalia; order Artiodactyla; family Delphinidae; genus Grampus; species Grampus griseus. The sequence goes on from NW_028133129.1 coordinate 12,306, forward strand.
TATGCTTTCAATGCAATTCCAGTCTACCTCCTGAAATCGGTTTCCTGCAATTCTGCCCCGCTTTCAAGTCCTCTTGGCAGCCTTACTTCAGTATATTTTTGGACGATAGCTGTCATTTATAACTCTGCAGGTTTGTAAATTACAGTGCCCCAGAGCTCCTTTCTTCAACTCGCTTTCTTGTGAACTGGCCGCAACACCGCAGGATGGCTTCAGGCCCTAATCTGGTTCCGGCGCGGCACACTGAGCCTTTGGTTAATTCCTCTTCCTGGTGGGAAATGAGAGTTAAATTTGCCCGTCCAGACACCTCCAGCTAGTCTCTCATTGGTTCTCCCTATTCCTGTTCATCGTCCGCAGAAATTGCAAACTGGGCCAAACAGGAGGTTAAAGGGACTGACTCTCCAAGTCGGGAGAGTGTTAGTAAAGCTTCTGGAATGTTGCACCCGAGTACCATGGTACGAAAACTGAGACGCATTTGAACACTTCTCCCGTTCACATGGTTGATCATACTCTGTGTTCCACGTGCATGTTTTAGCTGAAGGAAGAATACCTTAAACCTGGAGAGTTGAGACCCGTGGAATGGGTACCATGCAAATTGACTTCAAAGGGTCTTCATTTGCTCACCGAACCTCTGCAATCTTATCACTGCTGCGTTTTTGCCCCTGTACACATGCTTGATTCTCTTTCGGAGACATAGCAATCCATAGGTTTTAAGATACTTACTAGTCAGGTACATTCTTAGGCATTTAATATGCGGTGTTGAGTCCATTTCGTTGAGCAAGGAGTAGCTCTTGTCTATTCCATATTTGGCTTAAGGAACTTTATCTGTGCTCATTTCAATCTCTGGTTTTATGCAGCACCCCAACTCACCTTTCCCCTTAAGCAAGCATAAGTTGGTTTTCTAAATTTGAGACCCTGTTCTGTTCTGTAATTCAGTTCCTCTGTAGCCAAGTTTACATTCCGTGTATTACTGATATCTTATGATGTTTCTTTTGCTGTGTGACTTATTTCAGTTAGAATCATCGTACCTGAATCCACTCATTGTGCTGCTAAGGGCCTGATGACATAGATTTCATTGCTGAGTGATATTGCTTTGTAAGTAAATACCACATCTTCTTTATCCATTTTTCACTTTCTGCAATGTTGAACTTGTACTGTATACGAGGTTCTTGTAAACAGAGGCGTCCCAAACTTTGGGGTGGCTGTGTCTTTTTGATTTTAATTTCCCTAAGCTATAGGACCATAAGTGGAAGTGCCCTAGGCTCTGTTGCTTTGTTTTTTAGATGTTTCAGGAAACACCATACACTTCTCCCGAGTGTCTGTTGGCAATTTACATCCCGCCCATAAGCATAACAAGGCTCCCAGTTCTCCATGGCCTGTCCTGCCTTTCTGGATTTTACACTTTTTTCAGATGGCCCTTTTGACCGGGGGGAATTGAGACTTCATTGTAGTGCAGATTTCCTTTGCAAGCTTGCTTGGTTGGCCCAAAAGGGCGTATGCGTTTTTTCCTGAATATATTCAGGAAAAAACGCATACGCCCTTTTTGCCCAAGTGCATCATTGTGGACGTTCTGCCTCTTTTCCTATGCTTTCAATGCAATTCCAGTCTACCTCCTGAAATCGGTTTCCTGCAATTCTGTCCCGCTTTCAAGTCCTCTTGGCAGCCTTACTTCAGTATATTTTTGGACGATAGCTGTCATTTATAACTCTGCAGGTTTGTGAATTACAGTGCCCCTGAGCTCCTTTCTTCAACTCGTTTTCTTGTGACCTGGCCACAACACCGCAGGATGGCTTCAGGCCCTAATCTGGTTCCGGCACGGCACGCTGAGCCTTTGGTTAATTCCTCTTCCTGGTGGGAAATGAGAGTTAAATTTGCCCGTCCAGACACCTCCAGCTAGTCTCTCATTGGTTCTCGCTATTCCTGTTCATCTTCCGCAGAAATTGCAAACTGGGCCAAACAGGAGGTTAAAGGGACTGACTCTCCAAGTCGGGAGAGTGATAGTAAAGCGTCTGAAATGTTGCATCCGAGTACCCGGGGAGGAAAACTGAGACATATTTGAACACGTCTCCCGTTCACACGGTTGATCATACTCTGGGTTCCACATGCATATTTTAGCTGAAGGAAGAATACCTTAAACCTGGGTATTTGAAACCCGTGGAATGGGTACCATACAATATGACTTCAAAGGGTCTTCATTTGCTCACCAAACCTCTCCAATCCTATCACTGCTGCGTTTATGCCCCTGTACACATGCTTGATTCTCTTTCAGAGACATAGCAATCTATAGGTTTTAAGATACTTACTAGTCAGGTACATTCTTAGGCGTTTAATATCCGGTGTTGAGTCCATTTCGTTGAGCAAGGAGTAGCTGTTGTCTATTCCATATTTGGCTTAAGGAACTTTATCTGTGCTCATTTCAATCTCTGGTTTTATGCAGCACCCCAATTCACCTTTCCCCTTAAGCAAGCATAAGTTGGTTTTCTAAATTTGAGACCCTGTTCTGTTTTGGAATTCAGTTCCTGTGTAGCCAAGTTTACATTCCGTGTATTAGTGATATCTTATGATGTTTCTTTTTCTGTGTGACTTATTTCAGTTAGAATCATCGTACCTGAATCCACTCATTATGCTGCTACGGGCCTGATGACATAGATTTCATTGCTGAGTGATACTGCATTGTACGTAAGTACCACAAGTTCTTTATCCATCTTTCACTTTCTGTGATATTGAAATTGTACGGTAAACGAGGTTCTTGTAAACAGAGGCGTCCCAAACTTTGGGGTGGCCGTTTCTTTTTGATTTTAGTTTCCCTAAGCTATAGGACCATAAGTGGAAGTGCCCTAGGCTCTGTTGCTTTGTTTTTTAGATGTTTCAGGAAACACCATACACTTCTCCGAGTGGCTGTTGGCAATTTACATCCCGCCCATCAGCATAACAAGGCTCCCAGTTCTCCATGGCCTGTCCTGCCTTTCTGGATTTTACACTTTTTTCAGATGGCCCTTTTGACGGGGGGAAGTGAGACTTCATTGTAGTGCCGATTTCCTTTGCAAGCTTGCTTGGTTGGCCAAAAAGGGCGTATGCGTTTTTTCCTGAATATATTCAGGAAAAAACGCATACGCCCTTTTTAGCCAAGTGCATCATTGTGGACGTTCTGCCTCTTTTCCTATGCTTTCAATGCAATTCCAGTCTACCTCCTGAAATCGGTTTCCTGCAATTCTGCCCCGCTTTCAAGTCCTCTTGGCAGCCTTACTTCAGTATATTTTTGGACGAAAGCTGTCATTTATAACTCTGCAGGTTTGTGAATTACAGTGCTCCTGAGCTCCTTTCTTCAACTCGCTTTCTTGTGAGCTGGCCGCAACACCGCAGGATGGCTTCAGGCCCTAATCTGGTTCGGGCACGGCACGCTGAGCCTTTGGTTAATTCCTCTTCCTGGTGGGAAATGAGAGTTAAATTTGCCCGTCCAGACACCTCCAGCTAGTCTCTCATTGGTTCTCCCTATTCCTGTTCATCTTCCGCAGAAATTACAAACTGGGCCAAACAGGAAGTTAAAGAGACTGACTCTCCATGTCGGGAGAGTGTTAGTAAAGCATCTGGAATGTTGCGCCCGAGTACCAGGGTACGAAAACTGAGACATATTTGAACACGTCTCCCGATCACATGGTTGATCATACTCTAGGATACACATGCATGTTTTAGCTGAAGGAAGAATACCTTAAACCTGGGTAGTTGAAACCCGTGGAATGGGTACCATGCAATATGACTTCAAAGGGTCTTCATTTGCTCACCGAACCTCTCCAATCTTATCACTGCTGCGTTTATGCCCCTGTACACATGCTTGATTCTCTTTCGGAGACATAGCAATCCATAGGTTTTAAGATACTTACTAGTCAGGTACATTCTTAGGCATTTAATATGCGGTGTTGAGTCCATTTCGTTGAGCAAGGAGTAGCTCTTGTCTATTCCATATTTGGCTTAAGGAACTTTATCTGTGCTCATTTCAATCTCTGGTTTTATGCAGCACCCCAACTCACCTTTCCCCTTAAGCAAGCATAAGTTGGTTTTGTAAATTTGAGACCCTGTTCTGTTCTGTAATTCAGTTCCTCTGTAGCCAAGTTTACATTCCGTGTATTAGTGATATCTTATGATGTTTCTTTTGCTGTGTGACTTATTTCAGTTAGAATCATCGTACCTGAATCCACTCATTGTGCTGCTAAGGGCCTGATGACATAGATTTCATTGCTGAGTGATATTGCTTTGTAAGTAAATACCACATCTTCTTTATCCATTTTTCACTTTCTGCAATGTTGAACTTGTACTGTAAACGAGGTTCTTGTAAACAGAGGCGTCCCAAACTTTGGGGTGGCTGTGTCTTTTTGATTTTAATTTCCCTAAGCTATAGGACCATAAGTGGAAGTGCCCTAGGCTCTGTTGCTTTGTTTTTTAGATGTTTCAGGAAACACCATACACTTCTCCCGAGTGTCTGTTGGCAATTTACATCCCGCCCATCAGCATAACAAGGCTCCCAGTTCTCCATGGCCTGTCCTGTCTTTCTGGATTTTACACTTTTTTCAGATGGCCCTTTTGACCGGGGGGGAGTGAGACTTCATTGTAGTGCAGATTTCCTTTGCAAGTTTGCTTGGTTGGCCAAAAAGGGCGTATGCGTTTTTTCCTGAATATATTCAGGAAAAAACGCATACGCCCTTTTTGGCCAAGTGCATCATTGTGGACGTTCTGCCTCTTTTCCTATGCTTTCAATGCAATTCCAGTCTACCTCCTGAAATCGGTTTCCTGCAATTCTGCCCCGCTTTCAAGTCCTCTTGGCAGCCTTACTTTAGTCTATTTTTGGATGATAGCTGTCATTTATAACTGTGCAGGTTTGTGAATTACAGTGCCCCTGAGCTCCTTTCTTCAACTCGCTTTCTTGTGACCTGGCCGCAACACCACAGGATGGCTTCAGGCCCTAATCTGGTTCCGGCACGGCACGCTGAGACTTTGGTTATTTCCTCTTCCTGGTGGGAAATGAGAGTTAAATTTGCCCGTCCACCACCTCCAGCTAGTATCTCATTGGTTCTCGCTATTCCTTTTCATCTTCCGCAGAAATTGCAAACTGGGCCAAACAGGAGGTTAAAGGGACTGATTCTCCAAGTCGGGAGAGTGTTAGTAAAGCGTCTGGAATGTTGCACCCGAGTACCAGGGGAGGAAAACTGAGACATATTTGAACACGTCTCCCGATCACATGGTTGATCATACTCTAGGTTCCACATGCATGTTTTAGCTAAAGGAAGAATACCTTAAACCTGGGTAGTTGAAACCCGTGGAATGGGTACCATGCAATATGACTTCAAAGGGTCTTCATTTGCTCACTGAACCTCTCCAATCCTATCACTGCTGCGTTTATGCGCCTGTACACACGCTTGATTCTCTTTCGGAGACATAGCAATCCATAGGTTTTAAGATACTTACTAGTCAGGTACATTCTTAGGCGTTTAATATGCGGTGTTGAGTCCATTTCGTTGAGCAAGGAGTAGCTCTTGTCTATTCCATATTTGGCTTAAGGAACTTTATCTGTGCTCATTTCGATTTCTGGTTTTATGCAGCACCCCAACTCACCTTTACCCTTAAGCAAGCATAAGTTGGTTTTCTAAATTTGAGACCCTGTTCTGTTCTGTAATTCAGTTCCTGTGTAGCCAAGTTTACATTCCGTGTATTACTGATATCTTATGATGTTTCTTTTGCTGTGTGACTTATTTCAGTTAGAATCATCGTACCTGAATCCACTCATTGTGCTGCTAAGGGCCTGATGACATAGATTTCATTGCTGAGTGATATTGCTTTGTAAGTAAATACCACAGCTTCTTTATCCATTTTTCACTTTCTGCAATGTTGAACTTGTACTGTAAACGAGGTTCTTGTAAACAGAGGCGTCCCAAACTTTGGGGTGGCTGTGTCTTTTTGATTTTAATTTCCCTAAGCTATAGGACCATAAGTGGAAGTGCCCTAGGCTCTGTTGCTTTGTTTTTTAGATGTTTCAGGAAACACCATACACTTCTCCCGAGTGTCTGTTGGCAATTTACATCCCGCCCATCAGCATAACAAGGCTCCCAGTTCTCCATGGCCTGTCCTGCCTTTCTGGATTTTACACTTTTTTCAGATGGCCCTTTTGACCGGGGGGAAGTGAGACTTCATTGTAGTGCAGATTTCCTTTGCAAGCTTGCTTGGTTGGCCAAAAAGGGCGTATGCGTTTTTTCCTGAATATATTCAGGAAAAAACGCATACGCCCTTTTTGGCCAAGTGCATCATTGTGGACGTTCTGCCTCTTTTCCTATGCTTTCAATGCAATTCAAGTCTACCTCCTGAAATCGGTTTCCTGCAATTCTGCCCCGCTTTCAAGTCCTCTTGGCAGCCTTACTTTAGTCTATTTTTGTATGATAGCTGTCATTTATAACTGTGCAGGTTTGTGAATTACAGTGCCCCTGAGCTCCTTTCTTCAACTCGCTTTCTTGTGACCTGGCCGCAACACCGCAGGATGGCTTCAGGCCCTAATCTGGTTCCGGCACGGCACGCTGAGCCTTTGGTTATTTCCTCTTCCTGGTGGGAAATGAGAGTTAAATTTGCCCGTCCAGCCACCTCCAGCTAGTCTCTCATTGGTTCTCCCTATTCCTGTTCATCTTCCGCAGAAATTGCAAACTGGGTCAAACAGGAGGTTAAAGGCGCTGACTCTCCAAGTGGGGAGAGTGTTAGTAAAGCGTCTGGAATGTTGCACCCGAGTACCAGGGGAGGAAAACTGAGACATATTTGAACACGTCTCCCGTTCACACGGTTGATCATACTCTGGGTTCCACATGCATGTTTTAGCTGAAGGAAGAATACCTTAAACCTGGAGAGTTGCGACCCATGGAATGGGTACCATGCAATATGACTTCAAAGGGTCTTCATTTGCTCACCGAACCTCTCCAATCCTATCACTGCTGCATTTATGCCCCTGTACACATGCTTGATTCTCTTTTGGAGACATAGCAATCCATAGGTTTTAAGATACTTACTAGTCAGGTACATTCTTAGGCGTTTAATATGGGGTGTTGAGTCCATTTCGTTGAGCAAGGAGTAGCTCTTGTCTATTCCATATTTGGCTTAAGGAACTTTATCTGTGCTCATTTCAATCTCTGGTTTTATGCAGCACCCCAACTCACCTTTCCCCTTAAGCAAGCATAAGTTGGTTTTCTAAATTTGAGACCCTGTTCTGTTTTGGAATTCAGTTCCTGTGTAGCCAAGTTTACATTCCGTGTATTAGTGATATCTTATGATGTTTCTTTTTCTGTGTGACTTATTTCAGTTAGAATCATCGTACCTGAATCCACTCATTATGCTGCTATGGGCCTGATGACATAGATTTCATTGCTGAGTGTTACTGCATTGTACGTAAGTACCACAAGTTCTTTATCCATTTTTCACTTTCTGTGATATTGAACTTGTACGGTAAACGAGGTTCTTGTAAACAGAGGCGTCCCAAACTTTGGGGTGGCTGTGTCTTTTTGATTTTAGTTTCCCTAAGCTATAGGACCATAAGTGGAAGTGCCCTAGGCTCTGTTGCTTTGTTTTTTAGATGTTTCAGGAAACACCATACACTTCTCCCGAGTGTCTGTTGGCAATTTCCATCCCGCCCATCAGCATAACAAGGATCCCAGTTCTCCATGGCCTGTCCTGCCTTTCTGGATTTTACACTTTTTTCAGATGGCCCTTTTGACCGGGGGGAAGTGAGACTTCATTGTAGTGCAGATTTCCTTTGCAAGTTTCCTTGGTTGGCCAAAAAGGGCGTATGCGTTTTTTCCTGAATATATTCAGGAAAAAACGCATACGCCCTTTTTGGCCAAGTGCATCATTGTGGACGTTCTGCCTCTTTTCCTATGCTTTCAATGCAATTCCAGTCTACCTCCTGAAATCGGTTTCCTGCAATTCTGCCCCACTTTCAAGTCCTCTTGGCAGCCTTACTTCAGTATATTTTTGGACGATAGCTGTCATTTATAACTCTGCAGGTTTGTGAATTACAGTGCCCCTGAGCTCCTTTCTTCAACTCGCTTTCTTGTGAGCTGGCCGCAACACCGCAGGATGGCTTCAGGCCCTAATCTTGTTCCGGCACGGCACGCTGAGCCTTTGGTTATTTCCTCTTCCTGGTGGGAAATGAGAGTTAAATTTGCCCGTCCAGACACCTCCAGCTAGTCTCTCATTGGTTCTCCCTATTCCTGTTCATCTTCCGCAGAAATTGCAAACTGGGCCAAAGAGGAAGTTAAAGAGACTGACTCTCCATGTCGGGAGAGTGTTAGTAAAGCATCTGGAATGTTGCGCCCGAGTACCAGGGTACGAAAACTGAGATATATTTGTACACGTCTCCCGATCACATGGTTGATCATACTCTAGGATACACATGCATGTTTTAGCTGAATGAAGAATACCTTAAACATGGGTAGTTGAAACCCGTGGAATGGGTACCATGCAATATGACTTCAAAGGGTCTTCATTTGCTCACCGAACCTCTCCAATCCTATCACTGCTGCGTTTATGCCCCTGTACACATGCTTGATTCTCTTTCGGAGACATAGCAAACCATAGGTTTTATGATACTTACTATTCAGGTACATTCTTAGGCATTTAATATGCGGTGTTGAGTCCATTTCGTTGAGCAAGGAGTAGCTCTTGTCTATTCCATATTTGGCTTAAGGAACTTTATCTGTGCTCATTTCAATCTCTGCTTTTATGGAGCACCCCAACTCACCTTTCCCCTTAAGCAAGCATAAGTTGGTTTTCTAAATTTGAGACCCTGTTCTGTTCTGTAATTCAGTTCCTGTGTAGCCAAGTTTACATTCCGTGTATTACTGATATCTTATGATGTTTCTTTTTCTGTGTGACTTATTTCAGTTAGAATCATCATACCTGAATCCACTCATTGTGCTGCTAACGGCCTGATGACATAGATTTCATTGCTGAGTGATATTGTTTTGTAAGTAAATACCAGAAGTTCTTTATCCATTTTTCACTTTCTGTGATATTGAACTTGTACGGTAAACGAGGTTCTTGTAAACAGAGGCGTTCCATACTTTGGGGTGGCTGTGTCTTTTTGAATTTAATTTCCCTAAGCTATAGGACCATAAGTGGAAGTGCCCTAGGGTCTGTTGCTTTGTTTTTTAGATGTTTCAGGAAACACCATACACTTCTCCCTATTGTCTGTTGGCAATTTACATCCCGCCCATCAGCATAACAAGTCTCCCAGTTCTCCATGGCCTGTCCTGCCTTTCTGGATTTTACACTTTTTTCAGATGGCCCTTTTGACCGGGGGGAAGTGAGACTTCATTGTAGTGCAGATTTCCTTTGCAAGTTTGCTTGGTTGGCCAAAAAGGGCGTATGTGTTTTTTCCTGAATATATTCAGGAAAAAACGCATACGCCCTTTTCGGCCAAGTGCATCATTGTGGACGTTCTGCCTCTTTACCTATACTTTCAATGCAATTCCAGTCTACCTCCTGAAATCGGTTTCCTGCAATTCTGCCCCGCTTTCAAGTCCTCTTGGCAGCCTTACTTCAGTATATTTTTGGACGATACCTGTCATTTGTAACTCTGCAGGTTTGTGAACTACAGTGCCCCTGAACTCCTTTCTTCAACTCGCTTTCTTGTGAGCTGGCCGCAACACCGCAGGATGGCTTCAGGCCCTAATCTGGTTCCGGCACGGCACGCTGAGCCTTTGGTTATTTCCTCTTCCTGGTGGGAAATGAGAGTTAAATTTGCCCGTCCAGACACCTCCAGCTAGTCTCTCATTGGTTCTCGCTATTCCTGTTCATCTTCCGCAGAAATTGCAAACTGGGCCAAACAGGAGGTTAAAGGCGCTGACTCTCCAAGTCGGGAGAGTGTTAGTAAAGCGTCTGGAATGTTGCACCCGAGTACCAGGGGAGGAAAACTGAGACATATTTGAACACGTCTCCTGTTCACACGGTTGATCATACTCTGGGTTCCACATGCATGTTTTAGCTGAAGGAAGAATACCTTAAACCTGGAGAGTTGAGACCCGTGTAATGGGTACCATGCAATATGACTTCAAAGGGTCTTCATTTGCTCACCGAACCTCTCCAATCCTATCACTGCTGCGTTTATGCCCCTGTACACATGCTTGATTCTCTTTCGGAGACATAGCAAACCATAGGTTTTAAGATACTTACTATTCAGGTACATTCTTAGGCATTTAATATGCGGTGTTGAGTCCATTTCGTTGAGCAAGGAGTAGCTGTTGTCTATTCTATATTTGGCTTAAGGAACTTTATCTGTGCTCATTTCAATCTCTGGTTTTATGCAGCACCCCAACTCACCTTTCCCCTTAAGCAAGCATAAGTTTGTTTTCTACATTTGAGACCCTGTTCTGTTTTGGAATTCAGTTCCTGTGTAGCCAAGTTTACATTCCGTGTATTAGTGATATCTTATGATGTTTCTTTTTCTGTGTGAGTTATTTCAGTTAGAATCATCGTACCTGAATCCACTCATTATGCTGCTACTGGCCTGATGACATAGATTTCATTGCTGAGTGATACTTCATTGTACATAAGTACCACAAGTTTTTATCCATTTTTCACTTTCTGTGATATTGAACTTCTACGGTAAATGAGGTTCTTGTAAACAGAGGCGTCCCAAACTTTGGGGTGGCTGTGTTTTTTTGATTTTAATTTCCCTAAGCTATAGGACCATAAGTGGAAGTGCCGTAGGCTCTGTTGCTTTGTGTTCTGGATGTTTTAGGAAACACCATACAGTTCTCCCGAGTGTCTGTTGGCAATTTACATCCCGCCCATAAGCATAACAAGGCTCCCAGTTCTCCATGGCCTGTCCTGCCTTGCTGGATTTTACACTTTTTTCAGATGGCCCTTTTGACCGGGGGGAATTGAGACTTCATTGTAGTGCAGATTTCCTTTGCAAGCTTGCTTGGTTGGCCAAAAAGGGCGTATGCGTTTTTTCCTGAATATATTCAGGAAAAAACGCATACGCCCTTTTTGCCCAAGTGCATCATTGTGGACGTTCTGCCTCTTTTCCTATGCTTTCAATGCAATTCCAGTCTACCTCCTGAAATCGGTTTCCTGCAATTCTGCCCTGCTTTCAAGTCCTCTTGGCAGCCTTACTTCAGTATATTTTTGGACGATAGCTGTCATTTATAACTCTGCAGGTTTGTGAATTACAGTGCCTCTGAGCTCCTTTCTTCAACTCGTTTTCTTGTGACCTGGCCACAACACCGCAGGATGGCTTCAGGCCCTAATCTGGTTCTGGCACGGCACGCTGAGCCTTTGGTTAATTCCTCTTCCTGGTGGGAAATGAGAGTTAAATTTGCCCGTCCAGACACCTCCAGCTAGTCTCTCATTGGTTCTCGCTATTCCTGTTCATCTTCCGCAGAAATTGCAAACTGGGCCAAACAGGAGATTAAAGGGACTGACTCTCCAAGTCGGGAGAGTGTTAGTAAAGCGTCCGGAATGTTGCATCCGAGTACCCGGGGAGGAAAACTGAGACATATTTGAACACGTCTCCCGTTCACACGGTTGATCATACTCTGGGTTCCACATGCATATTTTAGCTGAAGGAAGAATACCTTAAACCTGGGTATTTGAAACCCGTGGAATGGGTACCATACAATATGACTTCAAAGGGTCTTCATTTGCTCACCGAACCTCTCCAATCCTATCACTGCTGCGTTTATGCCCGTGTACACATGCTTGATTCTCTTTCGGAGACATAGCAATCTATAGGTTTTAAGATACTTACTAGTCAGGTACATTCTTAGGCGTTTAATATCCGGTGTTGAGTCCATTTCGTTGAGCAAGGAGTAGCTGTTGTCTATTCCATATTTGGCTTAAGGAACTTTATCTGTGCTCATTTCAATCTCTGGTTTTATGCAGCACCCCAATTCACCTTTCCCCTTAAGCAAGCATAAGTTGGTTTTCTAAATTTGAGACCCTGTTCTGTTTTGGAATTCAGTTCCTGTGTAGCCAAGTTTACATTCCGTGTATTAGTGATATCTTATGATGTTTCTTTTTCTGTGTGACTTATTTCAGTTAGAATCATCGTACCTGAATCCACTCATTATGCTGCTACGGGCCTGATGACATAGATTTCATTGCTGAGTGATACTGCATTGTACGTAAGTACCACAAGTTCTTTATCCATCTTTCACTTTCTGTGATATTGAACTTGTACGGTAAACGAGGTTCTTGTAAACAGAGGCGTCCCAAACTTTGGGGTGGCTGTTTCTTTTTGATTTTAATTTCCCTAAGCTATAGGACCATAAGTGGAAGTGCCCTAGGCTCTGTTGCTTTGTTTTTTAGATGTTTCAGGAAACACCATACACTTCTCCGAGTGGCTGTTGGCAATTTACATCCCGCCCATCAGCATAACAAGGCTCCCAGTTCTCCATGGCCTGTCCTGCCTTTCTGGATTTTACACTTTTTTCAGATGGCCCTTTTGACGGGGGGAAGTGAGACTTCATTGTAGTGCCGATTTCCTTTGCAAGCTTGCTTGGTTGGCCAAAAAGGGCGTATGCGTTTTTTTCTGAATATATTCAGGAAAAAACGCATACGCCCTTTTTAGCCAAGTGCATCATTGTGGACGTTCTGCCTCTTTTCCTATGCTTTCAATGCAATTCCAGTCTACCTCCTGAAATCGGTTTCCTGCAATTCTGCCCCACTTTCAAGTCCTCTTGGCAGCCTTACTTCAGTATATTTTTGGACAATAGCTGTCATTTATAACTCTGCAAGTTTGTGAATTACAGTGCCCCTGAGCTCCTTTCTTCAACTCGCTTTCTTGTGAGCTGGCCGCAACACCGCAGGATGGCTTCAGGCCCTAATCTTGTTCCGGCACGGCACGCTGTGCCTTTGGTTATTTCCTCTTCCTGGTGGGAAATGAGAGTTAAATTTGCCCGTCCAGACACCTCCAGCTAGTCTCTCATTGGTTCTCGCTATTCCTGTTCATCTTCTGCAGAAATTGCAAACTGGGCCAAACAGGAAGTTAAAGAGACTGACTCTCCATGTCGGGAGAGTGTTAGTAAAGCATCTGGAATGTTGCGCCCGAGTACCAGGGTACGAAAACTGAGACATATTTGAACACGTCTCCCGATCACATGGTTGATCATACTCTAGGATACACATGCATGTTTTAGCTGAATGAAGAATACCTTAAACATGGGTAGTTGAAACCCGTGGAATGGGTACCATGCAATATGACTTCAAAGGGTCTTCATTTGCTCACCGAACCTCTCCAATCCTATCACTGCTGCGTTTATGCCCCTGTACACATGCTTGATTCTCTTTCGGAGACATAGCAAACCATAGGTTTTAAGATACTTACTATTCAGGTACATTCTTAGGCATTTAATATGCGGTGTTGAGTCCATTTCGTTGAGCAAGGAGTAGCTCTTGTCTATTCCATATTTGGCTTAAGGAACTTTATCTGTGCTCATTTCAATCTCTGCTTTTATGCAGCACCCCAACTCACCTTTCCCCTTAAGCAAGCATAAGTTGGTTTTCTAAATTTGAGACCCTGTTCTGTTCTGTAATTCAGTTCCTGTGTAGCCAAGTTTACATTCCGTGTATTACTGATATCTTATGATGTTTCTTTTTCTGTGTGACTTATTTCAGTTAGAATCATCGTACCTGAATCCACTCATTATGCTGCTACGGGCCTGATGACATAGATTTCATTGCTGAGTGATACTGCATTGTACGTAAGTACCACAAATTCTTTATCCATTTTTCACTTCCTGTGATATTGAACTTGTACGGTAAACGAGGTTCTTGTAAACAGAGGCGTCCCAAACTTTGGGGTGGCTGTGTCTTTTTGATTTTAATTTCCCTAAGCTATAGGACCATAAGTGGAAGTGCCCTAGGCTCTGTTGCTTTGTTTTTTAGATGTTTCAGGAAACACCATACACTTCTCCCGAGTGTCTGTTGGCAATTTACATCCCGCCCATCAGCATAACAAGGCTCCCAGTTCTCCATGGCCTGTCCTGCCTTTCTGGATTTTACACTTTTTTCAGATGGCCCTTTTGACCGGGGGGAAGTGAGACTTCATTGTAGTGCAGATTTCCTTTGCAAGCTTGCTTGGTTGGCCAAAAAGGGCGTATGCGTTTTTTCCTGAATATATTCAGGAAAAAACGCATACGCCCTTTTTGGCCAAGTGCATCATTGTGGACGTTCTGCCTCTTTTCCTATGCTTTCAATGCAATTCCAGTCTACCTCCTGAAATCGGTTTCCTGCAATTCTGCCCCGCTTTCAAGTCCTCTTGGCAGCCTTACTTCAGTATATTTTTGGACGATAGCTGTCATTTATAACTCTGCAGGTTTGTGAATTACAGTGCCCCTGAGCTCCTTTCTTCAACTCGCTTTCTTGTGACCTGGCCGCAACACCGCAGGATGGCTTCAGGCCCTAATCTGGTTCCGGCACGGCACGATGAGCCTTTGGTTAATTCCTCTTCCTGGTGGGAAATGAGAGTTAAATTTGCCCGTCCAGACACCTCCAGCTAGTCTCTCATTGGTTCTCGCTATTCCTGTTCATCTTCCGCAGAAATTGCAAACTGGGCCAAACAGGAGGTTAAAGGGACTGACTCTCCAAGTCGGGAGAGTGTTAGTAAAGCATCTGGAATGTTGCACCCGAGTACCAGGGTACGAAAACTGAGACATATTTGAACACGTCTCCCGATCACATGGTTGATCATACTCTAGGTTCCACATGCATGTTTTATCTGAATGAAGAATACCTTAAACCTGGGTAGTTGAAACCCGTGGAATGGGTACCATGCAATATGACTTCAAAGGGTCTTCATTTGCTCACCGAACCTCTCCAATCCTATCACTGCTGCGTTTATGCCCCTGTACACATGCTTGATTCTCTTTCGGAGACATAGCAAACCATAGGTTTTAAGATACTTACTATTCAGGTACATTCTTAGGCATTTAATATGCGGTGTTGAGTCCATTTCGTTGAGCAAGGAGTAGCTCTTGTCTATTCCATATTTGGCTTAAGGAACTTTATCTGTGCTCATTTCAATCTCTGCTTTTATGCAGCACCCCAACTCACCTTTCCCCTTAAGCAAGCATAAGTTGGTTTTCTAAATTTGAGACCCTGTTCTGTTCTGTAATTCAGTTCCTGTGTAGCCAAGTTTACATTCCGTGTATTACTGATATCTTATGATGTTTCTTTTTCTGTGTGACTTATTTCAGTTAGAATCATCGTACCTGAATCCACTCATTATGCTGCTACGGGCCTGATGACATAGATTTCATTGCTGAGTGATACTGCATTGTACGTAAGTACCACAAATTCTTTATCCATTTTTCACTTCCTGTGATATTGAACTTGTACGGTAAACGAGGTTCTTGTAAACAGAGGCGTCCCAAACTTTGGGGTGGCTGTGTCTTTTTGATTTTAATTTCCCTAAGCTATAGGACCATAAGTGGAAGTGCCCTACGCTCTGTTGCTTTGTTTTTTAGATGTTTCAGGAAACACCATACACTTCTCCCGAGTGTCTGTTGGCAATTTACATCCCGCCCATCAGCATAACAAGGCTCCCAGTTCTCCATGGCCTGTCCTGCCTTTCTGGATTTTACACTTTTTTCAGATGGCCCTTTTGACCGGGGGGAAGTGAGACTTCATTGTAGTGCAGATTTCCTTTGCAAGCTTGCTTGGTTGGCCAAAAAGGGCGTATGCGTTTTTTCCTGAATATATTCAGGAAAAAACGCATACGCCCTTTTTGGCCAAGTGCATCATTGTGGACGTTCTGCCTCTTTTCCTATGCTTTCAATGCAATTCCAGTCTACCTCCTGAAATCGGTTTCCTGCAATTCTGCCCCGCTTTCAAGTCCTCTTGGCAGCCTTACTTCAGTATATTTTTGGACGATAGCTGTCATTTATAACTCTGCAGGTTTGTGAATTACAGTGCCCCTGAGCTCCTTTCTTCAACTCGCTTTCTTGTGACCTGGCCGCAACACCGCAGGATGGCTTCAGGCCCTAATCTGGTTCCGGCACGGCACGATGAGCCTTTGGTTAATTCCTCTTCCTGGTGGGAAATGAGAGTTAAATTTGCCCGTCCAGACACCTCCAGCTAGTCTCTCATTGGTTCTCGCTATTCCTGTTCATCTTCCGCAGAAATTGCAAACTGGGCCAAACAGGAGGTTAAAGGGACTGACTCTCCAAGTCGGGAGAGTGTTAGTAAAGCATCTGGAATGTTGCACCCGAGTACCAGGGTACGAAAACTGAGACATATTTGAACACGTCTCCCGATCACATGGTTGATCATACTCTAGGATACACATGCATGTTTTATCTGAATGAAGAATACCTTAAACCTGGGTAGTTGAAACCCGTGGAATGGGTACCATGCAATATGACTTAAAAGGGTCTTCATTTGCTCACCGAACCTCTCCAATCCTATCACTGCTGCGTTTATGCCCCTGTACACATGCTTGATTCTCTTTCGGAGACATAGCAAACCATAGGTTTTAAGATACTTACTATTCAGGTACATTCTTAGGCGTTTAATATGCGGTGTTGAGTCCATTTCGTTGAGCAAGGAGTAGCTCTTGTCTATTCCATATTTGGCTTAAGGAACTTTATCTGTGCTCATTTCAATCTCTGGTTTTATGCAGCACCCCAACTCACCTTTCACCTTAAGCAAGCATAAGTTGGTTTTCTAAATTTGAGACCCTGTTCTGTTTTGGAATTCAGTTCCTGAGTAGCCAAGTTTACATTCCGTGTATTACTGATATCTTATGATGTTTCTTTTTCTGTGTGACTTACTTCAGTTAGAATCATCGTACCTGAATCCACTCATTATGCTGCTACGGGCCTGATGACATAGATTTCATTGCTGAGTGATACTGCATTGTACGTAAGTACCACAAGTTCTTTATCCATTTTTCACTTTCTGTGATATTGAACTTTTACGGTAAACGAAGTTCTTGTAAACAGAGGCGTCCCAAACTTTGGTGTGGCTGTGTCTTTTTGATTTTAATTTCCCTAAGCTATAGGACCATAAGTGGAAGTGCCCTAGGCTCTGTTGCTTTGTTTTTTAGATGTTTCAGGAAACACCATACACTTCTCCGAGTGGCTGTTGGCAATTTACATCCCGCCCATCAGCATAACAAGGCTCCCAGTTCTCCATGGCCTGTCCTGCCTTTCTGGATTTTACACTTTTTTCAGATGGTCCTTTTGACGGGGGGAAGTGAGACTTCATTGTAGTGCCGATTTCCTTTGCAAGCTTGCTTGGTTGGCCAAAAAGGGCGTATGCGTTTTTTTCTGAATATATTCAGGAAAAAATGCATACGCCCTTTTTAGCCAAGTGCATCATTGTGGACGTTCTGCCTCTTTTCCTATGCTTTCAATGCAATTCCAGTCTACCTCCTGAAATCGGTTTCCTGCAATTCTGCCCCACTTTCAAGTCCTCTTGGCAGCCTTACTTCAGTATATTTTTGGACGATAGCTGTCATTTATAACTCTGCAGGTTTGTGAATTACAGTGCCCCTGAGCTCCTTTCTTCAACTCACTTTCTTGTGAGCTGGCCGCAACACCGCAGGATGGCTTCAGGCCCTAATCTTGTTCCGGCACGGCACGCTGAGCCTTTGGTTATTTCCTCTTCCTGGTGGGAAATGAGAGTTAAATTTGCCCGTCCAGACACCTCCAGCTAGTCTCTCATTGGTTCTCCCTATTCCTGTTCATCTTCCGCAGAAATTGCAAACTGGGCCAAACAGGAAGTTAAAGAGACTGACTCTCCATGTCGGGAGAGTGTTAGTAAAGCATCTGGAATGTTGCGCCCGAGTACCAGGGTACGAAAACTGAGACATATTTGAACACGTCTCCCGATCACATGGTTGATCATACTCTAGGATACACATGCATGTTTTAGCTGAATGAAGAATACCTTAAACATGGGTAGTTGAAACCCGTGGAATGGGTACCATGCAATATGACTTCAAAGGGTCTTCATTTGCTCACCGAACCTCTCCAATCCTATCACTGCTGCGTTTATGCCCCTGTACACATGCTTGATTCTCTTTCGGAGACATAGCAAACCATAGGTTTTAAGATACTTACTATTCAGGTACATTCTTAGGCGTTTAATATGCGGTGTTGAGTCCATTTCGTTGAGCAAAGAGTAGCTCTTGTCTATTCCATATTTGGCTTAAGGAACTTTATCTGTGCTCATTTCAATCTCTGCTTTTATGCAGCACCCCAACTCACCTTTCCCCTTAAGCAAGCATAAGTTGGTTTTCTAAATTTGAGACCCTGTTCTGTTCTGTAATTCAGTTCCTGTGTAGCCAAGTTTACATTCCGTGTATTACTGATATCTTATGATGTTTCTTTTTCTGTGTGACTTATTTCAGTTAGAATCATTGTACCTGAATCCACTCATTATGCTGCTACGGGCCTGATGACATAGATTTCATTGCTGAGTGATACTGCATTGTACGTAAGTACCACAAATTCTTTATCCATTTTTCACTTCCTGTGATATTGAACTTGTACGGTAAACGAGGTTCTTGTAAACAGAGGCGTCCCAAACTTTGGGGTGGCTGTGTCTTTTTGATTTTAATTTCCCTAAGCTATAGGACCATAAGTGGAAGTGCCCTAGGCTCTGTTGCTTTGTTTTTTAGATGTTTCAGGAAACACCATACACTTCTCCCGAGTGTCTGTTGGCAATTTACATCCCGCCCATCAGCATAACAAGGCTCCCAGTTCTCCATGGCCTGTCCTGCCTTTCTGGATTTTACACTTTTTTCAGATGGCCCTTTTGACCAGGGGGAAGTGAGACTTCATTGTAGTGCAGATTTCCTTTGCAAGCTTGCTTGGTTGGCCAAAAAGGGCGTATGCGTTTTTTCCTGAATATATTCAGGAAAAAACGCATACGCCCTTTTTGGCCAAGTGCATCATTGTGGACGTTCTGCCTCTTTTCCTATGCTTTCAATGCAATTCCAGTCTACCTCCTGAAATCGGTTTCCTGCAATTCTGCCCCGCTTTCAAGTCCTCTTGGCAGCCTTACTTCAGTATATTTTTGGACGATAGCTGTCATTTATAACTCTGCAGGTTTGTGAATTACAGTGCCCCTGAGCTCCTTTCTTCAACTCGCTTTCTTGTGACCTGGCCGCAACACCGCAGGATGGCTTCAGGCCCTAATCTGGTTCCGGCACGGCACGCTGAGCCTTTGGTTAATTCCTCTTCCTGGTGGGAAATGAGAGTTAAATTTGCCCGTCCAGACACCTCCAGCTAGTCTCTCATTGGTTCTCGCTATTCCTGTTCATCTTCCGCAGAAATTGCAAACTGGGCCAAACAGGAGGTTAAAGGGACTGACTCTCCAAGTCGGGAGAGTGTTAGTAAAGCATCTGGAATGTTGCATCCGAGTACCCGGGGAGGAAAACTGAGACATATTTGAACACGTCTCCCGTTCACACGGTTGATCATACTCTGGGTTCCACATGCATATTTTAGCTGAAGGAAGAATACCTTAAACCTGGGTATTTGAAACCCGTGGAATGGGTACCGTACAATATGACTTCAAAGGGTCTTCATTTGCTCACCGAACCTCTCCAATCCTATCACTGCTGCGTTTATGCCCCTGTACACATGCTTGATTCTCTTTCGGAGACATAGCAATCTATAGGTTTTAAGATACTTACTAGTCAGGTACATTCTTAGGCGTTTAATATCCGGTGTTGAGTCCATTTCGTTGAGCAAGGAGTAGCTGTTGTCTATTCCATATTTGGCTTAAGGAACTTTATCTGTGCTCATTTCAATCTCTGGTTTTATGCAGCACCCCAATTCACCTTTCCCCTTAAGCAAGCATAAGTTGGTTTTCTAAATTTGAGACCCTGTTCTGTTTTGGAATTCAGTTCCTGTGTAGCCAAGTTTACATTCCGTGTATTAGTGATATCTTATGATGTTTCTTTTTCTGTGTGACTTATTTCAGTTAGAATCATCGTACCTGAATCCACTCATTATGCTGCTACGGGCCTGATGACATAGATTTCATTGCTGAGTGATACTGCATTGTACGTAAGTACCACAAGTTCTTTATCCATCTTTCACTTTCTGTGATATTGAACTTGTACGGTAAACGAGGTTCTTGTAAACAGAGGCGTCCCAAACTTTGGGGTGGCTGTTTCTTTTTGATTTTAATTTCCCTAAGCTATAGGACCATAAGTGGAAGTGCCCTCGGCTCTGTTGCTTTGTTTTTTAGATGTTTCCGGAAACACCATACACTTCTCCGAGTGGCTGTTGGCAATTTACATCCCGCCCATCAGCATAACAAGGCTCCCAGTTCTCCATGGCCTGTCCTGCCTTTCTGGATTTTACACTTTTTTCAGATGGCCCTTTTGACGGGGGGAAGTGAGACTTCATTGTAGTGCCGATTTCCTTTGCAAGCTTGCTTGGTTGGCCAAAAAGGGCGTATGCGTTTTTTTCTGAATATATTCAGGAAAAAACGCATACGCCCTTTTTAGCCAAGTGCATCATTGTGGACGTTCTGCCTCTTTTCCTATGCTTTCAATGCAATTCCAGTCTACCTCCTGAAATCGGTTTCCTGCAATTCTGCCCCACTTTCAAGTCCTCTTGGCAGCCTTACTTCAGTATATTTTTGGACGATAGCTGTCATTTATAACTCTGCAGGTTTGTGAATTACAGTGCCCCTGAGCTCCTTTCTTCAACTCGCTTTCTTGTGACCTGGCCGCAACACCGCAGGATGGCTTCAGGCCCTAATCTGGTTCCGGCACGGCACGATGAGCCTTTGGTTAATTCCTCTTCCTGGTGGGAAATGAGAGTTAAATTTGCCCGTCCAGACACCTCCAGCTAGTCTCTCATTGGTTCTCGCTATTCCTGTTCATCTTCCGCAGAAATTGCAAACTGGGCCAAACAGGAGGTTAAAGGGACTGACTCTCCAAGTCGGGAGAGTGTTAGTAAAGCATCTGGAATGTTGCGCCCGAGTACCAGGGTACGAAAACTGAGACATATTTGAACACGTCTCCCGATCACATGGTTGATCATACTCTAGGATACACATGCATGTTTTAGCTGAATGAAGAATACCTTAAACATGGGTAGTTGAAACCCGTGGAATGGGTACCATGCAATATGACTTCAAAGGGTCTTCATTTGCTCACCGAACCTCTCCAATCCTATCACTGCTGCGTTTATGCCCCTGTACACATGCTTGATTCTCTTTCGGAGACATAGCAATCTATAGGTTTTAAGATACTTACTATTCAGGTACATTCTTAGGCATTTAATATGCGGTGTTGAGTCCATTTCGTTGAGCAAGGAGTAGCTCTTGTCTATTCCATATTTGGCTTAAGGAACTTTATCTGTGCTCATTTCAATCTCTGGTTTTATGCAGCACCCCAACTCACCTTTCCCCTTAAGCAAGCATAAGTTGGTTTTCTAAATTTGAGACCCTGTTCTGTTCTGTAATTCAGTTCCTGTGTAGCCAAGTTTACATTCCGTGTATTACTGATATCTTATGATGTTTCTTTTTCTGTGTGAGTTATTTCAGTTAGAATCATCGTACCTGAATCCACTCATTATGCTGCTACGGGCCTGATGACATAGATTTCATTGCTGAGTGATGCTGCATTGTACGTAAGTACCACAAATTCTTTATCCATTTTTCACTTCCTGTGATATTGAACTTGTACGGTAAACGAGGTTCTTGTAAACAGAGGCGTCCCAAACTTTGGGGTGGCTGTGTCTTTTTGATTTTAATTTCCCTAAGCTATAGGACCATAAGTGGAAGTGCCCTAGGCTCTGTTGCTTTGTTTTTTAGATGTTTCAGGAAACACCATACACTTCTCCCGAGTGTCTGTTGGCAATTTACATCCCGCCCATCAGCATAACAAGGCTCCCAGTTCTCCATGGCCTGTCCTGCCTTTCTGGATTTTACACTTTTTTCAGATGGCCCTTTTGACCGGGGGGAAGTGAGACTTCATTGTAGTGCAGATTTCCTTTGCAAGCTTGCTTGGTTGGCCAAAAAGGGCGTATGCGTTTTTCCCTGAATATATTCAGGAAAAAACGCATACGCCCTTTTTGGCCAAGTGCATCATTGTGGACGTTCTGCCTCTTTTCCTATGCTTTCAATGCAATTCCAGTCTACCTCCTGAAATCGGTTTCCTGCAATTCTGCCCCGCTTTCAAGTCCTCTTGGCAGCCTTACTTCAGTATATTTTTGGACGATAGCTGTCATTTATAACTCTGCAGGTTTGTGAATTACAGTGCCCCTGAGCTCCTTTCTTCAACTCGCTTTCTTGTGACCTGGCCGCAACACCGCAGGATGGCTTCAGGCCCTAATCTGGTTCCGGCACGGCACGATGAGCCTTTGGTTAATTCCTCTTCCTGGTGGGAAATGAGAGTTAAATTTGCCCGTCCAGACACCTCCAGCTAGTCTCTCATTGGTTCTCGCTATTCCTGTTCATCTTCCGCAGAAATTGCAAACTGGGCCAAACAGGAGGTTAAAGGGACTGACTCTCCAAGTCGGGAGAGTGTTAGTAAAGCATCTGGAATGTTGCACCCGAGTACCAGGGTACGAAAACTGAGACATATTTGAACACGTCTCCCGATCACATGGTTGATCATACTCTAGGTTCCACATGCATGTTTTATCTGAATGAAGAATACCTTAAACCTGGGTAGTTGAAACCCGTGGAATGGGTACCATGCAATATGACTTCAAAGGGTCTTCATTTGCTGACCGAACCTCTCCAATCCTATCACTGCTGCGTTTATGCCCCTGTACACATGCTTGATTCTCTTTCGGAGACATAGCAAACCATAGGTTTTAAGATACTTACTATTCAGGTACATTCTTAGGCGTTTAATATGCGGTGTTGAGTCCATTTCGTTGAGCAAGGAGTAGCTCTTGTCTATTCCATATTTGGCTTAAGGAACTTTATCTGTGCTCATTTCAATCTCTGGTTTTATGCAGCACCCCAACTCACCTTTCACCTTAAGCAAGCATAAGTTGGTTTTCTAAATTTGAGACCCTGTTCTGTTCTGTAATTCAGTTCCTGAGTAGCCAAGTTTACATTCCGTGTATTACTGATATCTTATGATGTTTCTTTTTCTGTGTGACTTACTTCAGTTAGAATCATCGTACCTGAATCCAATCATTATGCTGCTACGGGCCTGATGACATAGATTTCATTGCTGAGTGATACTGCATTGTACGTAAGTACCACAAGTTCTTTATCCATTTTTCACTTTCTGTGATATTGAACTTGTACGGTAAACGAGGTTCTTGTAAACAGAGGCGTCCCAAACTTTAGGGTGGCTGTGTCTTTTTGATTTTAATTTCCCTAAGCTATAGGACCATAAGTGGAAGTGCCCTAGGCTCTGTTGCTTTGTTTTTTAGATGTTTCAGGAAACACCATACACTTCTCCGAGTGGCTGTTGGCAATTTACATCCCGCCCATCAGCATAACAAGGCTCCCAGTTCTCCATGGCCTGTCCTGCCTTTCTGGATTTTACACTTTATTCAGATGGCCCTTTTGACGGGGGGAAGTGAGACTTCATTGTAGTGCCGATTTCCTTTGCAAGCTTGCTTGGTTGGCCAAAAAGGGCGTATGCGTTTTTTTCTGAATATATTCAGGAAAAAACGCATACGCCCTTTTTAGCCAAGTGCATCATTGTGGACGTTCTGCCTCTTTTCCTATGCTTTCAATGCAATTCCAGTCTACCTCCTGAAATCGGTTTCCTGCAATTCTGCCCCACTTTCAAGTCCTCTTGGCAGCCTTACTTCAGTATATTTTTGGACGATAGCTGTCATTTATAACTCTGCAGGTTTGTGAATTACAGTGCCCCTGAGCTCCTTTCTTCAACTCGCTTTCTTGTGAGCTGGCCGCAACACCGCAGGATGGGTTCAGGCCCTAATCTTGTTCCGGCACGGCACGCTGAGCCTTTGGTTATTTCCTCTTCCTGGTGGGAAATGAGAGTTAAATTTGCCCGTCCAGACACCTCCAGCTAGTCTCTCATTGGTTCTCCCTATTCCTGTTCATCTTCCGCAGAAATTGCAAACTGGGCCAAACAGGAAGTTAAAGAGACTGACTCTCCATGTCGGGAGAGTGTTAGTAAAGCATCTGGAATGTTTCGCCCGAGTACCAGGGTACGAAAACGGAGACATATTTGAACATGTCTCCCGATCACATGGTTGATCATACTCTAGGATACACATGCATGTTTTAGCTGAATGAAGAATACCTTAAACATGGGTAGTTGAAACCCGTGGAATGGGTACCATGCAATATGACTTCAAAGGGTCTTCATTTGCTCACCGAACCTCTCCAATCCTATCACTGCTGCGTTTATGCCCCTGTACACATGCTTGATTCTCTTTCGGAGACATAGCAAACCATAGGTTTTAAGATACTTACTATTCAGGTACATTCTTAGGCATTTAATATGCGGTGTTGAGTCCATTTCGTTGAGCAAGGAGTAGCTCTTGTCTATTCCATATTTGGCTTAAGGAACTTTATCTGTGCTCATTTCAATCTCTGCTTTTATGCAGCACCCCACTCACCTTTCCCCTTAAGCAAGCATAAGTTGGTTTTCTAAATTTGAGACCCTTTTCTGTTCTGTAATTCAGTTCCTGTGTAGCCAAGTTTACATTCCGTGTATTACTGATATCTTATGATGTTTCTTTTTCTGTGTGACTTATTTCAGTTAGAATCATCGTACCTGAATCCACTCATTATGCTGCTACGGGCCTGATGACATAGATTTCATTGCTGAGTGATACTGCATTGTACGTAAGTACCACAAATTCTTTATCCATTTTTCACTTCCTGTGATATTGAACTTGTACGGTAAACGAGGTTCTTGTAAACAGAGGCGTCCCAAACTTTGGGGTGGCTGTGTCTTTTTGATTTTAATTTCCCTAAGCTATAGGACCATAAGTGGAAGTGCCCTAGGCTCTGTTGCTTTGTTTTTTAGATGTTTCAGGAAATACCATACACTTCTCCCGAGTGTCTGTTGGCAATTTACATCCCGCCCATCAGCATAACAAGGCTCCCAGTTCTCCATGGCCTGTCCTGCCTTTCTGGATTTTACACTTTTTTCAGATGGCCCTTTTGACCGGGGGGAAGTGAGACTTCATTTTAGTGCAGATTTCATTTGCAAGCTTGCTTGGTTGGCCAAAAAGGGCGTATGCGTTTTTTCCTGAATATATTCAGGAAAAAACGCATACGCCCTTTTTGGCCAAGTGCATCATTGTGGACGTTCTGCCTCTTTTCCTATGCTTTCAATGCAATTCCAGTCTACCTCCTGAAATCGGTTTCCTGCAATTCTGCCCCGCTTTCAAGTCCTCTTGGCAGCCTTACTTCAGTATATTTTTGGACGATAGCTGTCATTTATAACTCTGCAGGTTTGTGAATTACAGTGCCCCTGAGCTCCTTTCTTCAACTCGCTTTCTTGTGACCTGGCCGCAACACCGCAGGATGGCTTCAGGTCCTAATCTGGTTCCGGCACGGCACGATGAGCCTTTGGTTAATTCCTCTTCCTGGTGGGAAATGAGAGTTAAATTTGCCCGTCCAGACACCTCCAGCTAGTCTCTCATTGGTTCTCGCTATTCCTGTTCATCTTCCGCAGAAATTGCAAACTGGGCCAAACAGGAGGTTAAAGGGACTGACTCTCCAAGTCGGGAGAGTGTTAGTAAAGCATCTGGAATGTTGCACCCGAGTACCAGGGTACGAAAACTGAGACATATTTGAACACGTCTCCCGATCACATGGTTGATCATACTCTAGGTTCCACATGCATGTTTTATCTGAATGAAGAATACCTTAAACCTGGGTAGTTGAAACCCGTGGAATGGGTACCATGCAATATGACTTCAAAGGGTCTTCATTTGCTGACCGAACCTCTCCAATCCTATCACTGCTGCGTTTATGCCCCTGTACACATGCTTGATTCTCTTTCGGAGACATAGCAAACCATAGGTTTTAAGATACTTACTATTCAGGTACATTCTTAGGCGTTTAATATGCGGTGTTGAGTCCATTTCGTTGAGCAAGGAGTAGCTCTTGTCTATTCCATATTTGGCTTCAGGAACTTTATCTGTGCTCATTTCAATCTCTGCTTTTATGCAGCACCCCAACTCACCTTTCCCCTTAAGCAAGCATAAGTTGGTTTTCTAAATTTGAGACCCTGTTCTGTTCTGTAATTCAGTTCCTGTGTAGCCAAGTTTACATTCCGTGTATTACTGATATCTTATGATGTTTCTTTTTCTGTGTGACTTATTTCAGTTAGAATCATCATACCTGAATCCACTCATTGTGCTGCTAACGGCCTGATGACATAGATTTCATTGCTGAGTGATATTGTTTTGTAAGTAAATACCAGAAGTTCTTTATCCATTTTTCACTTTCTGTGATATTGAACTTGTACGGTAAACGAGGTTCTTGTAAACAGAGGCGTTCCATACTTTGGGGTGGCTGTGTCTTTTTGAATTTAATTTCCCTAAGCTATAGGACCATAAGTGGAAGTGCCCTAGGCTCTGTTGCTTTGTTTTTTAGATGTTTCAGGAAACACCATACACTTCTCCCCGTTGTCTGTTGGCAATTTACATCCCGCCCATCAGCATAACAAGTCTCCCAGTTCTCCATGGCCTGTCCTGCCTTTCTGGATTTTACACTTTTTTCAGATGGCCCTTTTGACCGGGGGGAAGTGAGACTTCATTGTAGTGCAGATTTCCTTTGCAAGTTTGCTTGGTTGGCCAAAAAGGGCGTATGCGTTTTTTCCTGAATATATTCAGGAAAAAACGCATACGCCCTTTTCGGCCAAGTGCATCATTGTGGACGTTCTGCCTCTTTACCTATACTTTCAATGCAATTCCAGTCTACCTCCTGAAATCGGTTTCCTGCAATTCTGCCCCGCTTTCAAGTCCTCTTGGCAGCCTTACTTCAGTATATTTTTGGACGATACCTGTCATTTGTAACTCTGCAGGTTTGTGAACTACAGTGCCCCTGAACTCCTTTCTTCAACTCGCTTTCTTGTGAGCTGGCCGCAACACCGCAGGATGGCTTCAGGCCCTAATCTGGTTCCGGCACGGCACGCTGATCCTTTGGTTATTTCCTCTTCCTGGTGGGAAATGAGAGTTAAATTTGCCCGTCCAGACACCTCCAGCTAGTCTCTCATTGGTTCTCGCTATTCCTGTTCATCTTCCGCAGAAATTGCAAACTGGGCCAAACAGGAGGTTAAAGGCGCTGACTCTCCAAGTCGGGAGAGTGTTAGTAAAGCGTCTGGAATGTTGCACCCGAGTACCAGGGGAGGAAAACTGAGACATATTTGAACACGTCTCCTGTTCACACGGTTGATCATACTCTGGGTTCCACATGCATGTTTTAGCTGAAGGAAGAATACCTTAAACCTGGAGAGTTGAGACCCGTGTAATGGGTACCATGCAATATGACTTCAAAGGGTCTTCATTTGCTCACCGAACCTCTCCAATCCTATCACTGCTGCGTTGATGCCCCTGTACACACGCTTGATTCTCTTTCAGACATAGCCGTCCATACGTTTTAAGATTCTTACTAGTCAGGTATATTCTTAGGTGTTTAATATGGGGTGTTGAGTCCATTTCGTTGAGCAAGGAGTAGCTCTTGTCTATTCCATATTTGGCTTAAGGAACTTTATCTGTGCTCATTTCAATCTCTGGTTTTATGCAGCACCCCAACTCACCTTTCACCTTAAGCAAGCATAAGTTGGTTTTCTAAATTTGAGACCTTGTTCTGTTCTGTAATTCAGTTCCTGAGTAGCCAAGTTTACATTCCGTGTATTACTGATATCTTATGATGTTTGTTTTTCTGTGTGACTTACTTCAGTTAGAATCATCGTACCTGAATCCACTCATTATGCTGCTACGGGCCTGATGACATAGATTTCATTGCTGAGTGATACTGCATTGTACGTAAGTACCACAAGTTCTTTATCCATTTTTCACTTTCTGTGATATTGAACTTGTACGGTAAACGAGGTTCTTGTAAACAGAGGTGTCCCAAACTTTGGGGTGGCTGTGTCTTTTTGATTTTAATTTCCCTAAGCTATAGGACCATAAGTGGAAGTGCCCTAGGCTCTGTTGCTTTGTTTTTTAGATGTTTCAGGAAACACCATACACTTCTCCGAGTGGCTGTTGGCAATTTACATCCCGCCCATCAGCATAACAAGGCTCCCAGTTCTCCATGGCCTGTCCTGCCTTTCTGGATTTTACACTTTATTCAGATGGCCCTTTTGACGGGGGGAAGTGAGACTTCATTGTAGTGCCGATTTCCTTTGCAAGCTTGCTTGGTTGGCCAAAAAGGGCGTATGCGTTTTTTTCTGAATATATTCAGGAAAAAACGCATACGCCCTTTTTGGCCAAGTGCATCATTGTGGACGTTCTGCCTCTTTTCCTATGCTTTCAATGCAATTCCAGTCTACCTCCTGAAATCGGTTTCCTGCAATTCTGCCCCACTTTCAAGTCCTCTTGGCAGCCTTACTTCAGTATATTTTTGGACGATAGCTGTCATTTATAACTCTGCAGGTTTGTGAATTACAGTGCCCCTGAGCTCCTTTCTTCAACTCGCTTTCTTGTGAGCTGGCCGCAACACCGCAGGATGGCTTCAGGCCCTAATCTTGTTCCGGCACGGCACGCTGAGCCTTTGGTTATTTCCTCTTCCTGGTGGGAAATGAGAGTTAAATTTGCCCGTCCAGACACCTCCAGCTAGTCTCTCATTGGTTCTCCCTATTCCTGTTCATCTTCCGCAGAAATTGCAAACTGGGCCAAACAGGAAGTTAAAGAGACTGACTCTCCATGTCGGGAGAGTGTTAGTAAAGCATCTGGAATGTTTCGCCCGAGTACCAGGGTACGAAAACTGAGACATATTTGAACATGTCTCCCGATCACATGGTTGATCATACTCTAGGATACACATGCATGTTTTAGCTGAATGAAGAATACCTTAAACATGGGTAGTTGAAACCCGTGGAATGGGTACCATGCAATATGACTTCAAAGGGTCTTCATTTGCTCACCGAACCTCTCCAATCCTATCACTGCTGCGTTTATGCCCCTGTACACATGCTTGATTCTCTTTCGGAGACATAGCAAACCATAGGTTTTAAGATACTTACTATTCAGGTACATTCTTAGGCATTTAATATGCGGTGTTGAGTCCATTTCGTTGAGCAAGGAGTAGCTCTTGTCTATTCCATATTTGGCTTAAGGAACTTTATCTGTGCTCATTTCAATCTCTGCTTTTATGCAGCACCCCACTCACCTTTCCCCTTAAGCAAGCATAAGTTGGTTTTCTAAATTTGAGACCCTTTTCTGTTCTGTAATTCAGTTCCTGTGTAGCCAAGTTTACATTCCGTGTATTACTGATATCTTATGATGTTTCTTTTTCTGTGTGACTTATTTCAGTTAGAATCATCGTACCTGAATCCACTCATTATGCTGCTACGGGCCTGATGACATAGATTTCATTGCTGAGTGATACTGCATTGTACGTAAGTACCACAAATTCTTTATCCATTTTTCACTTCCTGTGATATTGAACTTGTACGGTAAACGAGGTTCTTGTAAACAGAGGCGTCCCAAACTTTGGGGTGGCTGTGTCTTTTTGATTTTAATTTCCCTAAGCTATAGGACCATAAGTGGAAGTGCCCTAGGCTCTGTTGCTTTGTTTTTTAGATGTTTCAGGAAATACCATACACTTCTCCCGAGTGTCTGTTGGCAATTTACATCCCGCCCATCAGCATAACAAGGCTCCCAGTTCTCCATGGCCTGTCCTGCCTTTCTGGATTTTACACTTTTTTCAGATGGCCCTTTTGACCGGGGGGAAGTGAGACTTCATTTTAGTGCAGATTTCATTTGCAAGCTTGCTTGGTTGGCCAAAAAGGGCGTATGCGTTTTTTCCTGAATATATTCAGGAAAAAACGCATACGCCCTTTTTGGCCAAGTGCATCATTGTGGACGTTCTGCCTCTTTTCCTATGCTTTCAATGCAATTCCAGTCTACCTCCTGAAATCGGTTTCCTGCAATTCTGCCCCGCTTTCAAGTCCTCTTGGCAGCCTTACTTCAGTATATTTTTGGACGATAGCTGTCATTTATAACTCTGCAGGTTTGTGAATTACAGTGCCCCTGAGCTCCTTTCTTCAACTCGCTTTCTTGTGACCTGGCCGCAACACCGCAGGATGGCTTCAGGTCCTAATCTGGTTCCGGCACGGCACGATGAGCCTTTGGTTAATTCCTCTTCCTGGTGGGAAATGAGAGTTAAATTTGCCCGTCCAGACACCTCCAGCTAGTCTCTCATTGGTTCTCGCTATTCCTGTTCATCTTCCGCAGAAATTGCAAACTGGGCCAAACAGGAGGTTAAAGGGACTGACTCTCCAAGTCGGGAGAGTGTTAGTAAAGCATCTGGAATGTTGCACCCGAGTACCAGGGTACGAAAACTGAGACATATTTGAACACGTCTCCCGATCACATGGTTGATCATACTCTAGGTTCCACATGCATGTTTTATCTGAATGAAGAATACCTTAAACCTGGGTAGTTGAAACCCGTGGAATGGGTACCATGCAATATGACTTCAAAGGGTCTTCATTTGCTGACCGAACCTCTCCAATCCTATCACTGCTGCGTTTATGCCCCTGTACACATGCTTGATTCTCTTTCGGAGACATAGCAAACCATAGGTTTTAAGATACTTACTATTCAGGTACATTCTTAGGCGTTTAATATGCGGTGTTGAGTCCATTTCGTTGAGCAAGGAGTAGCTCTTGTCTATTCCATATTTGGCTTCAGGAACTTTATCTGTGCTCATTTCAATCTCTGCTTTTATGCAGCACCCCAACTCACCTTTCCCCTTAAGCAAGCATAAGTTGGTTTTCTAAATTTGAGACCCTGTTCTGTTCTGTAATTCAGTTCCTGTGTAGCCAAGTTTACATTCCGTGTATTACTGATATCTTATGATGTTTCTTTTTCTGTGTGACTTATTTCAGTTAGAATCATCATACCTGAATCCACTCATTGTGCTGCTAACGGCCTGATGACATAGATTTCATTGCTGAGTGATATTGTTTTGTAAGTAAATACCAGAAGTTCTTTATCCATTTTTCACTTTCTGTGATATTGAACTTGTACGGTAAACGAGGTTCTTGTAAACAGAGGCGTTCCATACTTTGGGGTGGCTGTGTCTTTTTGAATTTAATTTCCCTAAGCTATAGGACCATAAGTGGAAGTGCCCTAGGCTCTGTTGCTTTGTTTTTTAGATGTTTCAGGAAACACCATACACTTCTCCCCGTTGTCTGTTGGCAATTTACATCCCGCCCATCAGCATAACAAGTCTCCCAGTTCTCCATGGCCTGTCCTGCCTTTCTGGATTTTACACTTTTTTCAGATGGCCCTTTTGACCGGGGGGAAGTGAGACTTCATTGTAGTGCAGATTTCCTTTGCAAGTTTGCTTGGTTGGCCAAAAAGGGCGTATGCGTTTTTTCCTGAATATATTCAGGAAAAAACGCATACGCCCTTTTCGGCCAAGTGCATCATTGTGGACGTTCTGCCTCTTTACCTATACTTTCAATGCAATTCCAGTCTACCTCCTGAAATCGGTTTCCTGCAATTCTGCCCCGCTTTCAAGTCCTCTTGGCAGCCTTACTTCAGTATATTTTTGGACGATACCTGTCATTTGTAACTCTGCAGGTTTGTGAACTACAGTGCCCCTGAACTCCTTTCTTCAACTCGCTTTCTTGTGAGCTGGCCGCAACACCGCAGGATGGCTTCAGGCCCTAATCTGGTTCCGGCACGGCACGCTGATCCTTTGGTTATTTCCTCTTCCTGGTGGGAAATGAGAGTTAAATTTGCCCGTCCAGACACCTCCAGCTAGTCTCTCATTGGTTCTCGCTATTCCTGTTCATCTTCCGCAGAAATTGCAAACTGGGCCAAACAGGAGGTTAAAGGCGCTGACTCTCCAAGTCGGGAGAGTGTTAGTAAAGCGTCTGGAATGTTGCACCCGAGTACCAGGGGAGGAAAACTGAGACATATTTGAACACGTCTCCTGTTCACACGGTTGATCATACTCTGGGTTCCACATGCATGTTTTAGCTGAAGGAAGAATACCTTAAACCTGGAGAGTTGAGACCCGTGTAATGGGTACCATGCAATATGACTTCAAAGGGTCTTCATTTGCTCACCGAACCTCTCCAATCCTATCACTGCTGCGTTGATGCCCCTGTACACACGCTTGATTCTCTTTCAGACATAGCCGTCCATACGTTTTAAGATTCTTACTAGTCAGGTATATTCTTAGGTGTTTAATATGGGGTGTTGAGTCCATTTCGTTGAGCAAGGAGTAGCTCTTGTCTATTCCATATTTGGCTTAAGGAACTTTATCTGTGCTCATTTCAATCTCTGGTTTTATGCAGCACCCCAACTCACCTTTCACCTTAAGCAAGCATAAGTTGGTTTTCTAAATTTGAGACCTTGTTCTGTTCTGTAATTCAGTTTCTGAGTAGCCAAGTTTACATTCCGTGTATTACTGATATCTTATGATGTTTGTTTTTCTGTGTGACTTACTTCAGTTAGAATCATCGTACCTGAATCCACTCATTATGCTGCTACGGGCCTGATGACATAGATTTCATTGCTGAGTGATACTGCATTGTACGTAAGTACCACAAGTTCTTTATCCATTTTTCACTTTCTGTGATATTGAACTTGTACGGTAAACGAGGTTCTTGTAAACAGAGGTGTCCCAAACTTTGGGGTGGCTGTGTCTTTTTGATTTTAATTTCCCTAAGCTATAGGACCATAAGTGGAAGTGCCCTAGGCTCTGTTGCTTTGTTTTTTAGATGTTTCAGGAAACACCATACACTTCTCCGAGTGGCTGTTGGCAATTTACATCCCGCCCATCAGCATAACAAGGCTCCCAGTTCTCCATGGCCTGTCCTGCCTTTCTGGATTTTACACTTTATTCAGATGGCCCTTTTGACGGGGGGAAGTGAGACTTCATTGTAGTGCCGATTTCCTTTGCAAGCTTGCTTGGTTGGCCAAAAAGGGCGTATGCGTTTTTTTCTGAATATATTCAGGAAAAAACGCATACGCCCTTTTTAGCCAAGTGCATCATTGTGGACGTTCTGCCTCTTTTCCTATGCTTTCAATGCAATTCCAGTCTACCTCCTGAAATCGGTTTCCTGCAATTCTGCCCCACTTTCAAGTCCTCTTGGCAGCCTTACTTCAGTATATTTTTGGACGATAGCTGTCATTTATAACTCTGCAGGTTTGTGAATTACAGTGCCCCTTAGCTCCTTTCTTCAACTCGCTTTCTTGTGAGCTGGCCGCAACACCGCAGGATGGCTTCAGGCCCTAATCTTGTTCCGGCACGGCACGCTGAGCCTTTGGTTATTTCCTCTTCCTGGTGGGAAATGAGAGTTAAATTTGCCCGTCCAGACACCTCCAGCTAGTCTCTCATTGGTTCTCCCTATTCCTGTTCATCTTCCGCAGAAATTGCAAACTGGGCCAAACAGGAGGTTAAAGGCGCTGACTCTCCAATTGGGGAGAGTGTTAGTAAAGCATCTGGAATGTTGCACCCGAGTACCAGGGGAGGAAAACTGAGACATATTTGAACACGTCTCCCGTTCACACGGTTGATCATACTCTGGGTTCCACATGCATATTTTAGCTGAAGGAAGAATACCTTAAACCTGGGTATTTGAAACCCGTGGAATGGGTACCATGCAATATGACTTCAAAGGGTCTTCATTTGCTTACCGAACCTCTCCAATCCTATCACTGCTGCGTTTATGCCCCTGTACACATGCTTGATTCTCTTTCGGAGACATAGCAATCTATAGGTTTTAAGATACTTACTAGTCAGGTACATTCTTAGGCGTTTAATATGCGGTGTTGAGTCCATTTCGTTGAGCAAGGAGTAGCTGTTGTCTATTCCATATTTGGCTTAAGGAACTTTATCTGTGCTCATTTCAATCTCTGGTTTTATGCAGCACCCCAACTCACCTTTCCCCTTAAGCAAGCATAAGTTGGTTTTCTACATTTGAGAACCTGTTCTGTTTTGGAATTCAGTTCCTGTGTAGCCAAGTTTACATTCCGTGTATTAGTGATATCTTATGATGTTTCTTTTTCTGTGTGAGTTATTTCAGTTAGAATCATCGTACCTGAATCCACTCATTATGCTGCTACTGGCCTGATGACATAGATTTCATTGCTGAGTGATACTTCATTGTACATAAGTACCACAAGTTTTTTATCCATTTTTCACTTTCTATGATATTGAACTTCTACGGTAAACGAGGTTCTTGTAAACAGAGGCGTCCCAAACTTTGGGGTGGCTGTGTTTTTTTGATTTTAATTTCCCTAAGCTATAGGACCATAAGTGGAAGTGCCGTAGGCTCTGTTGCTTTGTTTTCTGGATGTTTTAGGAAACACCATACACTTCTCCCGAGTGTCTGTTGGCAATTTACATCCCGCCCATAAGCATAACAAGGCTCCCAGTTCTCCATGGCCTGTCCTGCCTTTCTGGATTTTACACTTTTTTCAGATGGCCCTTTTGACTGGGGGGAATTGAGACTTCATTGTAGTGCAGATTTCCTTTGCAAGCTTGCTTGGTTGGCCAAAAAGGGCGTATGCGTTTTTTCCTGAATATATTCAGGAAAAAACGCATACGCCCTTTTTGCCCAAGTGCATCATTGTGGACGTTCTGCCTCTTTTCCTATGCTTTCAATGCAATTCCAGTCTACCTCCTGAAATCGGTTTCCTGCAATTCTGCCCCGCTTTCAAGTCCTCTTGGCAGCCTTACTTCAGTATATTTTTGGACGATAGCTGTCAATTATAACTCTGCAGGTTTGTGAATTACAGTGCCCCTGAGCTCCTTTCTTCAACTGGTTTTCTTGTGACCTGGCCGCAACACCGCAGGATGGCTTCAGGCCCTAATCTGGTTCCGGCACGGCACGCTGAGCCTTTGGTTAATTCCTCTTCCTGGTGGGAAATGAGAGTTAAATTTGCCCGTCCAGACACCTCCAGCTAGTCTCTCATTGGTTCTTGCTATTCCTGTTCATCTTCCGCAGAAATTGCAAACTGGGCCAAACAGGAGGTTAAAGGGACTGACTCTCCAAGTCGGGAGAGTGTTAGTAAAGCGTCTGGAATGTTGCATCCGAGTACCCGGGGAGGAAAACAGAGACATATTTGAACACGTCTCCCGTTCACACGGTTGATCATACTCTGGGTTCCACATGCATATTTTAGCTGAAGGAAGAATACCTTAAACCTGGGTATTTGAAACCCGTGGAATGGGTACCATACAATATGACTTCAAAGGGTCTTCATTTGCTCACCGAACCTCTCCAATCCTATCACTGCTGCGTTTATGCCCCTGTACACATGCTTGATTCTCTTTCGGAGACATAGCAATCTATAGGTTTTAAGATACTTACTAGTCAGGTACATTCTTAGGCGTTTAATATCCGGTGTTGAGTCCATTTCGTTGAGCAAGGAGTAGCTGTTGTCTATTCCATATTTGGCTTAAGGAACTTTATCTGTGCTCATTTCAATCTCTGGTTTTATGCAGCACCCCAATTCACCTTTCCCCTTAAGCAAGCATAAGTTGGTTTTCTAAATTTGAGACCCTGTTCTGTTTTGGAATTCAGTTCCTGTGTAGCCAAGTTTACATTCCGTGTATTAGTGATATCTTATGATGTTTCTTTTTCTGTGTGACTTATTTCAGTTAGAATCATCGTACCTGAATCCACTCATTATGCTGCTACGGGCCTGATGACATAGATTTCATTGCTGAGTGATACTTCATTGTACATAAGTACCACAAGTTCTTTATCCATTTTTCACTTTCTGTGATATTGAACTTGTATGGTAAACGAGGTTCTTGTAAACAGAGGCGTCCCAAACTTTGGGGTGGTTGTGTCTTTTTGATTTTAATTTCCCTAAGCTATAGGACCATAAGTGGAAGTGCCTTAGGCTCTGTTGCTTTGTTTTCTGGATGTTTTAGGAAACACCATACACTTCTCCCGAGTGTCTGTTGGCAATTTACATCCCGCCCATCAGCATAACAAGGCTCCCAGTTCTCCATGGCCTGTCCTGCCTTTCTGGATTTTACACTTTTTTCAGATGGCCCTTTTGACCGGGGGGAATTGAGACTTCATTGTAGTGCAGATTTCCTTTGCAAGCTTGCTTGGTTGGCCAAAAAGGGCGTATGCGTTTTTTCCTGAATATATTCAGGAAAAAACGCATACGCCCTTTTTGGCCAAGTGCATCATTGTGGACGTTCTGCCTCTTTTCCTATGCTTTCAATGCAATTCCAGTCTACCTCCTGAAATCGGTCTCCTGCAATTCTGCCCCGCTTTCAAGTCCTCTTGGCAGCCTTACTTCAGTATATTTTTGGACGATAGCTGTCATTTATAACTCTGCAGGTTTGTGAATTACAGTGCCCCTGAGCTCCTTTCTTCAACTCGCTTTCTTGTGAGCTGGCCGCAACACCGCAGGATGGCTTCAGGCCCTAATCTGGTTCCGGCACGGCACGCTGAGCCTTTGGTTATTTCCTCTTCCTGGTGGGAAATGAGAGTTAAATTTGCCCGTCCAGACACCTCCAGCTAGTCTCTCATTGGTTCTCGCTATTCCTGTTCATCTTCCGCAGAAATTGCAAACTGGGCCAAACAGGAGGTTAAAGGGACTGACTCTCCATGTCGGGAGAGTGTTAGTAAAGCGTCTGGAATGTTGCACCCGAGAACCAGGGTACGAAATCTGAGACATATTTGAAGACATCTCCCGATCACATGGTTGATCATACTCTAGGTTCCACGTGCATGTTTTAGCTGAAGGAAGAATACCTTAAACCTGGGTAGTTGAAACCCTTGGAATGGGTACCATGCAATATGACTTCAAAGGGTCTTCATTTGCTCACCGAACCTCTCCAATCCTATCACTGCTGCGTTTATGCCCCTGTACACATGCTTGATTCTCTTTCGGAGACATAGCAATCCATAGGTTTTAAGATACTTACTAGTCAGGTACATTCTTAGTCGTTTAATATGCGGTGTTGAGTCCATTTCGTTGAGCAAGGAGTAGCTCTTGTCTATTCCGTATTTGGCTTAAGGAACTTTATCTGTGCTCATTTCAATCTCTGGTTTTATGCAGCACCCCAACTCACCTTTCCCCTTAAGCAAGCATAAGTTGGTTTTCTAAATTTGAGACCCTGTTCTGTTGTGTAATTCAGTTCCTGTGAAGCCAAGTTTACATTCCGTGTATTACTGATATCTTATGATGTTTCTTTTTCTGTGTGACTTATTTCAGTTAGAATCATCGTACCTGAATCCACTCATTATGCTGCTACGGGCCTGATGACATAGATTTCATTGCTGAGTGATACTGCATTGTACGTAAGTACCACAAGTTCTTTATCCATTTTTCACTTTCTGTGATATTGAACTTGTACGGTAAACGAGGTTCTTGTAAACAGAGGCGTCCCAAACTTTGGGGTGGTTGTGTCTTTTTGATTTTAATTTCCCTAAGCTATAGGACCATAAGTGGAAGTGCCCTAGGCTCTGTTGCTTTGTTTTTTAGATGTTTCAGGAAACACCATACACTTCTCCCAGAGTGTCTGTTGGCAATTTACATCCCGCCCATCAGCATAACAAGGTTCCCAGTTCTCCATGGCCTGTCCTGCCTTTCTGGAATTTACACTTTTTTCAGATGGCCCTTTTGACCGGGGGGAAGTGAGACTTCATTATAGTGCAGATTTCCTTTGCAAGTTTGCTTGGTTGGCCAAAAAGGGCGTATGCGTTTTTTCCTGAATATATTCAGGAAAAAACGCATACGCCCTTTTTGGCCAAGTGCATCATTGTGGACGTTCTGCCTCTTTTCTTATGCTTTCAATGCAATTCCAGTCTACCTCCTGAAATCGGCTTCCTGCAATTCTGCCCCGCTTTCAAGTCCTCTTGGCAGCCTTACTTCAATATATTTTTGGACAATAGCTGTCATTTATAACTCTGCAGGTTTGTGAATTACAGTGCCCCTGAGCTCCTTTCTTCAACTCGCTTTCTTGTGAGCTGGCCGCAACACCGCAGGATGGCTTCAGGCCCTAATCTGGTTCCGGCACGGCACGCTGAGCCTTTGGTTAATTCCTCTTCCTGGTGGGAAATGAGAGTTAAATTTGCCCGTCCAGACACCTCCAGCTAGTCTCTCATTGGTTCTCGCTATTCCTGTTCATCTTCCGCAGAAATTGCAAACTGGGCCAAAGAGGAAGTTAAAGAGACTGACTCTCCATGTCGGGAGAGTGTTAGTAAAGCATCTGGAATGTTGCGCCCGAGTACCAGGGTACGAAAACTGAGACATATTTGAACACGTCTCCCGATCACATGGTTGATCATACTCTACGTTACACATGCATGTTTTAGCTGAATGAAGAATACCTTAAACCTGGGTAGTTGAAACCCGTGGAATGGGTACCATGCAATATGACTTCAAAGGGTCTTCATTTGCTCACCGAACCTCTCCAATCCTATCACTGCTGCGTTTATGCCCCTGTACACATGCTTGATTCTCTTTCGGAGACATAGCAAACCATAGGTTTTAAGATACTTACTATTCAGGTACATTCTTAGGCATTTAATATGCGGTGTTGAGTCCATTTCGTTGAGCAAGGAGTAGCTCTTGTCTATTCCATATTTGGCTTATGGAACTTTATCTGTGCTCATTTCAATCTCTGCTTTTATGCAGCACCCCAACTCACCTTTCCCCTTAAGCAAGCATAAATTGGTTTTCTAAATTTGAGACCCTGTTCTGTTCTGTAATTCAGTTCCTGTGTAGCCAAGTTTACATTCCGTGTATTACTGATATCTTATGATGTTTCTTTTTCTGTGTGACTTATTTCAGTTAGAATCATCATACCTGAATCCACTCATTGTGCTGCTAACGGCCTGATGACATAGATTTCATTGCTGAGTGATATTGTTTTGTAAGTAAATACCAGAAGTTCTTTATCCATTTTTCACTTTCTGTGATATTGAACTTGTACGGTAAACGAGGTTCTTGTAAACAGAGGCGTTCCATACTTTGGGGTGGCTGTGTCTTTTTGAATTTAATTTCCCTAAGCTATAGGACCATAAGTGGAAGTGCCCTAGGCTCTGTTGCTTTGTTTTTTAGATGTTTCAGGAAACACCATACACTTCTCCCCGTTGTCTGTTGGCAATTTACATCCCGCCCATCAGCATAACAAGTCTCCCAGTTCTCCATGGCCTGTCCTGCCTTTCTGGATTTTACACTTTTTTCAGATGGCCCTTTTGACCGGGGGGAAGTGAGACTTCATTGTAGTGCAGATTTCCTTTGCAAGTTTGCTTGGTTGGCCAAAAAGGGCGTATGCGTTTTTTCCTGAATATATTCAGGAAAAAATGCATACGCCCTTTTCGGCCAAGTGCATCATTGTGGACGTTCTGCCTCTTTACCTATACTTTCAATGCAATTCCAGTCTACCTCCTGAAATCGGTTTCCTGCAATTCTGCCCCGCTTTCAAGTCCTCTTGGCAGCCTTACTTCAGTATATTTTTGGACGATACCTGTCATTTGTAACTCTGCAGGTTTGTGAACTACAGTGCCCCTGAACTCCTTTCTTCAACTCGCTTTCTTGTGAGCTGGCCGCAACACCGCAGGATGGCTTCAGGCCCTAATCTGGTTCCGGCACGGCACGCTGATCCTTTGGTTATTTCCTCTTCCTGGTGGGAAATGAGAGTTAAATTTGCCCGTCCAGACACCTCCAGCTAATCTCTCATTGGTTCTCGCTATTCCTGTTCATCTTCCGCAGAAATTGCAAACTGGGCCAAACAGGAGGTTAAAGGCGCTGACTCTCCAAGTCGGGAGAGTGTTAGTAAAGCGTCTGGAATGTTGCACCCGAGTACCAGGGGAGGAAAACTGAGACATATTTGAACACGTCTCCTGTTCACACGGTTGATCATACTCTGGGTTCCACATGCATGTTTTAGCTGAAGGAAGAATACCTTAAACCTGGAGAGTTGAGACCCGTGTAATGGGTACCATGCAATATGACTTCAAAGGGTCTTCATTTGCTCACCGAACCTCTCCAATCCTATCACTGCTGCGTTGATGCCCCTGTACACACGCTTGATTCTCTTTCAGACATAGCCGTCCATACGTTTTAAGATTCTTACTAGTCAGGTATATTCTTAGGTGTTTAATATGGGGTGTTGAGTCCATTTCGTTGAGCAAGGAGTAGCTCTTGTCTATTCCATATTTGGCTTAAGGAACTTTATCTGTGCTCATTTCAATCTCTGGTTTTATGCAGCACCCCAACTCACCTTTCACCTTAAGCAAGCATAAGTTGGTTTTCTAAATTTGAGACCTTGTTCTGTTCTGTAATTCAGTTCCTGAGTAGCCAAGTTTACATTCCGTGTATTACTGATATCTTATGATGTTTGTTTTTCTGTGTGACTTACTTCAGTTAGAATCATCGTACCTGAATCCACTCATTATGCTGCTACGGGCCTGATGACATAGATTTCATTGCTGAGTGATACTGCATTGTACGTAAGTACCACAAGTTCTTTATCCATTTTTCACTTTCTGTGATATTGAACTTGTACGGTAAACGAGGTTCTTGTAAACAGAGGTGTCCCAAACTTTGGGGTGGCTGTGTCTTTTTGATTTTAATTTCCCTAAGCTATAGGACCATAAGTGGAAGTGCCCTAGGCTCTGTTGCTTTGTTTTTTAGATGTTTCAGGAAACACCATACACTTCTCCGAGTGGCTGTTGGCAATTTACATCCCGCCCATCAGCATAACAAGGCTCCCAGTTCTCCATGGCCTGTCCTGCCTTTCTGGATTTTACACTTTTTTCAGATGGCCCTTTTGACGGGGGGAAGTGAGACTTCATTGTAGTGCCGATTTCCTTTGCAAGCTTGCTTGGTTGGCCAAAAAGGGCGTATGCGTTTTTTTCTGAATATATTCAGGAAAAAACGCATACGCCCTTTTTGGCCAAGTGCATCATTGTGGACGTTCTGCCTCTTTTCCTATGCTTTCAATGCAATTCCAGTCTACCTCCTGAAATCGGTTTCCTGCAATTCTGCCCCACTTTCAAGTCCTCTTGGCAGCCTTACTTCAGTATATTTTTGGACGATAGCTGTCATTTATAACTCTGCAGGTTTGTGAATTACAGTGCCCCTGAGCTCCTTTCTTCAACTCGCTTTCTTGTGAGCTGGCCGCAACACCGCAGGATGGCTTCAGGCCCTAATCTTGTTCCGGCACGGCACGCTGAGCCTTTGGTTATTTCCTCTTCCTGGTGGGAAATGAGAGTTAAATTTGCCCGTCCAGACACCTCCAGCTAGTCTCTCATTGGTTCTCCCTATTCCTGTTCATCTTCCGCAGAAATTGCAAACTGGGCCAAACAGGAGGTTAAAGGCGCTGACTCTCCAATTGGGGAGAGTGTTAGTAAAGCATCTGGAATGTTGCACCCGAGTACCAGGGGAGGAAAACTGAGACATATTTGAACACGTCTCCCGTTCACACGGTTGATCATACTCTGGGTTCCACATGCATATTTTAGCTGAAGGAAGAATACCTTAAACCTGGGTATTTGAAACCCGTGGAATGGGTACCATGCAATATGACTTCAAAGGGTCTTCATTTGCTTACCGAACCTCTCCAATCCTATCACTGCTGCGTTTATGCCCCTGTACACATGCTTGATTCTCTTTCGGAGACATAGCAATCCATAGGTTTTAAGATACTTACTAGTCAGGTACATTCTTAGGCGTTTAATATGCGGTGTTGAGTCCATTTCGTTGAGCAAGGAGTAGCTGTTGTCTATTCCATATTTGGCTTAAGGAACTTTATCTGTGCTCATTTCAATCTCTGGTTTTATGCAGCACCCCAACTCACCTTTCCCCTTAAGCAAGCATAAGTTGGTTTTCTACATTTGAGAACCTGTTCTGTTTTGG
This sequence comes from Grampus griseus, assembly GCF_964374135.1. Taxonomy (NCBI): domain Eukaryota; kingdom Metazoa; phylum Chordata; class Mammalia; order Artiodactyla; family Delphinidae; genus Grampus; species Grampus griseus. The sequence goes on from NW_028133129.1 coordinate 54,287, forward strand.
AATTCAGTTCCTGTGTAGCCAAGTTTACATTCCGTGTATTAGTGATATCTTATGATGTTTCTTTTTCTGTGTGAGTTATTTCAGTTAGAATCATCGTACCTGAATCCACTCATTATGCTGCTACTGGCCTGATGACATAGATTTCATTGCTGAGTGATACTTCATTGTACATAAGTACCACAAGTTTTTTATCCATTTTTCACTTTCTATGATATTGAACTTCTACGGTAAACGAGGTTCTTGTAAACAGAGGCGTCCCAAACTTTGGGGTGGCTGTGTTTTTTTGATTTTAATTTCCCGAAGCTATAGGACCATAAGTGGAAGTGCCGTAGGCTCTGTTGCTTTGTTTTCTGGATGTTTTAGGAAACACCATACACTTCTCCCGAGTGTCTGTTGGCAATTTACATCCCGCCCATAAGCATAACAAGGCTCCCAGTTCTCCATGGCCTGTCCTGCCTTTCTGGATTTTACACTTTTTTCAGATGGCCCTTTTGACCGGGGGGAATTGAGACTTCATTGTAGTGCAGATTTCCTTTGCAAGCTTGCTTGGTTGGCCAAAAAGGGCGTATGCGTTTTTTCCTGAATATATTCAGGAAAAAACGCATACGCCCTTTTTGCCCAAGTGCATCATTGTGGACGTTCTGCCTCTTTTCCTATGCTTTCAATGCAATTCCAGTCTACCTCCTGAAATCGGTTTCCTGCAATTCTGCCCCGCTTTCAAGTCCTCTTGGCAGCCTTACTTCAGTATATTTTTGGACGATAGCTGTCAATTATAACTCTGCAGGTTTGTGAATTACAGTGCCCCTGAGCTCCTTTCTTCAACTGGTTTTCTTGTGACCTGGCCGCAACACCGCAGGATGGCTTCAGGCCCTAATCTGGTTCCGGCACGGCACGCTGAGCCTTTGGTTAATTCCTCTTCCTGGTGGGAAATGAGAGTTAAATTTGCCCGTCCAGACACCTCCAGCTAGTCTCTCATTGGTTCTCGCTATTCCTGTTCATCTTCCGCAGAAATTGCAAACTGGGCCAAACAGGAGGTTAAAGGGACTGACTCTCCAAGTCGGGAGAGTGTTAGTAAAGCGTCTGGAATGTTGCATCCGAGTACCCGGGGAGGAAAACAGAGACATATTTGAACACGTCTCCCGTTCACACGGTTGATCATACTCTGGGTTCCACATGCATATTTTAGCTGAAGGAAGAATACCTTAAACCTGGGTATTTGAAACCCGTGGAATGGGTACCATACAATATGACTTCAAAGGGTCTTCATTTGCTCACCGAACCTCTCCAATCCTATCACTGCTGCGTTTATGCCCCTGTACACATGCTTGATTCTCTTTCGGAGACATAGCAATCTATAGGTTTTAAGATACTTACTAGTCAGGTACATTCTTAGGCGTTTAATATCCGGTGTTGAGTCCATTTCGTTGAGCAAGGAGTAGCTGTTGTCTATTCCATATTTGGCTTAAGGAACTTTATCTGTGCTCATTTCAATCTCTGGTTTTATGCAGCACCCCAATTCACCTTTCCCCTTAAGCAAGCATAAGTTGGTTTTCTAAATTTGAGACCCTGTTCTGTTTTGGAATTCAGTTCCTGTGTAGCCAAGTTTACATTCCGTGTATTAGTGATATCTTATGATGTTTCTTTTTCTGTGTGACTTATTTCAGTTAGAATCATCGTACCTGAATCCACTCATTATGCTGCTACGGGCCTGATGACATAGATTTCATTGCTGAGTGATACTTCATTGTACATAAGTACCACAAGTTCTTTATCCATTTTTCACTTTCTGTGATATTGAACTTGTATGGTAAACGAGGTTCTTGTAAACAGAGGCGTCCCAAACTTTGGGGTGGTTGTGTCTTTTTGATTTTAATTTCCCTAAGCTATAGGACCATAAGTGGAAGTGCCTTAGGCTCTGTTGCTTTGTTTTCTGGATGTTTTAGGAAACACCATACACTTCTCCCGAGTGTCTGTTGGCAATTTACATCCCGCCCATCAGCATAACAAGGCTCCCAGTTCTCCATGGCCTGTCCTGCCTTTCTGGATTTTACACTTTTTTCAGATGGCCCTTTTGACCGGGGGGAATTGAGACTTCATTGTAGTGCAGATTTCCTTTGCAAGCTTGCTTGGTTGGCCAAAAAGGGCGTATGCGTTTTTTCCTGAATATATTCAGGAAAAAACGCATACGCCCTTTTTGGCCAAGTGCATCATTGTGGACGTTCTGCCTCTTTTCCTATGCTTTCAATGCAATTCCAGTCTACCTCCTGAAATCGGTCTCCTGCAATTCTGCCCCGCTTTCAAGTCCTCTTGGCAGCCTTACTTCAGTATATTTTTGGACGATAGCTGTCATTTATAACTCTGCAGGTTTGTGAATTACAGTGCCCCTGAGCTCCTTTCTTCAACTCGCTTTCTTGTGACCTGGCCGCAACACCGCAGGATGGCTTCAGGCCCTAATCTGGTTCCGGCACGGCACGCTGAGCCTTTGGTTATTTCCTCTTCCTGGTGGGAAATGAGAGTTAAATTTGCCCGTCCAGACACCTCCAGCTAGTCTCTCATTGGTTCTCGCTATTCCTGTTCATCTTCCGCAGAAATTGCAAACTGGGCCAAACAGGAGGTTAAAGGGACTGACTCTCCATGTCGGGAGAGTGTTAGTAAAGCGTCTGGAATGTTGCACCCGAGAACCAGGGTACGAAATCTGAGACATATTTGAAGACGTCTCCCGATCACATGGTTGATCATACTCTAGGTTCCACGTGCATGTTTTAGCTGAAGGAAGAATACCTTAAACCTGGGTAGTTGAAACCCTTGGAATGGGTACCATGCAATATGACTTCAAAGGGTCTTCATTTGCTCACCGAACCTCTCCAATCCTATCACTGCTGCGTTTATGCCCCTGTACACATGCTTGATTCTCTTTCGGAGACATAGCAATCCATAGGTTTTAAGATACTTACTAGTCAGGTACATTCTTAGTCGTTTAATATGCGGTGTTGAGTCCATTTCGTTGAGCAAGGAGTAGCTCTTGTCTATTCCGTATTTGGCTTAAGGAACTTTATCTGTGCTCATTTCAATCTCTGGTTTTATGCAGCACCCCAACTCACCTTTCCCCTTAAGCAAGCATAAGTTGGTTTTCTAAATTTGAGACCCTGTTCTGTTGTGTAATTCAGTTCCTGTGAAGCCAAGTTTACATTCCGTGTATTACTGATATCTTATGATGTTTCTTTTTCTGTGTGACTTATTTCAGTTAGAATCATCGTACCTGAATCCACTCATTATGCTGCTACGGGCCTGATGACATAGATTTCATTGCTGAGTGATACTGCATTGTACGTAAGTACCACAAGTTCTTTATCCATTTTTCACTTTCTGTGATATTGAACTTGTACGGTAAACGAGGTTCTTGTAAACAGAGGCGTCCCAAACTTTGGGGTGGTTTTGTCTTTTTGATTTTAATTTCCCTAAGCTATAGGACCATAAGTGGAAGTGCCCTAGGCTCTGTTGCTTTGTTTTTTAGATGTTTCAGGAAACACCATACACTTCTCCCAGAGTGTCTGTTGGCAATTTACATCCCGCCCATCAGCATAACAAGGTTCCCAGTTCTCCATGGCCTGTCCTGCCTTTCTGGAATTTACACTTTTTTCAGATGGCCCTTTTGACCGGGGGGAAGTGAGACTTCATTATAGTGCAGATTTCCTTTGCAAGTTTGCTTGGTTGGCCAAAAAGGGCGTATGCGTTTTTTCCTGAATATATTCAGGAAAAAACGCATACGCCCTTTTTGGCCAAGTGCATCATTGTGGACGTTCTGCCTCTTTTCTTATGCTTTCAATGCAATTCCAGTCTACCTCCTGAAATCGGCTTCCTGCAATTCTGCCCCGCTTTCAAGTCCTCTTGGCAGCCTTACTTCAATATATTTTTGGACAATAGCTGTCATTTATAACTCTGCAGGTTTGTGAATTACAGTGCCCCTGAGCTCCTTTCTTCAACTCGCTTTCTTGTGACCTGGCCGCAACACCGCAGGATGGCTTCAGGCCCTAATCTGGTTCCGGCACGGCACGCTGAGCCTTTGGTTAATTCCTCTTCCTGGTGGGAAATGAGAGTTAAATTTGCCCGTCCAGACACCTCCAGCTAGTCTCTCATTGGTTCTCGCTATTCCTGTTCATCTTCCGCAGAAATTGCAAACTGGGCCAAAGAGGAAGTTAAAGAGACTGACTCTCCATGTCGGGAGAGTGTTAGTAAAGCATCTGGAATGTTGCGCCCGAGTACCAGGGTACGAAAACTGAGACATATTTGAACACGTCTCCCGATCACATGGTTGATCATACTCTACGTTACACATGCATGTTTTAGCTGAATGAAGAATACCTTAAACCTGGGTAGTTGAAACCCGTGGAATGGGTACCATGCAATATGACTTCAAAGGGTCTTCATTTGCTCACCGAACCTCTCCAATCCTATCACTGCTGCGTTTATGCCCCTGTACACATGCTTGATTCTCTTTCGGAGACATAGCAAACCATAGGTTTTAAGATACTTACTATTCAGGTACATTCTTAGGCATTTAATATGCGGTGTTGAGTCCATTTCGTTGAGCAAGGAGTAGCTCTTGTCTATTCCATATTTGGCTTATGGAACTTTATCTGTGCTCATTTCAATCTCTGCTTTTATGCAGCACCCCAACTCACCTTTCCCCTTAAGCAAGCATAAGTTGGTTTTCTAAATTTGAGACCCTGTTCTGTTCTGTAATTCAGTTCCTGTGTAGCCAAGTTTACATTCCGTGTATTACTGATATCTTATGATGTTTCTTTTTCTCTGTGACTTATTTCAGTTAGAATCATCATACCTGAATCCAGTCATTGTGCTGCTAACGGCCTGATGACATAGATTTCATTGCTGAGTGATATTGCTTTGTAAGTAAATACCAGAAGTTCTTTATCCATTTTTCACTTTCTGTGATATTGAACTTGTACGTTAAAGAGGTTCTTGTAAACAGAGGCATTCCATACTTTGGGGTGGCTGTGTCTTTTTGATTTTAATTTCCCTAAGCTATAGGACCATAAGTGGAAGTGCCCTAGGCTCTGTTGCTTTGTTTTTTAGATGTTTCAGGAAACACCATACGCTTCTCCCAGGTGTCTGTTGGCAATTTACATCCCGCCCATCAGCATAACAAGGCTCCCAGTTCTCCATGGCCTGTCCTGCCTTTCTGGATTTTACACTTTTTTCAGATGGCCCTTTTGACTGGGGGGAAGTGAGACTTCATTGTAGTGCAGATTTCCTTTGCAAGTTTGCTTGGTTGGCCAAAAAGGGTGTATGCGTTTTTTCCTGAATATATTCAGGAAAAAACGCATACGCCCTTTTTGGCCAAGTGCATCATTGTGGACGTTCTGCCTCTTTTCCTATGCTTTCAATGCAATTCCAGTCTACCTCCGGAAATCGGTTTCCTGCAATTCTGCCCCGCTTTCAAGTCCTCTTGGCAGCCTAACTTCAGTATATTTTTGGACGATAGCTGTCATTTATAACTCTGCAGGTTTGTGAATTACAGTGCCCCTGAGCTCCTTTCTTCAAGTCGCTTTCTTGTGACCTAGCCGCAACACCGCACAATGGCTTCTGGCCCTAATCTGGTTCGGGCATGGCACACTGAGCCTTTGGTTAATTCCTCTTCCTGGTGGGAAATGAGAGTTAAGTTTGCCCGTCCAGACACCTCCAGCTAGTCTCTCATTGGTTCTCCCTATTCCTGTTCATCTTCCGCAGAAATTGAAAACTGGGCCAAACAGGAGGTTAAAGGGACTGACTCTCCATGTCGGGAGAGTGTTAGTAAAGCGTCTGGAATGTTGCACCCGAGTACCAGGGTACGAAAACTGAGACATATTTGAACACGTCTCCCGATCACATGGTTGATCATACTCTGGGTTCCACATGCATGTTTTAGCTGAAGGAAGAATACCTTAAACCTGGGTAGTTGAAACCCTTGGAATGGGTACCATGCAATATGACTTCAAAGGGTCTTCATTTGCTCACCGAACCTCTCCAATCCTATCACTGCTGCGTTTATGCCCCTGTACACATGCTTGATTCTCTTTCGGAGACATAGCAATCCATAGGTTTTAAGATACTTACTAGTCAGGTACATTCTTAGTCGTTTAATATGCGGTGTTGAGTCCATTTCGTTGAGCAAGGAGTAGCTCTTGTCTATTCCGTATTTGGCTTAAGGAACTTTATCTGTGCTCATTTCAATCTCTGGTTTTATGCAGCACCCCAACTCACCTTTCCCCTTAAGCAAGCATAAGTTGGTTTTCTAAATTTGAGACCCTGTTCTGTTCTGTAATTCAGTTCCTGTGAGGCCAAGTTTACATTCCGTGTATTACTGATATCTTATGATGTTTCTTTTTCTGTGTGACTTATTTCAGTTAGAATCATCGTACCTGAATCCACTCATTATGCTGCTACGGGCCTGATGACATAGATTTCATTGCTGAGTGATACTGCATTGTACGTAAATACCACAAGTTCTTTATCCATTTTTCACTTTCTGTGATATTGAACTTGTACGGTAAACGAGGTTCTTGTAAACAGAGGCGTCCCAAACTTTGGGGTGGTTGTGTCTTTTTGATTTTAATTTCCCTAAGCTATAGGACCATAAGTGGAAGTGCCCTAGGCTCTGTTGCTTTGTTTTTTAGATGTTTCAGGAAACACCATGAACTTCTCCCGAGTGTCTGTTGGCAATTTACATCCCGTCCATCAGCATAACAAGGTTCCCAGTTCTCCATGGCCTGTCCTGCCTTTCTGGATTTTACACTTTTTTCAGATGCCCCTTTTGACCGGGGGGAAGTGAGACTTCATTGTAGTGCAGATTTCCTTTGCAAGTTTGCTTGGTTGGCCAAAAAGGGCGTATGCGTTTTTTCCTGAATATATTCAGGAAAAAACGCATACGCCCTTTTTGGCCAAGTGCATCATTGTGGACGTTCTGCCTCTTTTCTTATGCTTTCAATGCAATTCCAGTCTACCTCCTGAAATCGGCTTCCTGCAATTCTGCCCCGCTTTCAAGTCCTCTTGGCAGCCTTACTTCAATGTATTTTTGGACAATAGCTGTCATTTATAACTCTGCAGGTTTGTGAATTACAGTGCCCCTGAGCTCCTTTCTTCAACTCGCTTTCTTGTGACCTGCCCGCAACACCGCAGGATGGCTTCAGGCCCTAATCTGGTTCCGGCACGGCACGCTGAGCCTTTGGTTAATTCCTCTTCCTGGTGGGAAATGAGAGTTAAATTTGCCCGTCCAGACACCTCCAGCTAGTCTCTCATTGGTTCTCGCTATTCCTGTTCATCTTCCGCAGAAATTGCAAACTGGGCCAAACAGGAAGTTAAAGAGACTGACTCTCCATGTCGGGAGAGTGTTAGTAAAGCATCTGGAATGTTGCGCCCGAGTACCAGGGTACGAAAACTGAGACATATTTGAACACATCTCCCGATCACATGGTTGATCATACTCTACGTTACACATGCATGTTTTAGCTGAATGAAGAATACCTTAAACCTGGGTAGTTGAAACCCGTGGAATGGGTACCATGCAATATGACTTCAAAGGGTCTTCATTTGCTCACCGAACCTCTCCAATCCTATCACTGCTGCGTTTATGCCCCTGTACACATGCTTGATTCTCTTTCGGAGACATAGCAAACCATAGGTTTTAAGATACTTACTATTCAGGTACATTCTTAGGCATTTAATATGCGGTGTTGAGTCCATTTCGTTGAGCAAGGAGTAGCTCTTGTCTATTCCATATTTGGCTTATGGAACTTTATCTGTGCTCATTTCAATCTCTGGTTTTATGCAGCACCCCAACTCACCTTTCCCCTTAAGCAAGCATAAGTTGGGTTTCTAAATTTGAGACCCTGTTCTGTTCTGTAATTCAGTTCCTGTGTAGCCAAGTTCACATTCCGTGTATTACTGATATCTTATGATGTTTCTTTTTCTGTGTGACTTATTTCAGTTAGAATCATCATACCTGAATCCACTCATTGTGCTGCTAACGGCCTGATGACATAGATTTCATTGCTGAGTGATATTGCTTTGTAAGTAAATACCAGAAGTTCTTTATCCATTTTTCACTTTCTGTGATATTGAACTTGTACGGTAAACGAGGTTCTTGTAAACAGAGGCGTTCCATACTTTGGGGTGGCTGTGTCTTTTTGATTTTAATTTCCCTAAGCTATAGGACCATAAGTGGAAGTGCCCTAGGCTCTGTTGCTTTGTTTTTTAGATGTTTCAGGAAACACCATACGCTTCTCCCAGGTGTCTGTTGGCAATTTACATCCCGCCCATCAGCATAACAAGGCTCCCAGTTCTCCATGGCCTGTCCTGCCTTTCTGGATTTTACACATTTTTCAGATGGCCCTTTTGACCGGGGGGAAGTGAGACTTCATTGTAGTGCAGATTTCCTTTGCAAGTTTGCTTGGTTGGCCAAAAAGAGCGTATGCGTTTTTTCCTGAATATATTCAGGAGAAAACGCATACGCCCTTTTTGGCCAAGTGCATCATTGTGGACGTTCTGCCTCTTTTCCTATGCTTTCAATGCAATTCCAGTCTACCTCCTGAAATCGGTTTCCTGCAATTCTTCCCTGCTTTCAAGTCCTCTTGGCAGCCTTACTTCAGTATATTTTTGGACGATAGCTGTCATTTATAACTCTGCAGGTTTGTGAATTACAGTGCCCCTGAGCTCCTTTCTTCAACTCGCTTTCTTGTGAGCTGGCCGCAACACCGCAGGATGGCTTCAGGCCCTAATCTTGTTCCGGCACGGCACGCTGTGCCTTTGGTTATTTCCTCTTCCTGGTGGGAAATGAGAGTTAAATTTGCCCGTCCAGACACCTCCAGCTAGTCTCTCATTGGTTCTCCCTATTCCTGTTCATCTTCCGCAGAAATTGCAAACTGGGCCAAACAGGAAGTTAAAGAGACTGACTCTCCATGTCGGGAGAGTGTTAGTAAAGCATCTGGAATGTTGCGCCCGAGTACCAGGGTACGAAAACTGAGACATATTTGAACACGTCTCCCGATCACATGGTTGATCATACTCTAGGATACACATGCATGTTTTAGCTGAATGAAGAATACCTTAAACATGGGTAGTTGAAACCCGTGGAATGGGTACCATGCAATATGACTTCAAAGGGTCTTCATTTGCTCACCGAACCTCTCCAATCCTATCACTGCTGCGTTTATGCCCCTGTACACATGCTTGATTCTCTTTCGGAGACATAGCAATCTATAGGTTTTAAGATACTTACTATTCAGGTACATTCTTAGGCATTTAATATGCGGTGTTGAGTCCATTTCGTTGAGCAAGGAGTAGCTCTTGTCTATTCCATATTTGGCTTAAGGAACTTTATCTGTGCTCATTTCAATCTCTGGTTTTATGCAGCACCCCAACTCACCTTTCCCCTTAAGCAAGCATAAGTTGGTTTTCTAAATTTGAGACCCTGTTCTGTTCTTTAATTCAGTTCCTGTGTAGCCAAGTTTACATTCCGTGTATTACTGATATCTTATGATGTTTCTTTTTCTGTGTGAGTTATTTCAGTTAGAATCATCGTACCTGAATCCACTCATTATGCTGCTACGGGCCTGATGACATAGATTTCATTGCTGAGTGATACTGCATTGTACGTAAGTACCACAAATTCTTTATCCATTTTTCACTTCCTGTGATATTGAACTTGTACGGTAAACGAGGTTCTTGTAAACAGAGGCGTCCCAAACTTTGGGGTGGCTGTGTCTTTTTGATTTTAATTTCCCTAAGCTATAGGACCATAAGTGGAAGTGCCCTAGGCTCTGTTGCTTTGTTTTTTAGATGTTTCAGGAAACACCATACACTTCTCCCGAGTGTCTGTTGGCAATTTACATCCCGCCCATCAGCATAACAAGGCTCCCAGTTCTCCATGGCCTGTCCTGCCTTTCTGGATTTTACACTTTTTTCAGATGGCCCTTTTGACCGGGGGGAAGTGAGACTTCATTGTAGTGCAGATTTCCTTTGCAAGCTTGCTTGGTTGGCCAAAAAGGGCGTATGCGTTTTTTCCTGAATATATTCAGGAAAAAACGCATACGCCCTTTTTGGCCAAGTGCATCATTGTGGACGTTCTGCCTCTTTTCCTATGCTTTCAATGCAATTCCAGTCTACCTCCTGAAATCGGTTTCCTGCAATTCTGCCCCGCTTTCAAGTCCTCTTGGCAGCCTTACTTCAGTATATTTTTGGACGATAGCTGTCATTTATAACTCTGCAGGTTTGTGAATTACAGTGCCCCTGAGCTCCTTTCTTCAACTCGCTTTCTTGTGACCTGGCCGCAACACCGCAGGATGGCTTCTGGCCCTAATCTGGTTCCGGCACGGCACGATGAGCCTTTGGTTAATTCCTCTTCCTGGTGGGAAATGAGAGTTAAATTTGCCCGTCCAGACACCTCCAGCTAGTCTCTCATTGGTTCTCGCTATTCCTGTTCATCTTCCGCAGAAATTGCAAACTGGGCCAAACAGGAGGTTAAAGGGACTGACTCTCCAAGTCGGGAGAGTGTTAGTAAAGCATCTGGAATGTTGCACCCGAGTACCAGGGTACGAAAACTGAGACATATTTGAACACGTCTCCCGATCACATGGTTGATCATACTCTAGGATACACATGAATGTTTTAGCTGAATGAAGAATACCTTAAACATGGGTAGTTGAAACCCGTGGAATGGGTACCATGCAATATGACTTCAAAGGGTCTTCATTTGCTCACCGAACCTCTCCAATCCTATCACTGCTGCGTTTATGCCCCTGTACACATGCTTGATTCTCTTTCGGAGACATAGCAATCTATAGGTTTTAAGATACTTACTATTCAGGTACATTCTTAGGCATTTAATATGCGGTGTTGAGTCCATTTCGTTGAGCAAGGAGTAGCTCTTGTCTATTCCATATTTGGCTTAAGGAACTTTATCTGTGCTCATTTCAATCTCTGCTTTTATGCAGCACCCCAACTCACCTTTCCCCTTAAGCAAGCATAAGTTGGTTTTCTAAATTTGAGACCCTGTTCTGTTCTGTAATTCAGTTCCTGAGTAGCCAAGTTTACATTCCGTGTATTACTGATATCTTATGATGTTTCTTTTTCTGTGTGACTTACTTCAGTTAGAATCATCGTACCTGAATCCACTCATTATGCTGCTACGGGCCTGATGACATAGATTTCATTGCTGAGTGATACTGCATTGTACGTAAGTACCACAAATTCTTTATCGATTTTTCACTTCCTGTGATATTGAACTTGTACGGTAAACGAGGTTCTTGTAAACAGAGGCGTCCCAAACTTTGGAGTGGCTGTGTCTTTTTGATTTTAATTTCCCTAAGCTATAGGACCATAAGTGGAAGTGCCCTAGGCTCTGTTGCTTTGTTTTTTAGATGTTTCAGGAAACACCATACACTTCTCCCGAGTGTCTGTTGGCAATTTACATCCCGCCCATCAGCATAACAAGGCTCCCAGTTCTCCATGGCCTGTCCTGCCTTTCTGGATTTTACACTTTTTTCAGATGGCCCTTTTGACCGGGGGGAAGTGAGACTTCATTGTAGTGCAGATTTCCTTTGCAAGCTTGCTTGGTTGGCCAAAAAGGGCGTATGCGTTTTTTCCTGAATATATTCAGGAAAAAACGCATACGCCCTTTTTGGCCAAGTGCATCATTGTGGACGTTCTGCCTCTTTTCCTATGCTTTCAATGCAATTCCAGTCTACCTCCTGAAATCGGTTTCCTGCAATTCTGCCCCGCTTTCAAGTCCTCTTGGCAGCCTTACTTCAGTATATTTTTGGACGATAGCTGTCATTTATAACTCTGCAGGTTTGTGAATTACAGTGCCCCTGAGCTCCTTTCTTCAACTCGCTTTCTTGTGACCTGGCCGCAACACCGCAGGATGGCTTCAGGCCCTAATCTGGTTCCGGCACGGCACGATGAGCCTTTGGTTAATTCCTCTTCCTGGTGGGAAATGAGAGTTAAATTTGCCCGTCCAGACACCTCCAGCTAGTCTCTCATTGGTTCTCGCTATTCCTGTTCATCTTCCGCAGAAATTGCAAACTGGGCCAAACAGGAGGTTAAAGGGACTGACTCTCCAAGTCGGGAGAGTGTTAGTAAAGCATCTGGAATGTTGCACCCGAGTACCAGGGTACGAAAACTGAGACATATTTGAACACGTCTCCCGATCACATGGTTGATCATACTCTAGGTTCCACATGCATGTTTTATCTGAATGAAGAATACCTTAAACCTGGGTAGTTGAAACCCGTGGAATGGGTACCATGCAATATGACTTCAAAGGGTCTTCATTTGCTCACCGAACCTCTCCAATCCTATCACTGCTGCGTTTATGCCCCTGTACACATGCTTGATTCTCTTTCGGAGACATAGCAAACCATAGGTTTTAAGATACTTACTATTCAGGTACATTCTTAGGCGTTTAATATGCGGTGTTGAGTCCATTTCGTTGAGCAAGGAGTAGCTCTTGTCTATTCCATATTTGGCTTAAGGAACTTTATCTGTGCTCATTTCAATCTCTGGTTTTATGCAGCACCCCAACTCACCTTTCACCTTAAGCAAGCATAAGTTGGTTTTCTAAATTTGAGACCCTGTTCTGTTCTGTAATTCAGTTCCTGAGTAGCCAAGTTTACATTCCGTGTATTACTGATATCTTATGATGTTTCTTTTTCTGTGTGACTTACTTCAGTTAGAATCATCGTACCTGAATCCAATCATTATGCTGCTACGGGCCTGATGACATAGATTTCATTGCTGAGTGATACTGCATTGTACGTAAGTACCACAAGTTCTTTATCCATTTTTCACTTTCTGTGATATTGAACTTGTACGGTAAACAAGGTTCTTGTAAACAGAGGCGTCCCAAACTTTGGGGTGGCTGTGTCTTTTTGATTTTAATTTCCCTAAGCTATAGGACCATAAGTGGAAGTGCCCTAGGCTCTGTTGCTTTGTTTTTTAGATGTTTCAGGAAACACCATACACTTCTCCGAGTGGCTGTTGGCAATTTACATCCCGCCCATCAGCATAACAAGGCTCCCAGTTCTCCATGGCCTGTCCTGCCTTTCTGGAGTTTACACTTTATTCAGATGGCCCTTTTGACGGGGGGAAGTGAGACTTCATTGTAGTGCCGATTTCCTTTGCAAGCTTGCTTGGTTGGCCAAAAAGGGCGTATGCGTTTTTTTCTGAATATATTCAGGAAAAAACGCATACGCCCTTTTTAGCCAAGTGCATCATTGTGGACGTTCTGCCTCTTTTCCTATGCTTTCAATGCAATTCCAGTCTACCTCCTGAAATCGGTTTCCTGCAATTCTGCCCCACTTTCAAGTCCTCTTGGCAGCCTTACTTCAGTATATTTTTGGACGATAGCTGTCATTTATAACTCTGCAGGTTTGTGAATTACAGTGCCCCTGAGCTCCTTTCTTCAACTCGCTTTCTTGTGAGCTGGCCGCAACACCGCAGGATGGCTTCAGGCCCTAATCTTGTTCCGGCACGGCACGCTGAGCCTTTGGTTATTTCCTCTTCCTGGTGGGAAATGAGAGTTAAATTTGCCCGTCCAGACACCTCCAGCTAGTCTCTCATTGGTTCTCCCTATTCCTGTTCATCTTCCGCAGAAATTGCAAACTGGGCCAAACAGGAAGTTAAAGAGACTGACTCTCCATGTCGGGAGAGTGTTAGTAAAGCATCTGGAATGTTTCGCCCGAGTACCAGGGTACGAAAACTGAGACATATTTGAACATGTCTCCCGATCACATGGTTGATCATACTCTAGGATACACATGCATGTTTTAGCTGAATGAAGAATACCTTAAACATGGGTAGTTGAAACCCGTGGAATGGGTACCATGCAATATGACTTCAAAGGGTCTTCATTTGCTCACCGAACCTCTCCAATCCTATCACTGCTGCGTTTATGCCCCTGTACACATGCTTGATTCTCTTTCGGAGACATAGCAAACCATAGGTTTTAAGATACTTACTATTCAGGTACATTCTTAGGCATTTAATATGCGGTGTTGAGTCCATTTCGTTGAGCAAGGAGTAGCTCTTGTCTATTCCATATTTGGCTTAAGGAACTTTATCTGTGCTCATTTCAATCTCTGCTTTTATGCAGCACCCCAACTCACCTTTCCCCTTAAGCAAGCATAAGTTGGTTTTCTAAATTTGAGACCCTTTTCTGTTCTGTAATTCAGTTCCTGTGTAGCCAAGTTTACATTCCGTGTATTACTGATATCTTATGATGTTTCTTTTTCTGTGTGACTTATTTCAGTTAGAATCATCGTACCTGAATCCACTCATTATGCTGCTACGGGCCTGATGACATAGATTTCATTGCTGAGTGATACTGCATTGTACGTAAGTACCACAAATTCTTTATCCATTTTTCACTTCCTGTGATATTGAACTTGTACGGTAAACGAGGTTCTTGTAAACAGAGGCGTCCCAAACTTTGGGGTGGCTGTGTCTTTTTGATTTTAATTTCCCTAAGCTATAGGACCATAAGTGGAAGTGCCCTAGGCTCTGTTGCTTTGTTTTTTAGATGTTTCAGGAAATACCATACACTTCTCCCGAGTGTCTGTTGGCAATTTACATCCCGCCCATCAGCATAACAAGGCTCCCAGTTCTCCATGGCCTGTCCTGCCTTTCTGGATTTTACACTTTTTTCAGATGGCCCTTTTGACCGGGGGGAAGTGAGACTTCATTTTAGTGCAGATTTCATTTGCAAGCTTGCTTGGTTGGCCAAAAAGGGCGTATGCGTTTTTTCCTGAATATATTCAGGAAAAAACGCATACGCCCTTTTTGGCCAAGTGCATCATTGTGGACGTTCTGCCTCTTTTCCTATGCTTTCAATGCAATTCCAGTCTACCTCCTGAAATCGGTTTCCTGCAATTCTGCCCCGCTTTCAAGTCCTCTTGGCAGCCTTACTTCAGTATATTTTTGGACGATAGCTGTCATTTATAACTCTGCAGGTTTGTGAATTACAGTGCCCCTGAGCTCCTTTCTTCAACTCGCTTTCTTGTGACCTGGCCGCAACACCGCAGGATGGCTTCAGGTCCTAATCTGGTTCCGGCACGGCACGATGAGCCTTTGGTTAATTCCTCTTCCTGGTGGGAAATGAGAGTTAAATTTGCCCGTCCAGACACCTCCAGCTAGTCTCTCATTGGTTCTCGCTATTCCTGTTCATCTTCCGCAGAAATTGCAAACTGGGCCAAACAGGAGGTTAAAGGGACTGACTCTCCAAGTCGGGAGAGTGTTAGTAAAGCATCTGGAATGTTGCACCCGAGTACCAGGGTACGAAAACTGAGACATATTTGAACACGTCTCCCGATCACATGGTTGATCATACTCTAGGTTCCACATGCATGTTTTATCTGAATGAAGAATACCTTAAACCTGGGTAGTTGAAACCCGTGGAATGGGTACCATGCAATATGACTTCAAAGGGTCTTCATTTGCTCACCGAACCTCTCCAATCCTATCACTGCTGCGTTTATGCCCCTGTACACATGCTTGATTCTCTTTCGGAGACATAGCAAACCATAGGTTTTAAGATACTTACTATTCAGGTACATTCTTAGGCGTTTAATATGCGGTGTTGAGTCCATTTCGTTGAGCAAGGAGTAGCTCTTGTCTATTCCATATTTGGCTTCAGGAACTTTATCTGTGCTCATTTCAATCTCTGCTTTTATGCAGCACCCCAACTCACCTTTCCCCTTAAGCAAGCATAAGTTGGTTTTCTAAATTTGAGACCCTGTTCTGTTCTGTAATTCAGTTCCTGTGTAGCCAAGTTTACATTCCGTGTATTACTGATATCTTATGATGTTTCTTTTTCTGTGTGACTTATTTCAGTTAGAATCATCATACCTGAATCCACTCATTGTGCTGCTAACGGCCTGATGACATAGATTTCATTGCTGAGTGATATTGTTTTGTAAGTAAATACCAGAAGTTCTTTATCCATTTTTCACTTTCTGTGATATTGAACTTGTACGGTAAACGAGGTTCTTGTAAACAGAGGCGTTCCATACTTTGGGGTGGCTGTGTCTTTTTGAATTTAATTTCCCTAAGCTATAGGACCATAAGTGGAAGTGCCCTAGGCTCTGTTGCTTTGTTTTTTAGATGTTTCAGGAAACACCATACACTTCTCCCCGTTGTCTGTTGGCAATTTACATCCCGCCCATCAGCATAACAAGTCTCCCAGTTCTCCATGGCCTGTCCTGCCTTTCTGGATTTTACACTTTTTTCAGATGGCCCTTTTGACCGGGGGGAAGTGAGACTTCATTGTAGTGCAGATTTCCTTTGCAAGTTTGCTTGGTTGGCCAAAAAGGGCGTATGCGTTTTTTCCTGAATATATTCAGGAAAAAACGCATACGCCCTTTTCGGCCAAGTGCATCATTGTGGACGTTCTGCCTCTTTACCTATACTTTCAATGCAATTCCAGTCTACCTCCTGAAATCGGTTTCCTGCAATTCTGCCCTGCTTTCAAGTCCTCTTGGCAGCCTTACTTCAGTATATTTTTGGACGATACCTGTCATTTGTAACTCTGCAGGTTTGTGAACTACAGTGCCCCTGAACTCCTTTCTTCAACTCGCTTTCTTGTGAGCTGGCCGCAACACCGCAGGATGGCTTCAGGCCCTAATCTAGTTCCGGCACGGCACGCTGATCCTTTGGTTATTTCCTCTTCCTGGTGGGAAATGAGAGTTAAATTTGCCCGTCCAGACACCTCCAGCTAGTCTCTCATTGGTTCTCGCTATTCCTGTTCATCTTCCGCAGAAATTGCAAACTGGGCCAAACAGGAGGTTAAAGGCGCTGACTCTCCAAGTCGGGAGAGTGTTAGTAAAGCGTCTGGAATGTTGCACCCGAGTACCAGGGGAGGAAAACTGAGACATATTTGAACACGTCTCCTGTTCACACGGTTGATCATACTCTGGGTTCCACATGCATGTTTTAGCTGAAGGAAGAATACCTTAAACCTGGAGAGTTGAGACCCGTGTAATGGGTACCATGCAATATGACTTCAAAGGGTCTTCATTTGCTCACCGAACCTCTCCAATCCTATCACTGCTGCGTTGATGCCCCTGTACACACGCTTGATTCTCTTTCAGACATAGCCGTCCATACGTTTTAAGATTCTTACTAGTCAGGTATATTCTTAGGTGTTTAATATGGGGTGTTGAGTCCATTTCGTTGAGCAAGGAGTAGCTCTTGTCTATTCCATATTTGGCTTAAGGAACTTTATCTGTGCTCATTTCAATCTCTGGTTTTATGCAGCACCCCAACTCACCTTTCACCTTAAGCAAGCATAAGTTGGTTTTCTAAATTTGAGACCTTGTTCTGTTCTGTAATTCAGTTCCTGAGTAGCCAAGTTTACATTCCGTGTATTACTGATATCTTATGATGTTTGTTTTTCTGTGTGACTTACTTCAGTTAGAATCATCGTACCTGAATCCACTCATTATGCTGCTACGGGCCTGATGACATAGATTTCATTGCTGAGTGATACTGCATTGTACGTAAGTACCACAAGTTCTTTATCCATTTTTCACTTTCTGTGATATTGAACTTGTACGGTAAACGAGGTTCTTGTAAACAGAGGTGTCCCAAACTTTGGGGTGGCTGTGTCTTTTTGATTTTAATTTCCCTAAGCTATAGGACCATAAGTGGAAGTGCCCTAGGCTCTGTTGCTTTGTTTTTTAGATGTTTCAGGAAACACCATACACTTCTCCGAGTGGCTGTTGGCAATTTACATCCCGCCCATCAGCATAACAAGGCTCCCAGTTCTCCATGGCCTGTCCTGCCTTTCTGGATTTTACACTTTTTTCAGATGGCCCTTTTGACGGGGGGAAGTGAGACTTCATTGTAGTGCCGATTTCCTTTGCAAGCTTGCTTGGTTGGCCAAAAAGGGCGTATGCGTTTTTTTCTGAATATATTCAGGAAAAAACGCATACGCCCTTTTTGGCCAAGTGCATCATTGTGGACGTTCTGCCTCTTTTCCTATGCTTTCAATGCAATTCCAGTCTACCTCCTGAAATCGGTTTCCTGCAATTCTGCCCCACTTTCAAGTCCTCTTGGCAGCCTTACTTCAGTATATTTTTGGACGATAGCTGTCATTTATAACTCTGCAGGTTTGTGAATTACAGTGCCCCTGAGCTCCTTTCTTCAACTCGCTTTCTTGTGAGCTGGCCGCAACACCGCAGGATGGCTTCAGGCCCTAATCTTGTTCCGGCACGGCACGCTGAGCCTTTGGTTATTTCCTCTTCCTGGTGGGAAATGAGAGTTAAATTTGCCCGTCCAGACACCTCCAGCTAGTCTCTCATTGGTTCTCCCTATTCCTGTTCATCTTCCGCAGAAATTGCAAACTGGGCCAAACAGGAGGTTAAAGGCGCTGACTCTCCAATTGGGGAGAGTGTTAGTAAAGCATCTGGAATGTTGCACCCGAGTACCAGGGGAGGAAAACTGAGACATATTTGAACACGTCTCCCGTTCACACGGTTGATCATACTCTGGGTTCCACATGCATATTTTAGCTGAAGGAAGAATACCTTAAACCTGGGTATTTGAAACCCGTGGAATGGGTACCATGCAATATGACTTCAAAGGGTCTTCATTTGCTTACCGAACCTCTCCAATCCTATCACTGCTGCGTTTATGCCCCTGTACACATGCTTGATTCTCTTTCGGAGACATAGCAATCTATAGGTTTTAAGATACTTACTAGTCAGGTACATTCTTAGGCGTTTAATATGCGGTGTTGAGTCCATTTCGTTGAGCAAGGAGTAGCTGTTGTCTATTCCATATTTGGCTTAAGGAACTTTATCTGTGCTCATTTCAATCTCTGGTTTTATGCAGCACCCCAACTCACCTTTCCCCTTAAGCAAGCATAAGTTGGTTTTCTACATTTGAGAACCTGTTCTGTTTTGGAATTCAGTTCCTGTGTAGCCAAGTTTACATTCCGTGTATTAGTGATATCTTATGATGTTTCTTTTTCTGTGTGAGTTATTTCAGTTAGAATCATCGTACCTGAATCCACTCATTATGCTGCTACTGGCCTGATGACATAGATTTCATTGCTGAGTGATACTTCATTGTACATAAGTACCACAAGTTTTTTATCCATTTTTCACTTTCTATGATATTGAACTTCTACGGTAAACGAGGTTCTTGTAAACAGAGGCGTCCCAAACTTTGGGGTGGCTGTGTTTTTTTGATTTTAATTTCCCTAAGCTATAGGACCATAAGTGGAAGTGCCGTAGGCTCTGTTGCTTTGTTTTCTGGATGTTTTAGGAAACACCATACACTTCTCCCGAGTGTCTGTTGGCAATTTACATCCCGCCCATAAGCATAACAAGGCTCCCAGTTCTCCATGGCCTGTCCTGCCTTTCTGGATTTTACACTTTTTTCAGATGGCCCTTTTGACCGGGGGGAATTGAGACTTCATTGTAGTGCAGATTTCCTTTGCAAGCTTGCTTGGTTGGCCAAAAAGGGCGTATGCGTTTTTTCCTGAATATATTCAGGAAAAAACGCATACGCCCTTTTTGGCCAAGTGCATCATTGTGGACGTTCTGCCTCTTTTCCTATGCTTTCAATGCAATTCCAGTCTACCTCCTGAAATCGGTTTCCTGCAATTCTGCCCCGCTTTCAAGTCCTCTTGGCAGCCTTACTTCAGTATATTTTTGGACGATAGCTGTCAATTATAACTCTGCAGGTTTGTGAATTACAGTGCCCCTGAGCTCCTTTCTTCAACTCGTTTTCTTGTGACCTGGCCGCAACACCGCAGGATGGCTTCAGGCCCTAATCTGGTTCCGGCACGGCACGCTGAGCCTTTGGTTAATTCCTCTTCCTGGTGGGAAATGAGAGTTAAATTTGCCCGTCCAGACACCTCCAGCTAGTCTCTCATTGGTTCTCGCTATTCCTGTTCATCTTCCGCAGAAATTGCAAACTGGGCCAAACAGGAGGTTAAAGGGACTGACTCTCCAAGTCGGGAGAGTGTTAGTAAAGCGTCTGGAATGTTGCATCCGAGTACCCGGGGAGGAAAACAGAGACATATTTGAACACGTCTCCCGTTCACACGGTTGATCATACTCTGGGTTCCACATGCATATTTTAGCTGAAGGAAGAATACCTTAAACCTGGGTATTTGAAACCCGTGGAACGGGTACCATACAATATGACTTCAAAGGGTCTTCATTTGCTCACCGAACCTCTCCAATCCTATCACTGCTGCGTTTATGCCCCTGTACACATGCTTGATTCTCTTTCGGAGACATAGCAATCTATAGGTTTTAAGATACTTACTAGTCAGGTACATTCTTAGGCGTTTAATATCCGGTGTTGAGTCCATTTCGTTGAGCAAGGAGTAGCTGTTGTCTATTCCATATTTGGCTTAAGGAACTTTATCTGTGCTCATTTCAATCTCTGGTTTTATGCAGCACCCCAATTCACCTTTCCCCTTAAGCAAGCATAAGTTGGTTTTCTAAATTTGAGACCCTGTTCTGTTTTGGAATTCAGTTCCTGTGTAGCCAAGTTTACATTCCGTGTATTACTGATATCTTATGATGTTTCTTTTTCTGTGTGACTTATTTCAGTTAGAATCATCGTACCTGAATTCACTCATTATGCTGCTACGGGCCTGATGACATAGATTTCATTGCTGAGTGATACTTCATTGTACATAAGTACCACAAGTTCTTTATCCATTTTTCACTTTCTGTGATATTGAACTTGTATGGTAAACGAGGTTCTTGTAAACAGAGGCGTCCCAAACTTTGGGGTGGCTGTGTCTTTTTGATTTTAATTTCCCTAAGCTATAGGACCATAAGTGGAAGTGCCTTAGGCTCTGTTGCTTTGTTTTCTGGATGTTTTAGGAAACACCATACACTTCTCCCTAGTGTCTGTTGGCAATTTACATCCCGCCCATCAGCATAACAAGGCTCCCAGTTCTCCATGGCCTGTCCTGCCTTTCTGGATTTTACACTTTTTTCAGATGGCCCTTTTGACCGGGGGGAATTGAGACTTCATTGTAGTGCAGATTTCCTTTGCAAGCTTGCTTGGTTGGCCAAAAAGGGCGTATGCGTTTTTTCCTGAATATATTCAGGAAAAAACGCATACGCCCTTTTTGGCCAAGTGCATCATTGTGGACGTTCTCCCTCTTTACCTATGCTTTCAATGCAATTCCAGTCTACCTCCTGAAATCGGTTTCCTGCAATTCTGCCCCGCTTTCAAGTCCTCTTGGCAGCCTTACTTCAGTATATTTTTGGACGATAGCTGTCATTTATAACTCTGAAGATTTGTGAATTACAGTGCCCCTGAGCTCCTTTCTTCAACTCGCTTTCTTGTGACCTGGCCGCAACACCGCAGGCTGGCTTCAGGCCCTAATCTGGTTCCGGCACGGCACGCTGAGCCTTTGGTTAATTCCTCTTCCTGGTGGGAAATGAGAGTTAAATTTGCCCGTCCAGACACCTCCAGGTAGTCTCTCATTGGTTCTCGCTATTCCTGTTCATCTTCCGCAGAATTTGCAAACTGGGCCAAACAGGAGGTTAAAGGGACTGACTCTCCAAGTCGGGAGAGTGTTAGTAAAGCGTCTGGAATGTTGCACCTGAGTACCAGGGTACGAAAACTGAGACATATTTGAACACGTCTCCCGATCACATGGTTGATCATACTCTAGGTTCCACATGCATGTTTTAGCTGAAGGAAGAATACCTTAAAACTGGGTAGTTGAAACCCATGGAATGGGTACCATGCAATATGACTTCAAAGGGTCTTCATTTGCTCACCGAACCTCTCCAATCCTATCACTGCTGCGTTTATGCCCCTGTACACACGCTTGATTCTCTTTCGGAGACATAGCAGTCCATAGGTTTCAAGATACTTACTAGTCAGGTACATTCTTAGGCGTTTAATATGGGGTGTTGAGTCCATTTCGTTGAGCAAGGAGTAGCTGTTGTCTCTTCCATATTTGGCTTAAGGAACTTTATTTGTGCTCATTTCAATCTCTGGTTTTATGCAGCACCCCAACTCACCTTTCCCCTTAAGCAAGCATAAGTTGGTTTTCTAAATTTGAGACCCTCTTCTGTTCTGTAATTCAGTTCCTGTGTAGCCCAGTTTACATTCCGGGTATTAGTGATATCTTATGATGTTTCTTTTTCTGTGTGACTTATTTCAGTTAGAATCATCGTACCTGAATCCACTCATTATGCTGCTACGGGCCTGATGACATAGATTTCATTGCTGAGTGATACTGCATTGTACGTAAGTACCACAAGTTCTTTATCCATTTTTCACTTTCTGTGATATTGAACTTGTACGGTAAACGAGGTTCTTGTAAACAGAGGCGTCCCAAACTTTGGGGTGGCTGTGTCTTTTTGATTTTAATTTCCCTAAGCTATAGGACCATAAGTGGAAGTGCCCTAGGCTCTGTTGCTTTGTTTTTTAGATGTTTCAGGAAACACCATACACTTCTCCCAAGTGGCTGTTGGCAATTTACATCCCGCCCATCAGCATAACAAGGCTCCCAGTTCTCCATGGCCTGTCCTGCCTTTTTGGATTTTACACTTTTTTCAGATGGCCCTTTTGACCAGGGGGAAGTGAGACTTCATTGTAGTGCAGATTTCCTTTGCAAGCTTGCTTGGTTGGCGAAAAAGGGCGTATGCGTTTTTTCCTGAATATATTCAGGAAAAAACGCATACGCCCTTTTTGGCCAAGTGCATCATTGTGGACGTTCTGCCTCTTTTCCTATGCTTTCAATGCAATTCCAGTCTACCTCCTGAAATCGGTCTCCTGCAATTCTGCCCCGCTTTCAAGTCCTCTTGGCAGCCTTACTTCAGTATATTTTTGGACGATAGCTGTCATTTATAACTCTGCAGGTTTGTGAATTACAGTGCCCCTGAGCTCCTTTCTTCAACTCGCTTTCTTGTGAGCTGGCCGCAACACCGCAGGATGGCTTCAGGCCCTAATCTGGTTCCGGCACGGCACGCTGAGCCTTTCGTTATTTCCTCTTCCTGGTGGGAAATGAGAGTTAAATTTGCCCGTCCAGACACCTCCAGCTAGTCTCTCATTGGTTCTCGCTATTCCTGTTCATCTTCCGCAGAAATTGCAAACTGGGCCAAACAGGAGGTTAAAGGGACTGACTCTCCATGTCGGGAGAGTGTTAGTAAAGCGTCTGGAATGTTGCACCCGAGAACCAGGGTACGAAATCTGAGACATATTTGAAGACGTCTCCCGATCACATGGTTGATCATACTCTAGGTTCCACGTGCATGTTTTAGCTGAAGGAAGAATACCTTAAACCTGGGTAGTTGAAACCCTTGGAATGGGTACCATGCAATATGACTTCAAAGGGTCTTCATTTGCTCTCCGAACCTCTCCAATCCTATCACTGCTGCGTTTATGCCCCTGTACACATGCTTGATTCTCTTTCGGAGACATAGCAATCCATAGGTTTTAAGATACTTACTAGTCAGGTACATTCTTAGTCGTTTAATATGCGGTGTTGAGTCCATTTCGTTGAGCAAGGAGTAGCTCTTGTCTATTCCGTATTTGGCTTAAGGAACTTTATCTGTGCTCATTTCAATCTCTGGTTTTATGCAGCACCCCAACTCACCTTTACCCTTAAGCAAGCATAAGTTGGTTTTCTAAATTTGAGACCCTGTTCTGTTGTGTAATTCAGTTCCTGTGAAGCCAAGTTTACATTCCGTGTATTACTGATATCTTATGATGTTTCTTTTTCTGTGTGACTTATTTCAGTTAGAATCATCGTACCTGAATCCACTCATTATGCTGCTACGGGCCTGATGACATAGATTTCATTGCTGAGTGATACTGCATTGTACGTAAGTACCACAAGTTCTTTATCCATTTTTCACTTTCTGTGATATTGAAC
The DNA here is from genome assembly GCF_964374135.1 of Grampus griseus. NCBI lineage: Eukaryota > Metazoa > Chordata > Mammalia > Artiodactyla > Delphinidae > Grampus > Grampus griseus. Next base: position 78,201 of record NW_028133129.1, read on the forward strand.
TTGTACGGTAAACGAGGTTCTTGTAAACAGAGGCGTCCCAAACTTTGGGGTGGTTGTGTCTTTTTGATTTTAATTTCCCTAAGCTATAGGACCATAAGTGGAAGTGCCCTAGGCTCTGTTGCTTTGTTTTTTAGATGTTTCAGGAAACACCATACACTTCTCCCAGAGTGTCTGTTGGCAATTTACATCCCGCCCATCAGCATAACAAGGTTCCCAGTTCTCCATGGCCTGTCCTGCCTTTCTGGAATTTACACTTTTTTCAGATGGCCCTTTTGACCGGGGGGAAGTGAGACTTCATTATAGTGCAGATTTCCTTTGCAAGTTTGCTTGGTTGGCCAAAAAGGGCGTATGCGTTTTTTCCTGAATATATTCAGGAAAAAACGCATACGCCCTTTTTGGCCAAGTGCATCATTGTGGACGTTCTGCCTCTTTTCTTATGCTTTCAATGCAATTCCAGTCTACCTCCTGAAATCGGCTTCCTGCAATTCTGCCCCGCTTTCAAGTCCTCTTGGCAGCCTTACTTCAATATATTTTTGGACAATAGCTGTCATTTATAACTCTGCAGGTTTGTGAATTACAGTGCCCCTGAGCTCCTTTCTTCAACTCGCTTTCTTGTGAGCTGGCCGCAACACCGCAGGATGGCTTCAGGCCCTAATCTGGTTCCGGCACGGCACGCTGAGCCTTTGGTTAATTCCTCTTCCTGGTGGGAAATGAGAGTTAAATTTGCCCGTCCAGACACCTCCAGCTAGTCTCTCATTGGTTCTCGCTATTCCTGTTCATCTTCCGCAGAAATTGCAAACTGGGCCAAAGAGGAAGTTAAAGAGACTGACTCTCCATGTCGGGAGAGTGTTAGTAAAGCATCTGGAATGTTGCGCCCGAGTACCAGGGTACGAAAACTGAGACATATTTGAACACGTCTCCCGATCACATGGTTGATCATACTCTACGTTACACATGCATGTTTTAGCTGAATGAAGAATACCTTAAACCTGGGTAGTTGAAACCCGTGGAATGGGTACCATGCAATATGACTTCAAAGGGTCTTCATTTGCTCACCGAACCTCTCCAATCCTATCACTGCTGCGTTTATGCCCCTGTACACATGCTTGATTCTCTTTCGGAGACATAGCAAACCATAGGTTTTAAGATACTTACTATTCAGGTACATTCTTAGGCATTTAATATGCGGTGTTGAGTCCATTTCGTTGAGCAAGGAGTAGCTCTTGTCTATTCCATATTTGGCTTATGGAACTTTATCTGTGCTCATTTCAATCTCTGCTTTTATGCAGCACCCCAACTCACCTTTCCCCTTAAGCAAGCATAAGTTGGTTTTCTAAATTTGAGACCCTGTTCTGTTCTGTAATTCAGTTCCTGTGTAGCCAAGTTTACATTCCGTGTATTACTGATATCTTATGATGTTTCTTTTTCTCTGTGACTTATTTCAGTTAGAATCATCATACCTGAATCCAGTCATTGTGCTGCTAACGGCCTGATGACATAGATTTCATTGCTGAGTGATATTGCTTTGTAAGTAAATACCAGAAGTTCTTTATCCATTTTTCACTTTCTGTGATATTGAACTTGTACGTTAAAGAGGTTCTTGTAAACAGAGGCATTCCATACTTTGGGGTGGCTGTGTCTTTTTGATTTTAATTTCCCTAAGCTATAGGACCATAAGTGGAAGTGCCCTAGGCTCTGTTGCTTTGTTTTTTAGATGTTTCAGGAAACACCATACGCTTCTCCCAGGTGTCTGTTGGCAATTTACATCCCGCCCATCAGCATAACAAGGCTCCCAGTTCTCCATGGCCTGTCCTGCCTTTCTGGATTTTACACTTTTTTCAGATGGCCCTTTTGACTGGGGGGAAGTGAGACTTCATTGTAGTGCAGATTTCCTTTGCAAGTTTGCTTGGTTGGCCAAAAAGGGCGTATGCGTTTTTTCCTGAATATATTCAGGAAAAAACGCATACGCCCTTTTTGGCCAAGTGCATCATTGTGGACGTTCTGCCTCTTTTCCTATGCTTTCAATGCAATTCCAGTCTACCTCCTGAAATCGGTTTCCTGCAATTCTGCCCCGCTTTCAAGTCCTCTTGGCAGCCTAACTTCAGTATATTTTTGGACGATAGCTGTCATTTATAACTCTGCAGGTTTGTGAATTACAGTGCCCCTGAGCTCCTTTCTTCAAGTCGCTTTCTTGTGACCTAGCCGCAACACCGCACAATGGCTTCTGGCCCTAATCTGGTTCGGGCATGGCACACTGAGCCTTTGGTTAATTCCTCTTCCTGGTGGGAAATGAGAGTTAAGTTTGCCCGTCCAGACACCTCCAGCTAGTCTCTCATTGGTTCTCCCTATTCCTGTTCATCTTCCGCAGAAATTGAAAACTGGGCCAAACAGGAGGTTAAAGGGACTGACTCTCCATGTCGGGAGAGTGTTAGTAAAGCGTCTGGAATGTTGCACCCGAGTACCAGGGTACGAAAACTGAGACATATTTGAACACGTCTCCCGATCACATGGTTGATCATACTCTAGGTTCCACATGCATGTTTTAGCTGAAGGAAGAATACCTTAAACCTGGGTAGTTGAAACCCTTGGAATGGGTACCATGCAATATGACTTCAAAGGGTCTTCATTTGCTCACCGAACCTCTCCAATCCTATCACTGCTGCGTTTATGCCCCTGTACACATGCTTGATTCTCTTTCGGAGACATAGCAATCCATAGGTTTTAAGATACTTACTAGTCAGGTACATTCTTAGTCGTTTAATATGCGGTGTTGAGTCCATTTCGTTGAGCAAGGAGTAGCTCTTGTCTATTCCGTATTTGGCTTAAGGAACTTTATCTGTGCTCATTTCAATCTCTGGTTTTATGCAGCACCCCAACTCACCTTTCCCCTTAAGCAAGCATAAGTTGGTTTTCTAAATTTGAGACCCTGTTCTGTTCTGTAATTCAGTTCCTGTGAGGCCAAGTTTACATTCCGTGTATTACTGATATCTTATGATGTTTCTTTTTCTGTGTGACTTATTTCAGTTAGAATCATCGTACCTGAATCCACTCATTATGCTGCTAAGGGCCTGATGACATAGATTTCATTGCTGAGTGATACTGCATTGTACGTAAATACCAGAAGTTCTTTATCCATTTTTCACTTTCTGTGATATTGAACTTGTACGGTAAACGAGGTTCTTGTAAACAGAGGCGTTCCATACTTTGGGGTGGCTGTGTCTTTTTGATTTTAATTTCCCTAAGCTATAGGACCATAAGTGGAAGTGCCCTAGGCTCTGTTGCTTTGTTTTTTAGATGTTTCAGGAAACACCATACGCTTCTCCCAGGTGTCTGTTGGCAATTTACATCCCGCCCATCAGCATAACAAGGCTCCCAGTTCTCCATGGCCTGTCCTGCCTTTCTGGATTTTACACATTTTTCAGATGGCCCTTTTGACCGGGGGGAAGTGAGACTTCATTGTAGTGCAGATTTCCTTTGCAAGTTTGCTTGGTTGGCCAAAAAGAGCGTATGCGTTTTTTCCTGAATATATTCAGGAGAAAACGCATACGCACTTTTTGGCCAAGTGCATCATTGTGGACGTTCTGCCTCTTTTCCTATGCTTTCAATGCAATTCCAGTCTACCTCCTGAAATCGGTTTCCTGCAATTCTGCCCTGCTTTCAAGTCCTCTTGGCAGCCTTACTTCAGTATATTTTTGGACGATAGCTGTCATTTATAACTCTGCAGGTTTGTGAATTACAGTGCCCCTGAACTCCTTTCTCAACTCGCTTTCTTGTGACCTGGCCGCAACACCGCAGTCTGGCTTCAGGCCCTAATCTGGTTCCGGCACGGCACGCTGAGCTTTTGGTTAATTTCTCTTCCTGGTGGGAAATGAGAGTTAAATTTGCCCGTCCAGACACCTCCAGCTAGTCTCTCATTGGTTCTCGCTATTCCTGTTCATCTTCCGCAGAAATTGCAAACTGGGCCAAACAGGAGGTTAAAGGGACTGACTCTCCAAGTCGGGAGAGTGTTAGTAAAGCATCTGGAATGTTGCACCCGAGTACCAGGGTACGAAAACTGAGACATTTTTGAACACGTCTCCCGATCACATGGTTGATCATACTCTGGGTTCCACATGCATGTTTTAGCTGAAGGAAGAATACCTTAAACCTGGAGAGTTGAGATCCGTGTATTGGGTACCATGCAATATGACTTCAAAGGGTCTTCATTTGCTCACCGAACCTCTCCAATCCTATCACTGCTGCGTTTATGCCCCTGTACACATGCTTGATTCTCTTTCGGAGACATAGCCATCCATACGTTTTAAGATACTTACTAGTCAGTTACATTCTTAGGCGTTTAATATGCGGTGTTGAGTCCATTTCGTTGAGCAAGGAGTAGCTGTTGTCTATTCCATATTTGGCTTAAGGAACTTTATCTGTGCTCATTTCAATCTCTGCTTTTATGCAGCACCCCAACTCACCTTTCCCCTTAAGCAAGCATAAGTTGGTTTTCTAAATTTGAGACCCTGTTCTGTTCTGTAATTCAGTTCCTGTGTAGCCAAGTTTACATTCCGTGTATTAGTGATATCTTATGATGTTTCATTTTCTGTGTGACTTATTTCAGTTAGAATCATCATACCTGAATCCACTCATTATGCTGCTAAGGGCCTGATGACACAGATTTCATTGCTGAGTGATATTGCTTTGTAAGTAAATACCACAAGTTCTTTATCCATTTTTCACTTTCTGTGATATTGAACTTGTAGGTTAAACGAGATTCTTGTAAAGAGAGGAGTTCCAAACTTTGGGGTGGCTGTGTCTCTTTGATTTTAATTTCCCTAAGCTATAGGACCATAAGTGGAAGTGCCCTAGGCTCTGTTGCTTTGTTTTTTAGATGTTTCAGGAAACACCATACACTTCTCCCGAGTGTCTGTTGGCAATTTACATCCCGCCCATCAGCATAACAAGGCTCCCAGTTCTCCATGGCCTGTCCTGCCTTTCTGGATTTTACACTTTTTTCAGATGGCCCTTTTGACCGGGGGGAAGTGAGACTTCATTGTAGTGCAGATTTCCTTTGCAAGTTTGCTTGGTTGGCCAAAAAGGGCGTATGCGTTTTTTCCTGAATATATTCAGGAAGAAACGCATACGCCCTTTTTGGCCAAGTGCATCATTGTGGACGTTCTGCCTCTTTTCCTATGCTTTCAATGCAATTCCAGTCTACCTCCTGAAATCGGTTTCCTGCAATTCTGCCCCGCTTTCAAGTCCTCTTGGCAGCCTTACTTCAGTATATTTTTGGATGATAGCTGTCATTTATAACTCTGCAGGTTTGTGAATTACAGTGCCCCTGAGCTCCTTTCTTCAACTCGCTTTCTTGTGACCTGCCCGCAACACCGCAGGATGGCTTCAGGCCCTAATCTGGTTCCGGCACGGCACGCTGAGCCTTTGGTTAATTCCTCTTCCTGGTGGGAAATGAGAGTTAAATTTGCCCGTCCAGACACCTCCAGCTAGTCTCTCATTGGTTCTCCCTATTCCTGTTCATCTTCCGCAGAAATTGCAAACTGGGCCAAACAGGAGGTTAAAGGGACTGACTCTCCAAGTCGGGAGAGTGTTAGAAAAGCGTCTGGAATGTTGCACTCGAGTACCAGGATGCGAAAACTGAGACATATTTGAACACGTCTCCCGATCACATGGTTGATCATACTCTGGGTTCCACATGCATGTTTTAGCTGTAGGAAGAATACCTTAAACCTGGGTAGTTGAAACCTGTGGAATGGGTACCATGCAATATGACTTCAAAGGGTCTTCATTTGCTCACCGAACCTCTCCAATCCTATCACTGCTGCGTTTATGCCCCTGTACACATGCTTGATTCTGTTTAGGAGACATAGCAATCCATAGGTTTTAAGATACTTACTAGTCAGGTACATTCTTAGGCGTTTAATATGCGGTGTTGAGTCCATTTCGTTGAGCAAGGAGTAGCTCTTGTCTATTCCATATTTGGCTTAAGGAACTTTATCTGTGCTCATTTCAATCTCTGGTTTTATGCAGCACCCCAACTCACCTTTCCCCTTAAGCAAGCATAAGTTGGTTTTCTACATTTGAGACCCTGTTCTGTTTTGGAATTCAGTTCCTGTGTAGCCAAGTTTACATTCCGTGTATTAGTGATATCTTATGATGTTTCTTTTTCTGTGTGACTTATTTCAGTTAGAATCATCATACCTGAATCAACTCATTGTGCTGCTAAGGGCCTGATGACATAGATTTCATTGCTGAGTGATATTGCTTTGTAAGTAAATACCACAACTTCTTTATCCATTTTTCACTTTCTGTGATGTTGAACTTGAACTGTAAACGAGGTTCTTGTAAACAGAGGCGTCCCAAACTTTGGGGTGGCTGTGTCTTTTTGATTTTAATTTCCCTAAGCTATAGGACCATAAGTGGAAGTGCCCTAGGCTCTGTTGCTTTGTTTTTTAGATGTTTCAGGAAACACCATACACTTCTCCCGAGTGGCTGTTGGCAATTTACATCCCGCCCATCAGCATAACAAGGCTCCCAGTTCTCCATGGCCTGTCCTGCCTTTCTGGATTTTACACATTTTTCAGATGGCCCATTTGACCGGGGGGAAGTGAGACTTCATTGTAGTGCAGATTTCCTTTGCAAGCTTGCTTGGTTGGCCAAAAAGGGCGTATGCGTTTTTTCCTGAATATATTCAGGAAAAAACACATACAGCCTTTTTGGCCAAGTGCATCATTGTGGACGTTCTGCCTCTTTTCCTATGCTTTCAATGCAATTCCAGTCTACCTCCTGAAATCGGTTTCCTGCAATTCTGCCCCGCTTTCAAGTCCTCTTGGCAGCCTTACTTCAGTATATTTTTGGACGATAGCTGTCATTTATAACTCTGCAGGTTTGTGAATTACAGTGCCCCTGAGCTCCTTTCTTCAACTCGCTTTCTTGTGACCTGCCCGCAACACCGCAGGATGGCTTCAGGCCCTAATCTGGTTCCGGCACGGCACGCTGAGCCTTTGGTTAATTCCTCTTCCTGGTGGGAAATGAGAGTTAAATTTGCCCGTCCAGACACCTACAGCTAGTCTCTCATTTGTTCTCCCTATTCCTGTTCATCTTCCGCAGAAATTGCAAACTGGGCCAAACAGGAGGTTAAAGGGACTGACTCTCCAAGTGGGGAGAGTGTTAGTAAAATGTCTGGAATGTTGCACCCGAGTACCAGGGGAGGAAAACTGAGACATATTTGAACACGTCTCCCGTTCACACGGTTGATCATACTCTGGGTTCCACATGCATGTTTTAGCTGAAGGAAGAATACCTTAAACCTGGAGAGTTGAGACCCGTGTAAAGGGTACCATGCAATATGACTTCAAAGGGTCTTCATTTGCTCAGCGAACCTCTCCAATCCTATCACTGCTGCGTTTATGCCCCTTTACACATGCTTGATTCTCTTTAGGAGACATAGCAATCCATAGGTTTTAAGATACTTACTAGTCAGGTACATTCTTAGGCGTTTAATATGCGGTGTTGAGTCCATTTCGTTGAGCAAGGAGTAGCTCTTGTCTATTCCATATTTGGCTTAAGGAACTTTATCTGTGCTCATTTCAATCTCTGGTTTTATGCAGCACCCCAACTCACCTTTCCCCTTAAGCAAGCATAAGTTGGTTTTCTACATTTGAGACCCTGTTCTGTTTTGGAATTCAGTTCCTGTGTAGCCAAGTTTACATTCCGTGTATTAGTGATATCTTATGATGTTTCTTTTTCTGTGTGACTTATTTCAGTTAGAATCATCATACCTGAATCAACTCATTGTGCTGCTAAGGGCGTGATGACATAGATTTCATTGCTGAGTGATATTGCTTTGTAAGTAAATACCACAACTTCTTTATCCATTTTTCACTTTCTGCGATGTTCAACTTGAACTGTAAACGAGGTTCTTGTAAACAGAGGCGTCCCAAACTTTGGGGTGGCTGTGTCTTTTTGATTTTAATTTCCCTAAGCTATAGGACCATAAGTGGAAGTGCCCTAGGCTCTGTTGCTTTGTTTTTTAGATGTTTCAGGAAACACCATACACTTCTCCCCAGTGGCTGTTGGCAATTTACATCCCGCCCATCAGCATAACAAGGCTCCCAGTTCTCCATGGCCTGTCCTGCCTTGCTGGATTTTACACTTTTTTCAGATGGCCCATTTGACCGGGGGGAAGTGAGACTTCATTGTAGTGCAGATTTCCTTTGCAAGCTTGCTTGGTTGGCCAAAAAGGGCGTATGCGTTTTTTCCTGAATATATTCAGGAAAAAACGCATACGCCCTTTTTGGCCAAGTGCATCATTGTGGACGTTCTGCCTCTTTTCCTATGCTTTCAATGCAATTCCAGTCTACCTCCTGAAATCGGTTTCCTGCAATTCTGCCCCGCTTTCAAGTCCTCTTGGCAGCCTTACTTCAGTATATTTTTGGACGATAGCTGTCATTTATAACTCTGCAGGTTTGTGAATTACAGTGCCCCTGAGCTCCTTTCTTCAACTCGCTTTCTTGTGACCTGCCCGCAACACCGCAGGATGGCTTCAGGCCCTAATCTGGTTCCGGCACGGCACGCTGAGCCTTTGGTTAATTCCTCTTCCTGGTGGGAAATGAGAGTTAAATTTGCCCGTCCAGACACCTACAGCTAGTCTCTCATTTGTTCTCCCTATTCCTGTTCATCTTCCGCAGAAATTGCAAACTGGGCCAAACAGGAGGTTAAAGGGACTGACTCTCCAAGTGGGGAGAGTGTTAGTAAAATGTCTGGAATGTTGCACCCGAGTACCAGGGGAGGAAAACTGAGACATATTTGAACACGTCTCCCGTTCACACGGTTGATCATACTCTGGGTTCCACATGCATGTTTTAGCTGAAGGAAGAATACCTTAAACCTGGAGAGTTGAGACCCGTGTAATGGGTACCATGCAATATGACTTCAAAGGGTCTTCGTTTGCTCAGCAAACCTCTCCAATCCTATCACTGCTGCGTTTATGCCCCTGTACACACGCTTGATTCTCTTATGGAGACATAGCAATCCATAGGTTTTAAGATACTTACTAGTCAGGTACATTCTTAGGCGTTTAATATGGGGTGTTGAGTCCATTTCGTTGAGCAAGGAGTAGCTCTTGTCTATTCCATATTTGGCTTAAGGAACTTTATCTGTGCTCATTTCAATCTCTGGTTTTATGCAGCACCCCAACTCACCTTTCCCCTTAAGCAAGCATAAGTTGGTTTTCTACATTTGAGACCCTGTTCTGTTTTGGAATTCAGTTCCTGTGTAGCCAAGTTTACATTCCGTGTATTAGTCATATCTTATGATGTTTCTTTTTCTGTGTGACTTATTTCAGTTAGAATCATCATACCTGAATCCACTCATTATGCTGCTACGGGCCTGATGACATAGATTTCTTTGCTGAGTGATACTGCATTGTACGTAAGTACCACAAGTTCTTTATCCATTTTTCACTTTCTGTGATATTGAACTTGTACGGTAAACGAGGTTCTTGTAAACAGAGGCGTCCCAAACTTTGGGGTGGCTGTGTCTTTTTGATTTTAATTTCCCTAAGCTATAGGACCATAAGTGGAAGTGCCCTAGGCTCTGTTGCTTTGTTTTTTAGATGTTTCAGGAAACACCATACACTTCTCCCGAGTGTCTGTTGGCAATTTACATCCCGCCCATCAGCATAACAAGGCTCCCAGTTCTCCATGGCCTGTCCTGCCTTTCTGGATTTTACACTTTTTTCAGATGGCCCTTTTGACAGGGGGGAAGTCAGACTTCATTGTAGTGCAGATTTGTTTTGCAAGTTAGCTTGGTTGGACAAAAAGTGCGTATGCGTTTTTTCCTTAATATATTCGGGAAGAAACGCATACGCGCTTTTTGGCCATGTGCAACATTGTGGACGTTCTGCCTCTTTTCCTATGCTTTCAATGCAATTCCAGTCTACCTCCTGAAATCGGTTTCCTGTAATTCTGCCCTGCTTTCAAGTCCTCTTGGCAGCCTTACTTCAGTATATTTTTGGACGATAGCTGTCATTTATAACTCTGCAGGTTTGTGCATTACAGTGCCCCTGAGCTCCTTTCTTCAACTCGCTTTCTTTTGAGCTGGCCGCAACACCGCAGGATGGCTTCAGGCCCTAATCTGGTTCCGGCACGGCACGCTGAGCCTTTGGATATTTCCTCTTCCTGGTGGGAAATGAGAGTTAAATTTGCCCGTCCAGACACCTCCAGCTAGTCTCTCATTGGTTCTCCCTATTCCTGTTCATCTTCCGCAGAAATTGCAAACTGGGCCAAACAGGAGGTTAAAGGGACTAACTCTCCAAGTTGGGAGAGTGTTAGTAAAGCGTCTGGAATGTTGCACCCGAGTACCAGGGGAGGAAAACGAGACATATTTGAACACGTCTCCCGTTCACACGGTTGATCATACTCTGGGTTCCACATGCATGTTTTAGCTGAAGGAAGAATACCTTAAACCTGGAGAGTTGAGACCCGTGGAATGGGTACCATGCAATATGACTTCAAAGGGTCTTCATTTGCTCACCGAACCTCTCCAATCCTATCACTGCTACGTTTATGCCCCTGTACACACGCTTGATTCTCTTATGGAGACATAGCAATCCATAGGTTTTAAGATACTTACTAGTCAGGTACATTCTTAGGCGTTTAATATGGGGTGTTGAGTCCATTTCGTTGAGCAAGAAGTAGCTCTTGTCTATTCCATATTTGGCTTAAGGAACTTTATCTGTGCTCATTTCAATCTCTGGTTTTATGCAGCACCCCAACTCACCTTTCCCCTTAAGCAAGCATAAGTTGGTTTTCTACATTTGAGACCCTGTTCTGTTTTGGAATTCAGTTCCTGTGTAGCCAAGTTTACATTCCGTGTATTAGTGATATCTTATGATGTTTCTTTTTCTGTGTGACTTATTTCAGTTAGAATCATCGTACCTGAATCCACTCATTATGCTGCTACGGGCCTGATGACATAGATTTCATTGCTGAGTGATACTGCATTGTACGTAAGTACCACAAGTTCTTTATCCATTTTTCACTTTCTGCGATGTTGAACTTGTACTGTAAACGAGGTTTTTGTAAACAGAGCCGTTCCAAACTTTGGGGTGGCTGTGTCTTTTTGATTTTAATTTCCCTAAGCTATAGGACCATAAGTGGAAGTGCCCTAGGCTCTGTTGCTTTGTTTTTTAGATGTTTCAGGAAACACCATACACTTCTCCCTAGTGGCTGTTGGCAATTTACATCCCGCCCATCAGCATAACAAGGCTCAAAGTTCTCCATGGCCTGTCCTGCCTTTCTGGATTTTACACTTTTTTCAGATGTCCCTTTTGACCGGGAGGAAGTGAGACTTCATTGTAGTGCAAATATCCTTTGCAAGCTTGCTTGGTTGGCCAAAAAGGGCGTATGCGTTTTTTCCTGAATATATTCAGGAAAAAACGCATACGCCCTTTTTGGCCAAGTGCATCATTGTGGACGTTCTGCCTCTTTTCCTATGCTTTCAATGCAATTCCAGTCTACCTCCTGAAATCGGTTTCCTGCAATTCTGCCCCGCTTTCGAGTCCTCTTGGCAGCCTTACTTCAGTATATTTTTGGACGATAGCTGTCATTTATAACTCTGCATGTTTGTGAATTACATTGCCCCTGAGCTCCTTTCTTCAACTCGCTTTCTTGTGACCTGGCCGCAACACCGCGGGATGGCTTCAGGCCCTAATCTGGTTCTGGCACGGCACGCTGAGCCTTTGGTTAATTCCTCTTCCTGGTGGGAAATGAGAGTTAAATTTGCCCGTCCAGACACCTCCAGCTAGTCTCTCATTGGTTCTCCCTATTCCTGTTCATCTTCTGCAGAAATTGCAAACTGGGCCAAACAGGAGGTTAAAGGCGCTGACTCTCCAAGTGGGGAGAGTGTTAGTAAAGCGTCTGGAATGTTGCACCCGAGTACCAGGGGAGGAAAACTGAGACATATTTGAACACGTCTCCCGATCACATGGTTGATCATACTCTAGGTTCCACATGCATGTTTTAGCTGAAGGAAGAATACCTTAAACCTGTGTAGTTGAAACCCGTGGAATGGGGACCATGCAATATGACTTCAAAGGGTCTTCATTTGCTCACCGAACCTCTCCAATCCTATCACTGCTGGGTTTATGCCCCTGTACACATGCTTGATTCTCTTTCGGAGACATATCAATCCATAGGTTTTAAGATACTTACTAGTCAGGTACATTCTTAGGCGTTTAATATGCGGTGTTGAGTCCATTTTGTTGAGCAAGGAGTAGCTCTTGTCTATTCCATATTTGGCTTAAGGAACTTTATCTGTGCTCATTTCAATCTCTGGTTTTATGCAGCACCCCAACTCACCTTTACCCTTAAGCAAGCATAAGTTGGTTTTCTAAATTTGAGACCCTGTTCTGTTCTGTAATTCAGTTCCTGTGTAGCCAAGTTTACATTCCGTGTATTACTGATATCTTATGATGTTTCTTTTTCTGTGTGACTTATTTCAGTTAGAATCATCATACCTGAATCCACTCATTGTGCTGCTAAGGGCCTGATGACATAGATTTCATTGCTGAGTGATATTGCTTTGTAAGTAAATACCACAACTTCTTTATCCATTTTTCACTTTCTGTGATATTAAACTTGTACGGTAAACGAAGTTCTTGTAAACAGAGGCGTCTCAAACTTTGGGGTGGCTGTGTCTTTTTGATTTTAATTTCCCTAAGCTATAGGACCATAAGTGGAAGTGCCCTAGGTTCTGTTGCTTTGTTTTTTAGATGTTTCAGGAAACACCATACAATTCTCCCGAGTGTCTGTTGGCAATTTACATCCCGCCCATCAGCATAACAAGGCTCCCAGTTCTCCATAGCCTGTCCTGCCTTTCTGGATTTTACACTTTTTTCAGATGGCCCTTTTGACCGGGGGGAAGTGAGACTTCATTGTAGTGCAGATTTCCTTTGCAAGCTTGCTTGGTTGGCCAAAAAGGGCGTATGCGTTTTTTCCTGAATATATTCAGGAAAAAACGCATACGCCCTTTTTGGCCAAGTGCATCATTGTGGACGTTCTGCCTCTTTTCCTATGCTTTCAATGCAATTCCAGTCTACCTCCTGAAGTCGGTTTCCTGCAATTCTGCCCCGCTTCCAAGTCCTCTTGGCAGCCTTACTTCAGTATATTTTTGGACGATAGCTGTCATTTATAACTCTGCAGGTTTGTGAATTACAGTGCCCCTGAGCTCCTTTCTTCAACTCGCTTTCTTGTGACCTGGCCGCAACACCGCAGGATGGCTTCAGGCCCTAATCTGGTTCCGGCATGGCACGCTAAGCCTTTGGTTAATTCCTCTTCCTGGTGGGAAATGAGAGTTAAATTTGCCCGTCCAGACACCTCCAGCTAGTCTCTCATTGGTTCTCGCTATTCCTGTTCATCTTCCGCAGAAATTGCAAACTGGGCCAAACAGGAGGTTAAAGGGACTGACTCTCCAAGTCGGGAGAGTGTTAGTAAAGCATCTGGAATGTTGCACCCGAGTACCAGGGGAGGGAAACTGAGACATATTTGAACACGTCTCCCGATCACATGGTTGATCATACTCAGGGTTCCACATGCATGTTTTAGCTGAAGGAAGAATACCTTAAACCTGGGTAGTTGAAACCCGTGGAATGGGTACCATGCAATATGACTTCAAAGGGTCTTCATTTGCTCACCGAACCTCTCCAATCCTATCACTGCTGCGTTTATGCCCCTGTACACATGCTTGATTCTCTTTCGGAGACATAGCAATCCATAGGTTTTAAGATACTTACTAGTCAGGTACATTCTTAGGCGTTTAATATGCAGTGTTGAGTCCATTTCGTTGAGCAAGGAGTAGCTCTTGTCTATTCCATATTTGGCTTAAGGAACTTTATCTGTGCTCATTTCAATCTCTGGTTTTATGCAGCACCCCAACTCACCTTTACCCTTAAGCAAGCATAAGTTGGTTTTCTAAATTTGAGACCCTGTTCTATTCTGTAATTCAGTTCCTGTGTAGCCAAGTTTACATTCCGTGTATTAGTGATATCTTATGATGTTTCTTTTTCTGTGTGACTTATTTCAGTTAGAATCATCGTACCTGAATCCACTCATTATGCTGCTACGGGCCTGATGACATAGATTTCATTGCTGAGTGATATTGCTTTGTAAGTAAATACCACAACTTCTTTATCCATTTTTCACTTTCTGCGATGTTGAACTTGTACTGTAAACGAGGTTCTTGTAAACAGAGGCGTCCCAAACTTTGGGGTCGCTGTGTCTTTTTGATTTTAATTTCCCTAAGCTATAGGACCATAAGTGGAAGTGCCCTAGGCTCTGTTGCTTTGTTTTTTAGATGTTTCAGGAAACACCATACCCTTCTCCCGAGTGTCTGTTGGCAATTTACATCCCGCCCATCAGCATAACAAGGCTCCCAGTTCTCCATGGCCTGTCCTGCCTTTCTGGATTTTACACTTTTTTCAGATGGCCCTTTTGACCGGGGGGAAGTGAGACTTCATTTTAGTGCAGATTTCCTTTGCAAGCTTGCTTGGTTGGCCAAAAAGGGCGTATGCGTTTTTTCCTGAATATATTCAGGAAAAAACGCATACGCCCTTTTTGGCCAAGTGCATCATTGTGGACGTTCTGCCTCTTTTCCTATGCTTTCAATGCAATTCCAGTCTTTCTGCTGAAATCGGTTTCCTAAAATTCTGCCCCGCTTTCAAGTCCTCTTGGCAGCCTTACTTCAGTATATTTTTGGACGATAGCTGTCATTTATAACTCTGCAGGTTTGTGAATTACAGTGCCCCTGAGCTCCATTCTTCAACTCGCTTTCTTGTGACCTGGCTGCAACACCGCAGGATGGCTTCAGGCCCTAATCTGGTTCCGGCACGGCACGCTGAGCCTTTGGTTAATTCCTCTTCCTGGTGGGAAATGAGAGTTAAATTTGCCCGTCCAGACACCTCCAGCTAGTCTCTCATTTGTTCTCGCTATTCCTGTTCATCTTCCGCAGAAATTGCAAACTGGGCCAAACAGGAGGTTAAAGGGACTGACTCTCCAAGTCGGGAGAGTGTTAGTAAAGCGTCTGGAATGTTGCACTCGAGTAACAGGGTACGAAAACTGAGACATATTTGAACACGTCTCCCGATCACATGGTTGATCATACTCTAGGTTCCACATGCATGTTTTAGCTGAAGGAAGAATACCTTAAACCTGTGTAGTTGAAACCCGTGGAATGGGGACCATGCAATATGACTTCAAAGGGTCTTCATTTGCTCACCGAACCTCTCCAATCCTATCACTGCTGGGTTTATGCCCCTGTACACATGCTTGATTCTCTTTCGGAGACATAGCAATCCATAGGTTTTAAGATACTTACTAGTCAGGTACATTCTTTGGCGTTTAATATGCGGTGTTGAGTCCATTTTGTTGAGCAAGGAGTAGCTCTTGTCTATTCCATATTTGGCTTAAGGAACTTTATCTGTGCTCATTTCAATCTCTGGTTTTATGCAGCACCCCAACTCACCTTTCCCCTTAAGCAAGCATAAGTTGGTTTTCTAAATTTGAGACCCTGTTCTGTTCTGTAATTCAGTTCCTGTGTATCCAAGTTTACATTCCGTGTATTACTGATATCTTATGATGTTTCTTTTTCTGTGTGACTTATTTCAGTTAGAATCATCATACCTGAATCCACTCATTGTGCTGCTAAGGGCCTGATGACATAGATTTCATTGCTGAGTGATATTGCTTTGTAAGTAAATACCACATCTTCTTTATCCATTTTTCACTTTCTGCGATGTTGAACTTGTACTGTAAACGAGGTTCTTGTAAACAGAGCCGTTCCAAACTTTGGGGTGGCTGTGTCTTTTTGATTATAATTTCCCTAACTAATAGGAACATAAGTGGAAGTGCCCTAGGCTCTGTTGCTTTGTTTTTTAGATGTTTCAGGAAACACCATACACTTCTCCCGAGTGTCTGTTGGCAATTTACATCCCGCCCATCAGCATAACAAGGCTCCCAGTTCTCCATGGCCTGTCCTGCCTTTCTGGATTTTACACTTTTTTCAGATGGCCCTTTTGACCAGGGGGAAGTGAGACTTCATTGTAGTGCAGATTTCCTTTGCAAGCTTGCTTGGTTGGCCTAAAAGGGCGTATGCGTTTTTTCCTGAATATATTCTGGAAAAAACGCATACGCACTTTTTAGCCAAGTGCATCATTGTGGACGTTCTGCCTCTTTTCCTATGATTTCAATGCAATTCCATTCTACCTCCTGAAATCGGTTTCCTGCAATTCTGCCCCGCTTTCAAGTCCTCTTGGCAGCCTTACTTCAGTATATTTTTGGACGATAGCTGTCATTTATAACTCTGCAGGTTTGTGAATTACAGAACCCCTGAGCTCCTTTCTTCAACTCGATTTCTTTTGAGCTGGCCGCAACACCGCAGGATGGCTTCAGGCTCTAATATGGTTCCGGCATGGCACGCTGAGCCTTTGGTTATTTTCTCTTCCAGGTGGGAAATGAGAGTTAAATTTGCCCGTCCAGACACCTCCAGCTAGTCTCTCATTGGTTCTCGCTATTCCTGTTCATCTTCCGCAGAAATTGCAAACTGGGCCAAACAGGAGGTTAAAGGCGCTGACTCTCCAAGTGGGAAGAGTGTTAGTAAAGCGTCTGGAATGTTGCACCCGAGTACCAGGGGAGGAAAACTGAGACATATTTGAACACGTCTCCTGTTCACACAGTTGATCATACTCTGGGTTCCACATGCATGTTTTAGCTGAAGGAAGAATACCTTAAACCTGGAGAGTTGAGACCCGTGGAATGGGTACCATGCAATATGACTTCAAAGGGTCTTCATTTGCTCACCGAACCTCTCCAGTCCTATCACTGCTGCATTTATGCCCCTGTACACACGCCTGATACTCTTTTGGAGACATAGCAATCCATAGGTTTTAAGATAGTTACTAGTCAGATACATTCTTAGGCGTTTAATATGGGTTGTTGAGTCCATTTCGTTGAGCAAGGAGTAGCTCTTGTCTATTCCATATTTGGCTTAAGGAACTTTATCTGTGCTCATTTCAATCTTTGGTTTTATGCAGCACCCCAACTCACCTTTCCCCTTAAGCAAGCGTAAGTTGGTTTTCTAAATTTGAGACCCTGTTCTGTTTTGGAATTCAGTTCCTGTGTAGCCAAGTTTACATTCCGTGTATTAGTGATATCTTATGATGTTTCTTTTTCTGTGTGACTTATTTCAGTTAGAATCATCGTACCTGAAGCCACTCATTGTGCTGCTACGGGCCTGATGACATAGATTTCATTGCTGAGTGATACTGCATTGTACGTAAGTACCACAAGTTCTTTATCCATTTTTCACTTTCTGTGATATTGAACGTGTATGGGAAACGAGGTTCTTGTAAACAGAGGCGTCCCAAACTTTGGGGTGGCTGTGTCTTTTTGATTTTAATTTCCCTAAGCTATAGGACCACAACTGGAAGTGCCCTAGGCTCTGTTGCTTTGTTTTTTAGATGTATCAGGAAACACCATACACTTCTCCCGAGTGTCTGTTGGCAATTTACATCCCGCCCATCAGCATAAAAAGGCTCCCTGTTCTCCATGGCCTGTCCTGCCTTTCTGGATTTTACACTTTTTTCAGATGGCCCTTTTGACCGGGGGGAAGTGAGACTTCATTGTAGTGCAGATTTCCTTTGCAAGCTTGCTTGGTTGGCCAAAAAGGGCGTATGCGTGTTTTCCTGAATATATTCAGGAAAAAACGCATACGCCCTTTTTGGCCAAGTGCATCATTGTGGACGTTCTGCCTCTTTTCCTATGCTTTCAATGCAATTCCAGTCTACCTGCTGAAATCGGTTTCCTACAATTCTGCCCCGCTTTCAAGTCCTCTTGGCAGCCTTACTTCAGTATATTTTTGGACGATAGCTGTCATTTATAACTCTGCAGGTTTGTGAATTACAGTGCCCCTGAGCTCCTTTCTTCAACTCGCTTTCTTGTGAGCTGGCCGCAACACCGCAGGATGGCTTCAGGCCCTAATCTGGTTCCGGCACGGCACGCTGAGCCTTTGGTTAATCCCTCTTCCTGGTGGAAAATGAGAGTTAAATTTGCCCGTCCAGACACCTCCAGCTAGTCTCTCATTGGTTCTCCCTATTCCTGTTCATCTTCCGCAGAAATTGCAAACTGGGCCAAACAGGAGGTTAAAGGGACTGACTCTCCATGTGGGGAGAGTGTTAGTAAAGCGTCTGGAATGTTGTACCCGAGTACCAGGGTACGAAAACTGAGACATATTTGAATACGTCTCCCGATCATATGGTTGATCATACTCTGGGTTCCACATGCATGTTTTAGCTGAAGGAAGAATACCTTAAACCTGGAGAGTTGAGACCCGTGGAATGGGTACCATGCAATATGACTTCAAAGGGTCTTCATTTGCTCACCGAACCTCTCCAATCCTATCACTGCTGCGTTTATGCCCCTGTACACACGCTTGATTCTCTTTTGGAGACATAGCAATCCATAGGTTTTAAGATACTTACTAGTAAGGTACATTCTTAGGCGTTTAATATTGGGTGTTGAGTCCATTTCGTTGAGCAAGGAGTAGCTCTTGTCTATTCCATACTTGGCTTAAGGAACTTTATCTGTGCTCATTTCAATCTCTGGTTTTATGCAGCACCCCAACTCACCTTTCCCCTTAAGCAAGCATAAGTTGGTTTTCTAAATTTGAGACCCTGTTCTGTTTTGGAATTCAGTTCCTGTGTAGCCAAGTTTACATTCCGTGTATTAGTGATATCTTATGATGTTTCTTTTTCTGTGTGACTTATTTCAGTTAGAATCATCGTACCTGAATCCACTCATTATGCTGCTACGGGCCAGATGACATAGATTTCATTGCTGAGTGATACTGCATTGTACGTAAGTACCACAAGTTCTTTATCCATTTTTCACTTTCTGTGATATTGAACTTGTACGGTAAAGGAGGTTCTTGTAAACAGAGGCGTCCCAAAGTTTGGGGTGGCTGTGTCTTTTTGATTTTAATTTCCCTAAGCTATAGGACCATAAGTGGAAGTGCCCTAGGCTCTGTTGCTTTGTTTTTTAGATGTTTCAAGAAACACCATACACTTCTCCCGAGTGTCTTTTGGCAATTTACATCCCGCCCAGCAGCATAACAGGGCTCTCAGTTCTCCATGGCCTGTCCTGCCTTGCTGGATTTTACACTTTTTTCAGATGGCCCTTTTGACCGGGGGGAAGTGAGACTTCATTGTAGTGCAGATTTCCTTTGCAAGCTTGCTTCGTTGGCCAAAAAGGGCGTATGCGTTTTTTCCTGAATATATTCAGGAAAAAACGCATACACCCTTTTTGGCCAAGTGCATCATTGTGGACGTTCTGCCTCTTTTCCTATGCTTTCAATGCAATTCCAGTCTACCTCCTGAAATTGGTTTCCTGCAATTCTGCCGCGCTTTCAAGTCCTCTTGGCAGCCCTACTTCAGTATATTTTTGGACGATAGCTGTCATTTATAACTCTGCAGGTTTGTGAATTACAGTGCCCCTGAGCTTCTTTCTTCAACTCGCTTTCCTGTGACCTGACCGCAACACCGCAAGATGGCTTCAGGCCCTAATCTTGTTCCAGCACGGCACGCTGAGCCTTCGGTTAATTCCTCTTCCTGGTGGGAAATGAGAGTTAAATTTGCCCGTCCAGACACCTCCAGCAAGTCTCTCATTTGTTCTCGCTATCCTGTTCATCTTCCGCTGAAATTGCAAACTGGGCCAAACAGGAGGTTAAAGGGACTGACTCTCCAAGTCGGGAGAGTGTTATTAAAGCGTCTGGAATGTTGCACTCGAGTACCAGGGTACGAAAACTGAGACATATTTGAACACGTCTCCCGATCACATGGTTGATCATACTCTAGGTTCCACATGCATGTTTTAGCTGAAGGAAGAATACCTTAAACCTGTGTAGTTGAAACCCGTGGAATGGGGACCATGCAATATGACTTCAAAGGGTCTTCATTTGCTCACCGAACCTCTCCAATCCTATCACTGCTGCGTTTATGCCCCTGTACACATGCTTGATTCTCTTTCGGAGACATAGCAATCCATAGGTTTTAAGATACATACTAGTCAGGTACATTCTTAGGCGTTTAATATGCGGTGTTGAGTCCATTTTGTTGATCAAGGAGTAGCTCTTGTCTATTCCATATTTGGCTTAAGGAACTTTATCTGTGCTCATTTCAATCTCTGGTTTTATGCAGCACCCCAACTCACCTTTACCGTTAAGCAAGCATAAGTTGGTTTTCTAAATTTGAGACCCTGTTCTGTTCTGTAATTCAGTTCCTGTGTAGCCAAGTTTACATTCCGTGTATTACTGATATCTTATGATGTTTCTTTTTCTGTGTGACTTATTTCAGTTAGAATCATCATACCTGAATCCACTCATTGTGCTGCTAAGGGCCTGATGACATAGATTTCATTGCTGAGTGATATTGCTTTGTAAGTAAATACCACAACTTCTTTATCCATTTTTCACTTTCTGTGATATTGAACTTGTACGGTAAACGAAGTTCTTGTAAACAGAGGCGTCTCAAACTTTGGGGTGGCTGTGTCTTTTTGATTTTAATTTCCCTAAGCTATAGGACCATAAGTGGAAGTGCCCTAGGCTCTGTTGCTTTGTTTTTTAGATGTTTCAGGAAACACCATACACTTCTCCCGAGTGTCTGTTGGCAATTTACATCCCGCCCATCAGCATAACAAGGCTACCAGTTCTCCATGGCCTGTCCTGCCTTTCTGGATTTTATACTTTTTTCAGATGGCCCTTTTGACCGGGGGGAAGTGAGACTTCATTGTAGTGCCGATTGCCATTGCAAGCTTTCTTGTTTGGCAAAAAAGGGCGCATGCTTTTTTTCCTGAATATATTCAGGAAAAAACGCATGCGCTCTTTTTGACCAAGTGCATCATTGTGGACGTTCTGCCTCTTTTCCTATGCTTTCAATGCAATTCCAGTCTACCTCCTGAAATCGGTTTCCTGCAATTCTGCCTCGCTTTCAAGTCCTCTTGGCAGCCTTACTTCAGTATATTTTTGGACGATAGCTGTCATTTATAACTCTGCAGGTTTGTGAATTACAGTGCCCCTGAGCTCCTTTCTTCAACTCGCTTTCTTGTGACATGGCCGCAACACCGCAGGATGGCTTCAGGCCCTAATCTGGTTCCGGCACGGCACGCTGAGCCTTTGGTTATTTCCTCTTCCTGGTGGGAAATGAGAGTTAAATTTGCCCGTCCAGACACCTCCAGCTAGTCTCTCATTGGTTCTCGCTATTCCTGTTCATCTTCCGCAGAAATTGCAAACTGGGCCAAACAGGAGGTTAGAGGGACTGACTCTCCAAGTCGGGAGAGTGTTACTAAAGCATCTGGAATGTTGCACCCGAGTACCAGGGTACGAAAACTGAGACATATTAGAACACGTCTCCCGATCACATGGTTGATCATACTCTGAGTTCCACATGCTTGTTTTAGCTGAAGGAAGAATACCTTAAACCTGGGTAGTTGAAACCCGTGGAATGGGTACCATGCGATATGACTTCAAAGGGTCTTCATTTGCTCACCGAACCTCTCCAATCCTATCACTGCTGCGTTTATGCCCCTGTACACACGCTTGATTCTCTTTTGGAGACATAGCAATCCATAGATTTTAAGATACTTACTAGTCAGGTACATTCTTAGGCGTTTAATATGGGGTGTTGAGTCCATTTCGTTGAGCAAGGAGTAGCTCTTGTCTATTCCATATTTGGCTTAAGGAACTTTATCTGTGCTCATTTCAATCTCTGGTTTTATGCAGCACCCCAACTCACCTTTCCCCTTAAGCAAGCATAAGTTGGTTTTCTAAATTTGAGACCCTGTTCTGTTTTGTAATTCAGTTCCTGTGTAGCCAAGTTTACATTCCGTGTATTACTGATATCTTATGATGTTTCTTTTTCTGTGTTAGTTATTTCAGTTAGAATTATCATACCTGAATCCACTCATTATGCTGCTACGGGCCTGATGACATAGATTTCATTGCTGAGTGATATTGCTTTGTAAGTAAATACCACAACTTCCTTATCCATTTTTCACTTTCTGCGATGTTGAACTTGTACTGTAAACGAGGTTCTTGTAAACAGAGGCGTCCCAAACTTTGGGGTGGCTGTGTCTTTTTGATTTTAATTTCCCTAAGCTATAGGACCATAAGTGGAAGTGCCCTAGGCTCTGTTGCTTTGTTTTTTAGATGTTTCAGGAAACACCATACACTTATTCCCAGTGTCTGTTGGCAATTTACATCCCGCCCATCAGCATAACAAGGCTCCCAGTTCTCCATGGCCTGTCCTGCCTTGCTGGATTTTACACTTTTTTCAGATGGCCCTTTTGACCGGGGGGAAGTGAGACTTCATTGTAGTGCAGATTTCCTTTGCAAGCTTGCTTGGTTGGCCAAAAAGGGCGTATGCGTTTTTTCCTGAATATATTCAGGAAAAAACGCATACGCCCTTTTTGGCCAAGTGCATCATTGGGGACGTTCTGCCTCTTTTCCTATGCTTTCAATGCAATTCCAGTCTACCTGCTGAAATCGGTTTCCTGCAATTCTGCCCCGCTTTCAAGTCCTCTTGGCAGCCTTACTTCAGTCTATTTTTGGACGATAGCTGTCATTTATAACTCTGCAGGTTTGTGAATTACAGTGCCCCTGAGCTCCTTTCTTCAACTCGCTTTCTTGTGACCTGGCCGCAACACCGCAGGATGGCTTCAGGCCCTAATCTGGTTCGGGTACGGCACGCTGAGCCTTTGGTTAATTCCTCTTCCTGGTGGGAAATGAGAGTTAAATTTGCCCGTCCAGACACCTCCAGCTAGTCTCTCATTGATTCTCGCTATTCCTGTTCATCTTCCGCAGAAATTGCAAACTGGGCCAAACAGGAGTTTAAAGGGACTGACTCTCCAAGTCGGGAGAGTGTTAGTAAAGCATCTGGAATGTTGCACCCGAGTACCAGGGGAGGAAAACTGAGACATATTTGAACACGTCTCCCGATCACATGGTGATCATACTCTGGGTTCCACATGCATGTTTTAGCTGAAGGAAGAATTCCTTAAACTTGGGTAGTTGAAACCCGTGGAATGGGTACCATGCAATATGACTTCAAAGGGTCTTCATTTGCTCACCGAACCTCTCCAATCCTATCACTGCTGCGTTTATGCCCCTGTACACATGCTTGATTCTCTTTCGGAGACATAGCAATCCATAGGTTTTAAGATACTTACTAGTCAGGTACATTCTTAGGCGTTTAATATGCGGTGTTGAGTCCATTTCGTTGAGCAAGGAGTAGCTCTTGTCTATTCCATATTTGGCTTAAGGAACTTTATCTGTGCTCATTTCAATCTCTGGTTTTATGCAGCACCCCAACTCACCTTTCCCCTTAAGCAAGCATAAGTTGGTTTTCTAAATTTGAGACCCTGTTCTGTTCTGTAATTCAGTTCCTGTGTAGCCAAGTTTACATTCCGTGTATTACTGATATCTTATGATGTTTCTTTTTCTGTGTGAGTTATTTCAGTTAGAATTATCATACCTGAATCCACTCATTATGCTGCTACGGGCCTGATGACATAGATTTCATTGCTGAGTGATATTGCTTTGTAAGTAAATACCACAACTTCTTTATCCATTTTTCACTTTCTGCGATGTTGAACTTGTACTGTAAACGAGGTTCTTGTAAGCAGAGGCGTCCCAAACTTTGGGGTGGCTGTGTCTTTTTGATTTTAATTTCCCTAAGCTATAGGACCATAAGTGGAAGTGCCCTAGGCTCTGTTGCTTTGTTTTTTAGATGTTTCAGGAAACACCATACACTTCTCCCGAGTGTCTGTTGGCAATTTACATCCCGCCCATCAGCATAACAAGGCTCCCAGTTCTCCATGGCCTGTCCTGCCTTTCTGGATTTTACACTTTTTTCAGATGGCCCTTTTGACCGGGGGGAAGTGAGACTTCATTGTAGTGCAGATTTCCTTTGCAAGCTTGCTTGGTTGGCCAAAAAGGGCGTATGCGTTTTTTCCTGAATATATTCAGGAAAAAACGCATACGCCCTTTTTGGCCAAGTGCATCATTGTGGACGTTCTGCCTCTTTTCCTATGCTTTCAATGCAATTCCAGTCTACCTCCTGAAATCGGTTTCCTGCAATTCTGCCCCGCTTTCAAGTCCTCTTGGCAGCCTTACTTCAGTATATTTTTGGACGATAGCTGTCATTTATAACTCTGCAGGTTTGTGAATTACAGTGCCCCTGAGCTCCTTTCTTCAACTCGCTTTCTTGTGAGCTGGCCGCAACACCGCAGGCTGGCTTCAGGCCCTAATCTGGTTCGGGCACGGCACGCTGAGCCTTTGGTTAATTCCTCTTCCTGGTGGGAAATGAGAGTAAAATTTGCCCGTCCAGACACCTCCAGCTAATCTCTCATTGGTTCTCGCTATTCCTGTTCATCTTCCGCAGAAATTGCAAACTGGGCCAAACAGGAGGTTAAAGGGACAGACTCTCCAAGTCGGGAGAGTGTTAGTAAAGCATCTGGAATGTTGCACCTGAGTACCAGGGGAGGAAAACTGAGACATATTTGAACACGTCTCCCGATCACATGGTTGATCATACTCTGGGTTCCACATGCATGTTTTAGCTGAAGGAAGAATACCTTAAACTTGGGTAGTTGAAACCCGTGGAATGGGTACCATGCAATATGACTTCAAAGGGTCTTCATTTGCTCACCGAACCTCTCCAATCCTATCACTGCTGCGTTTATGCCCCTGTACACATGCTTGATTCTCTTTCGGAGACATAGCAATCCATAGGTTTTAAGATACTTACTAGTCAGGTACATTCTTAGGCGTTTAATATGCGGTGTTGAGTCCATTTCGTTGAGCAAGGAGTAGCTCTTGTCTATTCCATATTTGGCTTAAGGAACTTTATCTGTGCTCATTTCAATCTCTGGTTTTATGCAGCACCCGAACTCACCTTGACCCTTAAGCAAGCATAAGTTGGTTTTCTAAATTTGAGACCCTGTTCTGTTTTGTAATTCTGTTCCTGTGTAGCCAAGTTTACATTCCGTGTATTACTGATATCTTATGATGTTTCTTTTTCTGTGTGAGTTATTTCAGTTAGAATTATCATACCTGAATCCACTCATTATGCTGCTACGGGCCTGATGACATAGATTTCATTGCTGAGTGATATTGCTTTGTAAGTAAATACCACAACTTCCTTATCCATTTTTCACTTTCTGCGATGTTGAACTTGTACTGTAAACGAGGTTCTTGTAAACAGAGGCGTCCCAAACTTTGGGGTGGCTGTGTCTTTTTGATTTTAATTTCCCTAAGCTATAGGACCATAAGTGGAAGTGCCCTAGGCTCTGTTGCTTTGTTTTTTAGATGTTTCAGGAAACACCATACACTTCTCCCGAGTGTCTGTTGGCAATTTACATCCCGCCCATCAGCATAACAAGGCTCCCAGTTCTCCATGGCCTGTCCTGCCTTTCTGGATTTTACACTTTTTTCAGATGGCCCTTTTGACCGGGGGGAAGTGAGACTTCATTGTAGTGCAGATTTCCTTTGCAAGCTTGCTTGGTTGGCCAAAAAGGGCGTATGCGTTTTTTCCTGAATATATTCAGGAAAAAACGCATACGCCCTTTTTGGCCAAGTGCATCATTGTGGACGTTCTGCCTCTTTTCCTATGCTTTCAATGCAATTCCAGTCTACCTCCTGAAATCGGTTTCCTGCAATTCTGCCCCGCTTTCAAGTCCTCTTGGCAGCCTTACTTCAGTATATTTTTGGACGATAGCTGTCATTTATAACTCTGCAGGTTTGTGAATTACAGTGCCCCTGAGCTCCTTTCTTCAACTCGCTTTCTTGTGAGCTGGCCGCAACACCGCAGGCTGGCTTCAGGCCCTAATCTGGTTCGGGCACGGCACGCTGAGCCTTTGGTTAATTCCTCTTCCTGGTGGGAAATGAGAGTAAAATTTGCCCGTCCAGACACCTCCAGCTAATCTCTCATTGGTTCTCGCTATTCCTGTTCATCTTCCGCAGAAATTGCAAACTGGGCCAAACAGGAGGTTAAAGGGACTGACTCTCCAAGTCGGGAGAGTGTTAGTAAAGCATCTGGAATGTTGCACCTGAGTACCAGGGGAGGAAAACTGAGACATATTTGAACACGTCTCCCGATCACATGGTTGATCATACTCTGGGTTCCACATGCATGTTTTAGCTGAAGGAAGAATACCTTAAACTTGGGTAGTTGAAACCCGTGGAATGGGTACCATGCAATATGACTTCAAAGGGTCTTCATTTGCTCACCGAACCTCTCCAATCCTATCACTGCTGCGTTTATGCCCCTGTACACATGCTTGATTCTCTTTCGGAGACATAGCAATCCATAGGTTTTAAGATACTTACTAGTCAGGTACATTCTTAGGCGTTTAATATGCGGTGTTGAGTCCATTTCGTTGAGCAAGGAGTAGCTCTTGTCTATTCCATATTTGGCTTAAGGAACTTTATCTGTGCTCATTTCAATCTCTGGTTTTATGCAGCACCCCAACTCACCTTGACCCTTAAGCAAGCATAAGTTGGTTTTCTAAATTTGAGACCCTGTTCTGTTCTGTAATTCAGTTCCTGTGTAGCCAAGTTTACATTCCGTGTATTACTGATATCTTATGATGTTTCTTTTTCTGTGTGAGTTATTTCAGTTAGAATTATCATACCTGAATCCACTCATTATGCTGCTACGGGCCTGATGACATAGATTTCATTGCTGAGTGATATTGCTTTGTAAGTAAATACCACAACTTCTTTATCCATTTTTCAATTTCTGCGATGTTGAACTTGTACTGTAAACGAGGTTCTTGTAAACAGAGGCGTCCCAAACTTTGGGGTGGCTGTGTCTTTTTGATTTTAATTTCCCTAAGCTATAGGACCATAAGTGGAAGTGCCCTAGGCTCTGTTGCTTTGTTTTTTAGATGTTTCAGGAAACACCATACACTTCTCCCGAGTGTCTGTTGGCAATTTACATCCCGCCCATCAGCATAACAAGGCTCCCAGTTCTCCATGGCCTGTCCTGCCTTGCTGGATTTTACACTTTTTTCACATGGCCCTTTTGACCGGGGGGAAGTGAGACTTCATTGTAGTGCAGATTTCCTTTGCAAGCTTGCTTGGTTGGCCAAAAAGGGCGTATGCGTTTTTTCCTGAATATATTCAGGAAAAAACGCATACGCCCTTTTTGGCCAAGTGCATCATTGTGGACGTTCTGCCTCTTTTCCTATGCTTTCAATGCAATTCCAGTCTACCTCCTGAAATCGGTTTCCTGCAATTCTGCCCCGCTTTCAAGTCCTCTTGGCAGCCTTACTTCAGTATATTTTTGGACGATAGCTGTCATTTATAACTCTGCAGGTTTGTGAATTACAGTGCCCCTGAGCTCCTTTCTTCAACTCGCTTTCTTGTGAGCTGGCCGCAACACCGCAGGCTGGCTTCAGGCCCTAATCTGGTTCGGGCACGGCACGCTGAGCCTTTGGTTAATTCCTCTTCCTGGTGGGAAATGAGAGTAAAATTTGCCCGTCCAGACACCTCCAGCTAATCTCTCATTGGTTCTCGCTATTCCTGTTCATCTTCCGCAGAAATTGCAAACTGGGCCAAACAGGAGGTTAAAGGGACTGACTCTCCAAGTCGGGAGAGTGTTAGTAAAGCATCTGGAATGTTGCACCTGAGTACCAGGGGAGGAAAACTGAGACATATTTGAACACGTCTCCCGATCACATGGTTGATCATACTCTGGGTTCCACATGCATGTTTTAGCTGAAGGAAGAATACCTTAAACTTGGGTAGTTGAAACCCGTGGAATGGGTACCATGCAATATGACTTCAAAGGGTCTTCATTTGCTCACCGAACCTCTCCAATCCTATCACTGCTGCGTTTATGCCCCTGTACACATGCTTGATTCTCTTTCGGAGACATAGCAATCCATAGGTTTTAAGATACTTACTAGTCAGGTACATTCTTAGGCGTTTAATATGCGGTGTTGAGTCCATTTCGTTGAGCAAGGAGTAGCTCTTGTCTATTCCATATTTGGCTTAAGGAACTTTATCTGTGCTCATTTCAATCTCTGGTTTTATGCAGCACCCCAACTCACCTTGACCCTTAAGCAAGCATAAGTTGGTTTTCTAAATTTGAGACCCTGTTCTGTTCTGTAATTCAGTTCCTGTGTAGCCAAGTTTACATTCCGTGTATTACTGATATCTTATGATGTTTCTTTTTCTGTGTGAGTTATTTCAGTTAGAATTATCATACCTGAATCCACTCATTATGCTGCTACGGGCCTGATGACATAGATTTCATTGCTGAGTGATATTGCTTTGTAAGTAAATACCACAACTTCTTTATCCATTTTTCAATTTCTGCGATGTTGAACTTGTACTGTAAACGAGGTTCTTGTAAACAGAGGCGTCCCAAACTTTGGGGTGGCTGTGTCTTTTTGATTTTAATTTCCCTAAGCTATAGGACCATAAGTGGAAGTGCCCTAGGCTCTGTTGCTTTGTTTTTTAGATGTTTCAGGAAACACCATACACTTCTCCCGAGTGTCTGTTGGCAATTTACATCCCGCCCATCAGCATAACAAGGCTCCCAGTTCTCCATGGCCTGTCCTGCCTTGCTGGATTTTACACTTTTTTCAGATGGCCCTTTTGACCGGGGGGAAGTGAGACTTCATTGTAGTGCAGATTTCCTTTGCAAGCTTGCTTGGTTGGCCAAAAAGGGCGTATGCGTTTTTTCCTGAATATATTCAGGAAAAGACGCATACGCCCTTTTTGGCCAAGTGCATCATTGTGGACGTTCTGCCTCTTTTCCTATGCTTTCAATGCAATTCAAGTCTACCTCCTGAAATCGGTTTCCTGCAATTCTGCCCCGCTTTCAAGTCCTCTTGGCAGCCTTACTTCAGTATATTTTTGGACGATAGCTGTCATTTATAACTCTGCAGGTTTGTGAATTACAGTGCCCCTGAGCTCCTTTCTTCAACTCGCTTTCTTGTGAGCTGGCCGCAACACCGCAGGATGGCTTCAGGCC
Organism: Grampus griseus; assembly: GCF_964374135.1. Classification (NCBI taxonomy): domain Eukaryota; kingdom Metazoa; phylum Chordata; class Mammalia; order Artiodactyla; family Delphinidae; genus Grampus; species Grampus griseus. The sequence continues at coordinate 107,287 of NW_028133129.1, forward strand.
CTAATCTGGTTCTGGCACGGTACGCTGAGCCTTTGGTTAATTCCTCTTCCTGGTGGGTAATGAGAGTTAAATTTGCCCGTCCAGACACCTCCAGCTAGTCTCTCATTGGTTCTCACTATTCCTGTTCATCTTCCGCAGAAATTGCAAACTGGGCCAAACAGGAGGTTAAAGGGACTGACTCTCCAAGTCGGGAGAGTGTTAGTAAAGCATCTGGAATGGTGCACCCGAGTACCATGGGAGGAAACCTGAGACATATTTGAACACGTCTCCCGATCACGTGGTTGGTCATACTCTGGGTTCCACATGCATGTTTTAGCTGAAGGAAGAATACCTTAAACCTGGGTAGTTGAAACCCGTGGAATGGGTACCATGCGATATGACTTCAAAGGGTCTTCATTTGCTCACCAAACCTCTCCAATCCTATCACTGCTGCGTTTATGCCCCTGTACACATGCTTGATTCTCTTTCGGAGACATAGCAATCCATAGGTTTTAAGATACTTACTAGTCAGGTACATTCTTAGGCGTTTAAAATGCGGTGTTGAGTCCATTTCGTTGAGCAAGGAGTAGCTCTTGTCTATTCCATATTTGGCTTAAGGAACTTTATCTGTGCTCATTTCAATCTCTGCTTTTATGCAGCACCCCAACTCACCTTTCACCTTAAGCAAGCATAAGTTGGTTTTCTAAATTTGAGACCCTGTTCTGTTCTGTAATTCAGTTCCTGTGTAGCCAAGTTTACATTCCGTGTATTACTGATATCTTATGATGTTTCTTTTTCTGTGTGACTTATTTCAGTTAGAATCATCATACCTGAATCCAATCATTATTCTGCTAAGGGCCTGATGACATAGATTTCAGTGCTGAGTGATATTGCTTTGTAAGTAAATACCACAACTTCTTTATCCATTTTTCACTTTCTGCGATGTTGAACTTGTACTGTAAATGAGGTTCTTGTAAACAGAGGCGTCCCAAACTTTGGGGTGGCTGTGTCTTTTTGATTTTAATTTCCCTAAGCTATAGGACCATAAGTGGAAGTGCCCTAGGCTCTGTTGCTTTGTTTTTAGATGTTTCAGGAAACACCATACACTTCTCCCGAGTGTCTGTTGGCAATTTACATCCCGCCCATCAGCATAACAAGGCTCCCAGTTCTCCATGGCCTGTCCTGCCTTTCTGGATTTTACACTTTTTTCAGATGGCCCTTTTGATCGGGGGGAAGTGAGACTTCATTGTAGTGCAGATTTCTTTGCAAGCTTGCTTGGTTGGCCAAAAAGTGCGTATGCGTTTTTTCCTGAATATATTCAGGAAAAAACGCATACGCCCTTTTTGGCCATGTGCATCATTGGGGACGTTCTGCCTCTTTTCCTATGCTTTCAATGCAATTCCAGTCTACCTGCTGAAATCGGTTTCCTGCAATTCTGCCCCGCTTTCAAGTCCTCTTGGCAGCCTTACTTCAGTCTATTTTTGGACGATAGCTGTCATTTATAACTCTGCAGGTTTGTGAATTACAGTGCCCCTGAGCTCCTTTCTTCAACTCGCTTTCTTGTGAGCTGGCCGCAACACCGCAGGATGGCTTCAGGCCCTAATCTGGTTCCGGAACGGCATGCTGAGCCTTTGGTTAATTCCTCTTCCTGGTGGGAAATGAGAGTTAAATTTGCCCGTCCAGACACCTCCAGCTAGTCTCTCATTGGTTCTCGCTATAATTGTTCATCTTCCGCAGAAATTGCAAACTGGGCAAAACAGGAGGTTAAAGGGACTGACTCTCCAAGTCGGGAGAGTGTTAGTAAAGCATCTGGAATGGTTCACCCGAGTATCATGGGAGGAAAACTGAGACATATTTGAACACGTCTCCCGATCACATGGTTGATCATACTCTGGGTTTCACATGCATGTTTTAGCTGAAGGAAGAATACCTTAAACCTGGGTAGTTGAAACCCGTGGAATGGGTACCATGCGATATGACTTCAAAGGGTCTTCATTTGCTCACCAAACCTCTCCAATCCTATCACTGCTGCGTTTATGCCCTTGTACACATGCTTGATTCTCTTTCGGAGACATAGCAATCCATAGGTTTTAAGATACTTACTAGTCAGGTACATTCTTAGGCGTTTAATATGCGGTGTTGAGTCCATTTCGTTGAGCAAGGAGTAGCTCTTGTCTATTCCATATTTGGCTTAAGGAACTTTATCTGTGCTCATTTCAATCTCTGCTTTTATGCAGCACCCCAACTCACCTTTCCCCTTAAGCAAGCATAAGTTGGTTTTCTAAATTTGAGACCCTGTTCTGTTCTGTAATTCAGTTCCTGTGTAGCCAAGTTTACATTCCGTGTATTACTGATATCTTATGATGTTTCTTTTTCTGTGTGACTTATTTCAGTTAGAATCATCATACCTGAATCCACTCATTATGCTGCTACGGGCCTGATGACATAGATTTCAGTGCTGAGTGATATTGTTTTGTAAGTAAATACCACAACTTCTTTATCCATTTTTCACTTTCTGTGATGTTGAACTTGTACTGTAAACGAGGTTCTTGTAAACAGAGGCGTCCCAAACTTTGGGGTGGCTGTGTCTTTTTGATTTTAATTTCCCTAAGCTATAGGACCATAAGTGGAAGTGCCCTAGGCTCTGTTGCTTTGTTTTTTAGATGTTTCAGGAAACACCATACACTTCTCCCGTGTGTCTGTTGGCTATTTACATCCCGCCCATCAGCATAACAAGGCTCCCAGTTCTCCATGGCCTGTCCTGCCTTTCTGGATTTTACACTTTTTTCAGATGGCCCTTTTGATCGGGGGGAAGTGAGACTTCATTGTAGTGCAGATTTCCTTTGCAAGCTTGCTTGGTTGGCCAAAAAGGGCGTATGCGTTTTTTCCTGAATATATTCAGGAAAAAACGCATACGCCCTTTTTGGCCAAGTGCATCATTGGGGACGTTCTGCCTCGTTTCCTATGCTTTCAATGCAATTCCAGTCTACCTCCTGAAATCGGTTTCCTGCAATTCTGCCCCGCTTTCAAGTCCTCTTGGCAGCCTTACTTCAGTATATTTTTGGACGATACCTGTCATTTATAACTCTGCAGGTTTGTGAATTACAGTGCCCCTGAGCTCCTTTCTTCAACTCGCTTTCTTTTGAGCTGGCCGCAACACCGCAGGCTGGCTTCAGGCCCTAATCTGGTTCCGGCACGGCACGCTGAGCCTTTGGTTAATTCCTCTTCCTGGTGGGAAATGAGAGTAAAATTTGCCCGTCCAGACACCTCCAGCTAGTCTCTCATTGGTTCTCGCTATTCCTGTTCATCTTCCGCAGAAATTGCAAACTGGGCCAAACAGGAGGTTAAAGGGACTGACTCTCCAAGTCGGGAGAGTGTTAGTAAAGCATCTGGAATGGTGCATTCGAGTACCAGGGGAGGAAAACTGAGACATATTTGAACACGTCTCCCTATCACATGGTTGATCATACTCTGGGTTCCACATGCATGTTTTAGCTGAAGGAAGAATACCTTAAACTTCGGTAGTTGAAACCCGTGGAATGGGTACCATGCAATATGACTTCAAAGGGTCTTCATTTGCTCACCGAACCTCTCCAATCCTATCACTGCTGCGTTTATGCCCCTGTACACATGCTTGATTCTCTTTCGGAGACATAGCAATCCATAGGTTTTAAGATACTTACTAGTCAGGTACATTCTTAGGCATTTAATATGCAGTGTTGTGTCCATTTCGTTGAGCAAGGAGTAGCTCTTGTCTATTCCATATTTGACTTAAGGAACTTTATCTGTGCTCATTTTAATCTCTGGTTTTATGCAGCACCCGAACTCACCTTTCCCCTTAAGCAAGCATAAGTTGGTTTTCTAAATTTGAGACCCTGTTCTGTTCTGTAATTCAGTTCCTGTGTAGCCAAGTTTACATTCCGTGTATTACTGATATCTTATGATGTTTCTTTTTCTGTGTGAGTTATTTCAGTTAGAATTATCATACCTGAATCCACTCATTATGCTGCTACGGGCCTGATGACATAGATTTCATTGCTGAGTGATATTGCTTTGTAAGTAAATACCACAACTTCTTTATCCATTTTTCACTTTCTGCGATGTTGAACTTGTACTGTAAACGAGGTTCTTGTAAACAGAGGCGTCCCAAACTTTGGGGTGGCTGTGTCTTTTTGATTTTAATTTCCCTAAGCTATAGGACCATAAGTGGAAGTGCCCTAGGCTCTGTTGCTTTGTTTTTTAGATGTTTCAGGAAACACCATACACTTCTCCCGAGTGTCTGTTGGCAATTTACATCCCGGCCATCAGCATAACAAGGCTCCCAGTTCTCCATGGCCTGTCCTGCCTTGCTGGATTTTACACTTTTTACAGATGGCCCTTTTGACCGGGGGGAAGTGAGACTTCATTGTAGTGCAGATTTCCTTTGCAAGCTTGCTTGGTTGGCCAAAAAGGGCGTATGCGTTTTTTCCTGAATATATTCAGGAAAAAACGCATACGCCCTTTTTGGCCAAGTGCATCATTGTGGACGTTCTGCCTCTTTTCCTATGCTTTCAATGCAATTCCAGTCTACCTCCTGAAATAGGTTTCCTGCAATTCTGCCCCGCTTTCAAGTCCTCTTGGTAGCCTTACTTCAGTATATTTTTGGACGATAGCTGTCATTTATAACTCTGCAGGTTTGTGAATTACAGTGCCCCTGAGCTCCTTTCTTCAACTCGCTTTATTTTGAGCTGGCCGCAACACCGCAGGATGGCTTCAGGCCCTAATCTGGTTCCGGCACGGCACGCTGAGCCTTTGGTTAATTCCTCTTCCTGGTGGGAAATGAGAGTTAAATTTGCCCGTCCAGACACCTCCAGCTAGTCTCTCATTGGTTCTCGCTATTCCTGTTCATCTTCCGCAGAAATTGCAAACTGGGCCAAACAGGAGGTTAAAGGGACTGACTCTCCAAGTCGGGAGAGTGTTAGTAAAGCATCTGGAATGGTGCACCCGAGTACCAGGGTACGAAAACTGAGACATATTTGAACACGTCTCCCGATCACGTGGTTGGTCATACACTGGGTTCCACATGCATGTTTTAGCTGAAGGAAGAATACCTTAAACCTGGGTAGTTGAAACCCGTGGAATGGGTACCATGCGATATGACTTCAAAGGGTCTTCATTTGCTCACCGAACCTCTCCAATCCTATCACTGCTGCGTTTATGCCCCTGTACACATGCTTGATTCTCTTTCGGAGACATAGCAATCCATAGGTTTTAAGATACTTACTAGTCAGGTACATTCTTAGGCGTTTAAAATGCGGTGTTGAGTCCATTTCGTTGAGCAAGGAGTAGCTCTTGTCTATTCCATATTTGGCTTAAGGAACTTTATCTGTGCTCATTTCAATCTCTGCTTTTATGCAGCACCCCAACTCACCTTTCCCCTTAAGCAAGCATAAGTTGGTTTTCTAAATTTGAGACCCTGTTCTGTTCTGTAATTCAGTTCCTGTGTAGCCAAGTTTACATTCCGTGTATTACTGATATCTTATGATGTTTCTTTTTCTGTGTGACTTATTTCAGTTAGAATCATCATACCTGAATCCAATCATTATTCTGCTAAGGGCCTGATGACATAGATTTCAGTGCTGAGTGATATTGCTTTGTAAGTAAATACCACAACTTCTTTATCCATTTTTCACTTTCTGTGATGTTGAACTTGTACTGTAAACGAGGTTCTTGTAAACAGAGGCGTCCCAAACTTTGGGGTGGCTGTGTCTTTTTGATTTTAATTTCCCTAAGCTATAGGACCATAAGTGGAAGTGCCCTAGGCTCTGTTGCTTTGTTTTTAGATGTTTCAGGAAACACCATACACTTCTCCCGAGTGTCTGTTGGCAATTTACATCCCGTCCATCAGCATAACAAGGCTCCCAGTTCTCCATGGCCTGTCCTGCCTTGCTGGATTTTACACTTTTTTCAGATGGCCCTTTTGACCGGGGGGAAGTGAGACTTCATTGTAGTGCAGATTTCCTTTGCAAGCTTGCTTGGTTGGCCAAAAAGGGCGTATGCGTTTTTTCCTGAATATATTCAGGAAAAAACGCATATGCCCTTTTTGGCCAAGTGCATCATTGGGGACGTTCTGCCTCTTTTCCTATGCTTTCAATGCAATTCCAGTCTACCTGCTGAAATCGGTTTCCTGCAATTCTGCCCCGCTTTCAAGTCCTCTTGGCAGCCTTACTTCAGTCTATTTTTGGACGATAGCTGTCATTTATAACTCTGCAGGTTTGTGAATTACAGTGCCCCTGAGCTCCTTTCTTCAACTCGCTTTCTTGTGACCTGGCCGCAACACCGCAGGATGGCTACAGGCCCTAATCTGGTTCGGGCACGGCACGCTGAGCCTTTGGTTAATTCCTCTTCCTGGTGGGAAATGAGAGTTAAATTTGCCCGTCCAGACACCTCCAGCTAGTCTCTCATTGATTCTCGCTATTCCTGTTCATCTTCCGCAGAAATTGCAAACTGCGCCAAACAGGAGGTTAAAGGGACTGACTCTCCAAGTCGGGAGAGTGTTAGTAAAGCATCTGGAATGTTGCACCCGAGTACCAGGGGAGGAAAACTGAGACATATTTGAACACGTCTCCCGATCACATGGTGATCATACTCTGGGTTCCACATGCATGTTTTAGCTGAAGGAAGAATTCCTTAAACTTGGGTAGTTGAAACCCGTGGAATGGGTACCATGCAATATGACTTCAAAGGGTCTTCATTTGCTCACCGAACCTCTCCAATCCTATCACTGCTGCGTTTATGCCCCTGTACACATGCTTGATTCTCTTTCGGAGACATAGCAATCCATAGGTTTTAAGATACTTACTAGTCAGGTACATTCTTAGGCGTTTAATATGCGGTGTTGAGTCCATTTCGTTGAGCAAGGAGTAGCTCTTGTCTATTCCATATTTGGCTTAAGGAACTTTATCTGTGCTCATTTCAATCTCTGGTTTTATGCAGCACCCCAACTCACCTTTCCCCTTAAGCAAGCATAAGTTGGTTTTCTAAATTTGAGACCCTGTTCTGTTCTGTAATTCAGTTTCTGTGTAGCCAAGTTTACATTCCGTGTATTACTGATATCTTATGATGTTTCTTTTTCTGTGTGAGTTATTTCAGTTAGAATTATCATACCTGAATCCACTCATTATGCTGCTACGGGCCTGATGACATAGATTTCATTGCTGAGTGATATTGCTTTGTAAGTAAATACCACAACTTCTTTATCCATTTTTCACTTTCTGCGATGTTGAACTTGTACTGTAAACGAGGTTCTTGTAAGCAGAGGCGTCCCAAACTTTGGGGTGGCTGTGTCTTTTTGATTTTAATTTCCCTAAGCTATAGGACCATAAGTGGAAGTGCCCTAGGCTCTGTTGCTTTGTTTTTTAGATGTTTCAGGAAACACCATACACTTCTCCCGAGTGTCTGTTGGCAATTTACATCCCGCCCATCAGCATAACAAGGCTCCCAGTTCTCCATGGCCTGTCCTGCCTTTCTGGATTTTACACTTTTTTCAGATGGCCCTTTTGACCGGGGGGAAGTGAGACTTCATTGTAGTGCAGATTTCCTTTGCAAGCTTGCTTGGTTGGCCAAAAAGGGCGTATGCGTTTTTTCCTGAATATATTCAGGAAAAAACGCATACGCCCTTTTTGGCCAAGTGCATCATTGTGGACGTTCTGCCTCTTTTCCTATGCTTTCAATGCAATTCCAGTCTACCTCCTGAAATCGGTTTCCTGCAATTCTGCCCCGCTTTCAAGTCCTCTTGGCAGCCTTACTTCAGTATATTTTTGGACGATAGCTGTCATTTATAACTCTGCAGGTTTGTGAATTACAGTGCCCCTGAGCTCCTTTCTTCAACTCGCTTTCTTGTGAGCTGGCCGCAACACCGCAGGCTGGCTTCAGGCCCTAATCTGGTTCGGGCACGGCACGCTGAGCCTTTGGTTAATTCCTCTTCCTGGTGGGAAATGAGAGTAAAATTTGCCCGTCCAGACACCTCCAGCTAATCTCTCATTGGTTCTCGCTATTCCTGTTCATCTTCCGCAGAAATTGCAAACTGGGCCAAACAGGAGGTTAAAGGGACTGACTCTCCAAGTCGGGAGAGTGTTAGTAAAGCATCTGGAATGTTGCACCTGAGTACCAGGGGAGGAAAACTGAGACATATTTGAACACGTCTCCCGATCACATGGTTGATCATACTCTGGGTTCCACATGCATGTTTTAGCTGAAGGAAGAATACCTTAAACTTGGGTAGTTGAAACCCGTGGAATGGGTACCATGCAATATGACTTCAAAGGGTCTTCATTTGCTCACCGAACCTCTCCAATCCTATCACTGCTGCGTTTATGCCCCTGTACACATGCTTGATTCTCTTTCGGAGACATAGCAATCCATAGGTTTTAAGATACTTACTAGTCAGGTACATTCTTAGGCGTTTAATATGCGGTGTTGAGTCCATTTCGTTGAGCAAGGAGTAGCTCTTGTCTATTCCATATTTGGCTTAAGGAACTTTATCTGTGCTCATTTCAATCTCTGGTTTTATGCAGCACCCCAACTCACCTTGACCCTTAAGCAAGCATAAGTTGGTTTTCTAAATTTGAGACCCTGTTCTGTTCTGTAATTCAGTTCCTGTGTAGCCAAGTTTACATTCCGTGTATTACTGATATCTTATGATGTTTCTTTTTCTGTGTGAGTTATTTCAGTTAGAATTATCATACCTGAATCCACTCATTATGCTGCTACGGGCCTGATGACATAGATTTCATTGCTGAGTGATATTGCTTTGTAAGTAAATACCACAACTTCTTTATCCATTTTTCAATTTCTGCGATGTTGAACTTGTACTGTAAACGAGGTTCTTGTAAACAGAGGCGTCCCAAACTTTGGGGTGGCTGTGTCTTTTTGATTTTAATTTCCCTAAGCTATAGGACCATAAGTGGAAGTGCCCTAGGCTCTGTTGCTTTGTTTTTTAGATGTTTCAGGAAACACCATACACTTCTCCCGAGTGTCTGTTGGCAATTTACATCCCGCCCATCAGCATAACAAGGCTCCCAGTTCTCCATGGCCTGTCCTGCCTTGCTGGATTTTACACTTTTTTCACATGGCCCTTTTGACCGGGGGGAAGTGAGACTTCATTGTAGTGCAGATTTCCTTTGCAAGCTTGCTTGGTTGGCCAAAAAGGGCGTATGCGTTTTTTCCTGAATATATTCAGGAAAAAACGCATACGCCCTTTTTGGCCAAGTGCATCATTGTGGACGTTCTGCCTCTTTTCCTATGCTTTCAATGCAATTCCAGTCTACCTCCTGAAATCGGTTTCCTGCAATTCTGCCCCGCTTTCAAGTCCTCTTGGCAGCCTTACTTCAGTATATTTTTGGACGATAGCTGTCATTTATAACTCTGCAGGTTTGTGAATTACAGTGCCCCTGAGCTCCTTTCTTCAACTCGCTTTCTTGTGAGCTGGCCGCAACACCGCAGGCTGGCTTCAGGCCCTAATCTGGTTCGGGCACGGCACGCTGAGCCTTTGGTTAATTCCTCTTCCTGGTGGGAAATGAGAGTAAAATTTGCCCGTCCAGACACCTCCAGCTAATCTCTCATTGGTTCTCGCTATTCCTGTTCATCTTCCGCAGAAATTGCAAACTGGGCCAAACAGGAGGTTAAAGGGACTGACTCTCCAAGTCGGGAGAGTGTTAGTAAAGCATCTGGAATGTTGCACCTGAGTACCAGGGGAGGAAAACTGAGACATATTTGAACACGTCTCCCGATCACATGGTTGATCATACTCTGGGTTCCACATGCATGTTTTAGCTGAAGGAAGAATACCTTAAACTTGGGTAGTTGAAACCCGTGGAATGGGTACCATGCAATATGACTTCAAAGGGTCTTCATTTGCTCACCGAACCTCTCCAATCCTATCACTGCTGCGTTTATGCCCCTGTACACATGCTTGATTCTCTTTCGGAGACATAGCAATCCATAGGTTTTAAGATACTTACTAGTCAGGTACATTCTTAGGCGTTTAATATGCGGTGTTGAGTCCATTTCGTTGAGCAAGGAGTAGCTCTTGTCTATTCCATATTTGGCTTAAGGAACTTTATCTGTGCTCATTTCAATCTCTGGTTTTATGCAGCACCCCAACTCACCTTGACCCTTAAGCAAGCATAAGTTGGTTTTCTAAATTTGAGACCCTGTTCTGTTCTGTAATTCAGTTCCTGTGTAGCCAAGTTTACATTCCGTGTATTACTGATATCTTATGATGTTTCTTTTTCTGTGTGAGTTATTTCAGTTAGAATTATCATACCTGAATCCACTCATTATGCTGCTACGGGCCTGATGACATAGATTTCATTGCTGAGTGATATTGCTTTGTAAGTAAATACCACAACTTCTTTATCCATTTTTCAATTTCTGCGATGTTGAACTTGTACTGTAAACGAGGTTCTTGTAAACAGAGGCGTCCCAAACTTTCGGGTGGCTGTGTCTTTTTGATTTTAATTTCCCTAAGCTATAGGACCATAAGTGGAAGTGCCCTAGGCTCTGTTGCTTTGTTTTTTAGATGTTTCAGGAAACACCATACACTTCTCCCGAGTGTCTGTTGGCAATTTACATCCCGCCCATCAGCATAACAAGGCTCCCAGTTCTCCATGGCCTGTCCTGCCTTGCTGGATTTTACACTTTTTTCACATGGCCCTTTTGACCGGGGGGAAGTGAGACTTCATTGTAGTGCAGATTTCCTTTGCAAGCTTGCTTGGTTGGCCAAAAAGGGCGTATGCGTTTTTTCCTGAATATATTCAGGAAAAAACGCATATGCCCTTTTTGGCCAAGTGCATCATTGTGGACGTTCTGCCTCTTTTCCTATGCTTTCAATGCAATTCAAGTCTACCTCCTGAAATCGGTTTCCTGCAATTCTGCCCCGCTTTCAAGTCCTCTTGGCAGCCTTACTTCAGTATATTTTTGGACGATAGCTGTCATTTATAACTCTGCAGGTTTGTGAATTACAGTGCCCCTGAGCTCCTTTCTTCAACTCGCTTTCTTGTGAGCTGGCCGCAACACCGCAGGATGGCTTCAGGCCCTAATCTGGTTCTGGCACGGTACGCTGAGCCTTTGGTTAATTCCTCTTCCTGGTGGGTAATGAGAGTTAAATTTGCCCGTCCAGACACCTCCAGCTAGTCTCTCATTGGTTCTCACTATTCCTGTTCATCTTCCGCAGAAATTGCAAACTGGGCCAAACAGGAGGTTAAAGGGACTGACTCTCCAAGTCGGGAGAGTGTTAGTAAAGCATCTGGAATGGTGCACCCGAGTACCATGGGAGGAAACCTGAGACATATTTGAACACGTCTCCCGATCACGTGGTTGGTCATACTCTGGGTTCCACATGCATGTTTTAGCTGAAGGAAGAATACCTTAAACCTGGGTAGTTGAAACCCGTGGAATGGGTACCATGCGATATGACTTCAAAGGGTCTTCATTTGCTCACCAAACCTCTCCAATCCTATCACTGCTGCGTTTATGCCCCTGTACACATGCTTGATTCTCTTTCGGAGACATAGCAATCCATAGGTTTTAAGATACTTACTAGTCAGGTACATTCTTAGGCGTTTAAAATGCGGTGTTGAGTCCATTTCGTTGAGCAAGGAGTAGCTCTTGTCTATTCCATATTTGGCTTAAGGAACTTTATCTGTGCTCATTTCAATCTCTGCTTTTATGCAGCACCCCAACTCACCTTTCACCTTAAGCAAGCATAAGTTGGTTTTCTAAATTTGAGACCCTGTTCTGTTCTGTAATTCAGTTCCTGTGTAGCCAAGTTTACATTCCGTGTATTACTGATATCTTATGATGTTTCTTTTTCTGTGTGACTTATTTCAGTTAGAATCATCATACCTGAATCCAATCATTATTCTGCTAAGGGCCTGATGACATAGATTTCAGTGCTGAGTGATATTGCTTTGTAAGTAAATACCAAAACTTCTTTATCCATTTTTCACTTTCTGCGATGTTGAACTTGTACTGTAAACGAGGTTCTTGTAAACAGAGGCGTCCCAAACTTTGGGGTGGCTGTGTCTTTTTGATTTTAATTTCCCTAAGCTATAGGACCATAAGTGGAAGTGCCCTAGGCTCTGTTGCTTTGTTTTTAGATGTTTCAGGAAACACCATACACTTCTCCCGAGTGTCTGTTGGCAATTTACATCCCGCCCATCAGCATAACAAGGCTCCCAGTTCTCCATGGCCTGTCCTGCCTTTCTGGATTTTACACTTTTTTCAGATGGCCCTTTTGATCGGGGGGAAGTGAGACTTCATTGTAGTGCAGATTTCTTTGCAAGCTTGCTTGGTTGGCCAAAAAGTGCGTATGCGTTTTTTCCTGAATATATTCAGGAAAAAACGCATACGCCCTTTTTGGCCATGTGCATCATTGGGGACGTTCTGCCTCTTTTCCTATGCTTTCAATGCAATTCCAGTCTACCTGCTGAAAGCGGTTTCCTGCAATTCTGCCCCGCTTTCAAGTCCTCTTGGCAGCCTTACTTCAGTCTATTTTTGGACGATAGCTGTCATTTATAACTCTGCAGGTTTGTGAATTACAGTGCCCCTGAGCTCCTTTCTTCAACTCGCTTTCTTGTGAGCTGGCCGCAACACCGCAGGATGGCTTCAGGCCCTAATCTGGTTCCGGAACGGCACGCTGAGCCTTTGGTTAATTCCTCTTCCTGGTGGGAAATGAGAGTTAAATTTGCCCGTCCAGACACCTCCAGCTAGTCTCTCATTGGTTCTCGCTATAATTGTTCATCTTCCGCAGAAATTGCAAACTGGGCAAAACAGGAGGTTAAAGGGACTGACTCTCCAAGTCGGGAGAGTGTTAGTAAAGCATCTGGAATGGTTCACCCGAGTATCATGGGAGGAAAACTGAGACATATTTGAACACGTCTCCCGATCACATGGTTGATCATACTCTGGGTTTCACATGCATGTTTTAGCTGAAGGAAGAATACCTTAAACCTGGGTAGTTGAAACCCGTGGAATGGGTACCATGCGATATGACTTCAAAGGGTCTTCATTTGCTCACCAAACCTCTCCAATCCTATCACTGCTGCGTTTATGCCCTTGTACACATGCTTGATTCTCTTTCGGAGACATAGCAATCCATAGGTTTTAAGATACTTACTAGTCAGGTACATTCTTAGGCGTTTAATATGCGGTGTTGAGTCCATTTCGTTGAGCAAGGAGTAGCTCTTGTCTATTCCATATTTGGCTTAAGGAACTTTATCTGTGCTCATTTCAATCTCTGCTTTTATGCAGCACCCCAACTCACCTTTCCCCTTAAGCAAGCATAAGTTGGTTTTCTAAATTTGAGACCCTGTTCTGTTCTGTAATTCAGTTCCTGTGTAGCCAAGTTTACATTCCGTGTATTACTGATATCTTATGATGTTTCTTTTTCTGTGTGACTTATTTCAGTTAGAATCATCATACCTGAATCCACTCATTATGCTGCTACGGGCCTGATGACATAGATTTCAGTGCTGAGTGATATTGTTTTGTAAGTAAATACCACAACTTCTTTATCCATTTTTCACTTTCTGTGATGTTGAACTTGTACTGTAAACGAGGTTCTTGTAAACAGAGGCGTCCCAAACTTTGGGGTGGCTGTGTCTTTTTGATTTTAATTTCCCTAAGCTATAGGACCATAAGTGGAAGTGCCCTAGGCTCTGTTGCTTTGTTTTTTAGATGTTTCAGGAAACACCATACACTTCTCCCGTGTGTCTGTTGGCTATTTACATCCCGCCCATCAGCATAACAAGGCTCCCAGTTCTCCATGGCCTGTCCTGCCTTTCTGGATTTTACACTTTTTTCAGATGGCCCTTTTGATCGGGGGGAAGTGAGACTTCATTGTAGTGCAGATTTCCTTTGCAAGCTTGCTTGGTTGGCCAAAAAGGGCGTATGCGTTTTTTCCTGAATATATTCAGGAAAAAACGCATACGCCCTTTTTGGCCAAGTGCATCATTGGGGACGTTCTGCCTCGTTTCCTATGCTTTCAATGCAATTCCAGTCTACCTCCTGAAATCGGTTTCCTGCAATTCTGCCCCGCTTTCAAGTCCTCTTGGCAGCCTTACTTCAGTATATTTTTGGACGATAGCTGTCATTTATAACTCTGCAGGTTTGTGAATTACAGTGCCCCTGAGCTCCTTTCTTCAACTCGCTTTCTTTTGAGCTGGCCGCAACACCGCAGGCTGGCTTCAGGCCCTAATCTGGTTCCGGCACGGCACGCTGAGCCTTTGGTTAATTCCTCTTCCTGGTGGGAAATGAGAGTAAAATTTGCCCGTCCAGACACCTCCAGCTAGTCTCTCATTGGTTCTCGCTATTCCTGTTCATCTTCCGCAGAAATTGCAAACTGGGCCAAACAGGAGGTTAAAGGGACTGACTCTCCAAGTCGGGAGAGTGTTAGTAAAGCATCTGGAATGGTGCACTCGAGTACCAGGGGAGGAAAACTGAGACATATTTGAACACGTCTCCCTATCACATGGTTGATCATACTCTGGGTTCCACATGCATGTTTTAGCTGAAGGAAGAATACCTTAAACTTCGGTAGTTGAAACCCGTGGAATGGGTACCATGCAATATGACTTCAAAGGGTCTTCATTTGCTCACCGAACCTCTCCAATCCTATCACTGCTGCGTTTATGCCCCTGTACACATGCTTGATTCTCTTTCGGAGACATAGCAATCCATAGGTTTTAAGATACTTACTAGTCAGGTACATTCTTAGGCATTTAATATGCAGTGTTGTGTCCATTTCGTTGAGCAAGGAGTAGCTCTTGTCTATTCCATATTTGACTTAAGCAACTTTATCTGTGCTCATTTTAATCTCTGGTTTTATGCAGCACCCGAACTCACCTTTCCCCTTAAGCAAGCATAAGTTGGTTTTCTAAATTTGAGACCCTGTTCTGTTCTGTAATTCAGTTCCTGTGTAGCCAAGTTTACATTCCGTGTATTACTGATATCTTATGATGTTTCTTTTTCTGTGTGAGTTATTTCAGTTAGAATTATCATACCTGAATCCACTCATTATGCTGCTACGGGCCTGATGACATAGATTTCATTGCTGAGTGATATTGCTTTGTAAGTAAATACCACAACTTCTTTATCCATTTTTCACTTTCTGCGATGTTGAACTTGTACTGTAAACGAGGTTCTTGTAAACAGAGGCGTCCCAAACTTTGGGGTGGCTGTGTCTTTTTGATTTTAATTTCCCTAAGCTATAGGACCATAAGTGGAAGTGCCCTAGGCTCTGTTGCTTTGTTTTTTAGATGTTTCAGGAAACACCATACACTTCTCCCGAGTGTCTGTTGGCAATTTACATCCCGGCCATCAGCATAACAAGGCTCCCAGTTCTCCATGGCCTGTCCTGCCTTGCTGGATTTTACACTTTTTACAGATGGCCCTTTTGACCGGGGGGAAGTGAGACTTCATTGTAGTGCAGATTTCCTTTGCAAGCTTGCTTGGTTGGCCAAAAAGGGCGTATGCGTTTTTTCCTGAATATATTCAGGAAAAAACGCATACGCCCTTTTTGGCCAAGTGCATCATTGTGGACGTTCTGCCTCTTTTCCTATGCTTTCAATGCAATTCCAGTCTACCTCCTGAAATAGGTTTCCTGCAATTCTGCCCCGCTTTCAAGTCCTCTTGGTAGCCTTACTTCAGTATATTTTTGGACGATAGCTGTCATTTATAACTCTGCAGGTTTGTGAATTACAGTGCCCCTGAGCTCCTTTCTTCAACTCGCTTTATTTTGAGCTGGCCGCAACACCGCAGGATGGCTTCAGGCCCTAATCTGGTTCCGGCACGGCACGCTGAGCCTTTGGTTAATTCCTCTTCCTGGTGGGAAATGAGAGTTAAATTTGCCCGTCCAGACACCTCCAGCTAGTCTCTCATTGGTTCTCGCTATTCCTGTTCATCTTCCGCAGAAATTGCAAACTGGGCCAAACAGGAGGTTAAAGGGACTGACTCTCCAAGTCGGGAGAGTGTTAGTAAAGCATCTGGAATGGTGCACCCGAGTACCAGGGTACGAAAACTGAGACATATTTGAACACGTCTCCCGATCACGTGGTTGGTCATACACTGGGTTCCACATGCATGTTTTAGCTGAAGGAAGAATACCTTAAACCTGGGTAGTTGAAACCCGTGGAATGGGTACCATGCGATATGACTTCAAAGGGTCTTCATTTGCTCACCGAACCTCTCCAATCCTATCACTGCTGCGTTTATGCCCCTGTACACATGCTTGATTCTCTTTCGGAGACATAGCAATCCATAGGTTTTAAGATACTTACTAGTCAGGTACATTCTTAGGCGTTTAAAATGCGGTGTTGAGTCCATTTCGTTGAGCAAGGAGTAGCTCTTGTCTATTCCATATTTGGCTTAAGGAACTTTATCTGTGCTCATTTCAATCTCTGCTTTTATGCAGCACCCCAACTCACCTTTCCCCTTAAGCAAGCATAAGTTGGTTTTCTAAATTTGAGACCCTGTTCTGTTCTGTAATTCAGTTCCTGTGTAGCCAAGTTTACATTCCGTGTATTACTGATATCTTATGATGTTTCTTTTTCTGTGTGACTTATTTCAGTTAGAATCATCATACCTGAATCCAATCATTATTCTGCTAAGGGCCTGATGACATAGATTTCAGTGCTGAGTGATATTGCTTTGTAAGTAAATACCACAACTTCTTTATCCATTTTTCACTTTCTGTGATGTTGAACTTGTACTGTAAACGAGGTTCTTGTAAACAGAGGCGTCCCAAACTTTGGGGTGGCTGTGTCTTTTTGATTTTAATTTCCCTAAGCTATAGGACCATAAGTGGAAGTGCCCTAGGCTCTGTTGCTTTGTTTTTAGATGTTTCAGGAAACACCATACACTTCTCCCGAGTGTCTGTTGGCAATTTACATCCCGTCCATCAGCATAACAAGGCTCCCAGTTCTCCATGGCCTGTCCTGCCTTGCTGGATTTTACACTTTTTTCAGATGGCCCTTTTGACCGGGGGGAAGTGAGACTTCATTGTAGTGCAGATTT
The DNA here is from genome assembly GCF_964374135.1 of Grampus griseus. Classification (NCBI taxonomy): domain Eukaryota; kingdom Metazoa; phylum Chordata; class Mammalia; order Artiodactyla; family Delphinidae; genus Grampus; species Grampus griseus. The sequence continues at coordinate 124,321 of NW_028133129.1, forward strand.
CCTTTGCAAGCTTGCTTGGTTGGCCAAAAAGGGCGTATGCGTTTTTTCCTGAATATATTCAGGAAAAAACTCATACGCCCTTTTTGGCCATGTGCATCATTGGGGACGTTCTGCCTCTTTTCCTATGCTTCCAATGCAATTCCAGTCTACCTGCTGAAATCGGTTTCCTGCAATTCTGCCCCGCTTTCAAGTCCTCTTGGCAGCCTTACTTCAGTATATTTTTGGACGATAGCTGTCATTTATAACTCTGCAGGTTTGTGAATTACAGTGCCCCTGAGCTCCTTTCTTCAACTCGCTTTCTTGTGAGCTGGCCGCAACACCGCAGGATGGCTTCAGGCCCTAATCTGGTTCCGGAACGGCACGCTGAGCCTTTGGTTAATTCCTCTTCCTGGTGGGAAATGAGAGTTAAATTTGCCCGTCCAGACACCTCCAGCTAGTCTCTCATTGGTTCTCGCTATTCTTGTTCATCTTCCGCAGAAATTGCAAACTGGGCCAAACAGGAGGTTAAAGGGACTGACTCTCCAAGTCGGGAGAGTGTTAGTAAAGAATCTGGAATGGTGCACCCGAGTACCATGGGAGGAAAACTGAGACATATTTGAACACGTCTCCCGATCACATGGTTGATCATACTCTGGGTTCCACATGCATGTTTTAGCTGAAGGAAGAATACCTTAAACCTGGGTAGTTGAAACCCATGGAATGGGTACCATGCGATATGACTTCAAAGGGTCTTCATTTGCTCACCAAACCTCTCCAATCCTATCACTGCTGCGTTTATGCCCCTGTACACATGCTTGATTCTCTTTCGGAGACATAGCAATCCATAGGTTTTAAGATACTTACTAGTCAGGTACATTCTTAGGCGTTTAATATGCGGTGTTGAGTCCATTTCGTTGAGCAAGGAGTAGCTCTTGTCTATTCCATATTTGGCTTAAGGAACTTTATCTGTGCTCATTTCAATCTCTGCTTTTATGCAGCACCCAAACTCACCTTTCCCCTTAAGCAAGCATAAGTTGGTTTTCTAAATTTGAGACCCTGTTCTGTTCTGTAATTCAGTTCCTGTGTAGCCAAGTTTACATTCCGTGTATTACTGATATCTTATGATGTTTCTTTTTCTGTGTGACTTATTTCAGTTAGAATCATCATACCTGAATCCACTCATTATGCTGCTACGGGCCTGATGACATAGATTTCAGTGCTGAGTGATATTGCTTTGTAAGTAAATACCAAAACTTCTTTATCCATTTTTCACTTTCTGCGATGTTGAACTTGTACTGTAAACGAGGTTCTTGTAAACAGAGGCGTCCCAAACTTTGGGGTGGCTGTGTCTTTTTGATTTTAATTTCCCTAAGCTATAGGACCATAAGTGGAAGTGCCCTAGGCTCTGTTGCTTTGTTTTTAGATGTTTCAGGAAACACCATACACTTCTCCCGAGTGTCTGTTGGCAATTTACATCCCGCCCATCAGCATAACAAGGCTCCCAGTTCTCCATGGCCTGTCCTGCCTTTCTGGATTTTACACTTTTTTCAGATGGCCCTTTTGATCGGGGGGAAGTGAGACTTCATTGTAGTGCAGATTTCTTTGCAAGCTTGCTTGGTTGGCCAAAAAGTGCGTATGCGTTTTTTCCTGAATATATTCAGGAAAAAACGCATACGCCCTTTTTAGCCATGTGCATCATTGGGGACGTTCTGCCTCTTTTCCTATGCTTTCAATGCAATTCCAGTCTACCTGCTGAAAGCGGTTTCCTGCAATTCTGCCCCGCTTTCAAGTCCTCTTGGCAGCCTTACTTCAGTCTATTTTTGGACGATAGCTGTCATTTATAACTCTGCAGGTTTGTGAATTACAGTGCCCCTGAGCTCCTTTCTTCAACTCGCTTTCTTGTGAGCTGGCCGCAACACCGCAGGATGGCTTCAGGCCCTAATCTGGTTCCGGAACGGCACGCTGAGCCTTTGGTTAATTCCTCTTCCTGGTGGGAAATGAGAGTTAAATTTGCCCGTCCAGACACCTCCAGCTAGTCTCTCATTGGTTCTCGCTATAATTGTTCATCTTCCGCAGAAATTGCAAACTGGGCAAAACAGGAGGTTAAAGGGACTGACTCTCCAAGTCGGGAGAGTGTTAGTAAAGCATCTGGAATGGTTCACCCGAGTATCATGGGAGGAAAACTGAGACATATTTGAACACGTCTCCCGATCACATGGTTGATCATACTCTGGGTTTCACATGCATGTTTTAGCTGAAGGAAGAATACCTTAAACCTGGGTAGTTGAAACCCGTGGAATGGGTACCATGCGATATGACTTCAAAGGGTCTTCATTTGCTCACCAAACCTCTCCAATCCTATCACTGCTGCGTTTATGCCCTTGTACACATGCTTGATTCTCTTTCGGAGACATAGCAATCCATAGGTTTTAAGATACTTACTAGTCAGGTACATTCTTAGGCGTTTAATATGCGGTGTTGAGTCCATTTCGTTGAGCAAGGAGTAGCTCTTGTCTATTCCATATTTGGCTTAAGGAACTTTATCTGTGCTCATTTCAATCTCTGCTTTTATGCAGCACCCCAACTCACCTTTCCCCTTAAGCAAGCATAAGTTGGTTTTCTAAATTTGAGACCCTGTTCTGTTCTGTAATTCAGTTCCTGTGTAGCCAAGTTTACATTCCGTGTATTACTGATATCTTATGATGTTTCTTTTTCTGTGTGACTTATTTCAGTTAGAATCATCATACCTGAATCCACTCATTATGCTGCTACGGGCCTGATGACATAGATTTCAGTGCTGAGTGATATTGTTTTGTAAGTAAATACCACAACTTCTTTATCCATTTTTCACTTTCTGTGATGTTGAACTTGTACTGTAAACGAGGTTCTTGTAAACAGAGGCGTCCCAAACTTTGGGGTGGCTGTGTCTTTTTGATTTTAATTTCCCTAAGCTATAGGACCATAAGTGGAAGTGCCCTAGGCTCTGTTGCTTTGTTTTTTAGATGTTTCAGGAAACACCATACACTTCTCCCGTGTGTCTGTTGGCTATTTACATCCCGCCCATCAGCATAACAAGGCTCCCAGTTCTCCATGGCCTGTCCTGCCTTTCTGGATTTTACACTTTTTTCAGATGGCCCTTTTGATCGGGGGGAAGTGAGACTTCATTGTAGTGCAGATTTCCTTTGCAAGCTTGCTTGGTTGGCCAAAAAGGGCGTATGCGTTTTTTCCTGAATATATTCAGGAAAAAACGCATACGCCCTTTTTGGCCAAGTGCATCATTGGGGACGTTCTGCCTCGTTTCCTATGCTTTCAATGCAATTCCAGTCTACCTCCTGAAATCGGTTTCCTGCAATTCTGCCCCACTTTCAAGTCCTCTTGGCAGCCTTACTTCAGTATATTTTTGGACGATAGCTGTCATTTATAACTCTGCAGGTTTGTGAATTACAGTGCCCCTGAGCTCCTTTCTTCAACTCGCTTTCTTTTGAGCTGGCCGCAACACCGCAGGCTGGCTTCAGGCCCTAATCTGGTTCCGGCACGGCACGCTGAGCCTTTGGTTAATTCCTCTTCCTGGTGGGAAATGAGAGTAAAATTTGCCCGTCCAGACACCTCCAGCTAGTCTCTCATTGGTTCTCGCTATTCCTGTTCATCTTCCGCAGAAATTGCAAACTGGGCCAAACAGGAGGTTAAAGGGACTGACTCTCCAAGTCGGGAGAGTGTTAGTAAAGCATCTGGAATGGTGCACTCGAGTACCAGGGGAGGAAAACTGAGACATATTTGAACACGTCTCCCTATCACATGGTTGATCATACTCTGGGTTCCACATGCATGTTTTAGCTGAAGGAAGAATACCTTAAACTTCGGTAGTTGAAACCCGTGGAATGGGTACCATGCAATATGACTTCAAAGGGTCTTCATTTGCTCACCGAACCTCTCCAATCCTATCACTGCTGCGTTTATGCCCCTGTACACATGCTTGATTCTCTTTCGGAGACATAGCAATCCATAGGTTTTAAGATACTTACTAGTCAGGTACATTCTTAGGCATTTAATATGCAGTGTTGTGTCCATTTCGTTGAGCAAGGAGTAGCTCTTGTCTATTCCATATTTGACTTAAGCAACTTTATCTGTGCTCATTTTAATCTCTGGTTTTATGCAGCACCCGAACTCACCTTTCCCCTTAAGCAAGCATAAGTTGGTTTTCTAAATTTGAGACCCTGTTCTGTTCTGTAATTCAGTTCCTGTGTAGCCAAGTTTACATTCCGTGTATTACTGATATCTTATGATGTTTCTTTTTCTGTGTGAGTTATTTCAGTTAGAATTATCATACCTGAATCCACTCATTATGCTGCTACGGGCCTGATGACATAGATTTCATTGCTGAGTGATATTGCTTTGTAAGTAAATACCACAACTTCTTTATCCATTTTTCACTTTCTGCGATGTTGAACTTGTACTGTAAACGAGGTTCTTGTAAACAGAGGCGTCCCAAACTTTGGGGTGGCTGTGTCTTTTTGATTTTAATTTCCCTAAGCTATAGGACCATAAGTGGAAGTGCCCTAGGCTCTGTTGCTTTGTTTTTTAGATGTTTCAGGAAACACCATACACTTCTCCCGAGTGTCTGTTGGCAATTTACATCCCGGCCATCAGCATAACAAGGCTCCCAGTTCTCCATGGCCTGTCCTGCCTTGCTGGATTTTACACTTTTTACAGATGGCCCTTTTGACCGGGGGGAAGTGAGACTTCATTGTAGTGCAGATTTCCTTTGCAAGCTTGCTTGGTTGGCCAAAAAGGGCGTATGCGTTTTTTCCTGAATATATTCAGGAAAAAACGCATACGCCCTTTTTGGCCAAGTGCATCATTGTGGACGTTCTGCCTCTTTTCCTATGCTTTCAATGCAATTCCAGTCTACCTCCTGAAATAGGTTTCCTGCAATTCTGCCCCGCTTTCAAGTCCTCTTGGTAGCCTTACTTCAGTATATTTTTGGACGATAGCTGTCATTTATAACTCTGCAGGTTTGTGAATTACAGTGCCCCTGAGCTCCTTTCTTCAACTCGCTTTATTTTGAGCTGGCCGCAACACCGCAGGATGGCTTCAGGCCCTAATCTGGTTCCGGCACGGCACGCTGAGCCTTTGGTTAATTCCTCTTCCTGGTGGGAAATGAGAGTTAAATTTGCCCGTCCAGACACCTCCAGCTAGTCTCTCATTGGTTCTCGCTATTCCTGTTCATCTTCCGCAGAAATTGCAAACTGGGCCAAACAGGAGGTTAAAGGGACTGACTCTCCAAGTCGGGAGAGTGTTAGTAAAGCATCTGGAATGGTGCACCCGAGTACCAGGGTACGAAAACTGAGACATATTTGAACACGTCTCCCGATCACGTGGTTGGTCATACACTGGGTTCCACATGCATGTTTTAGCTGAAGGAAGAATACCTTAAACCTGGGTAGTTGAAACCCGTGGAATGGGTACCATGCGATATGACTTCAAAGGGTCTTCATTTGCTCACCGAACCTCTCCAATCCTATCACTGCTGCGTTTATGCCCCTGTACACATGCTTGATTCTCTTTCGGAGACATAGCAATCCATAGGTTTTAAGATACTTACTAGTCAGGTACATTCTTAGGCGTTTAAAATGCGGTGTTGAGTCCATTTCGTTGAGCAAGGAGTAGCTCTTGTCTATTCCATATTTGGCTTAAGGAACTTTATCTGTGCTCATTTCAATCTCTGCTTTTATGCAGCACCCCAACTCACCTTTCCCCTTAAGCAAGCATAAGTTGGTTTTCTAAATTTGAGACCCTGTTCTGTTCTGTAATTCAGTTCCTGTGTAGCCAAGTTTACATTCCGTGTATTACTGATATCTTATGATGTTTCTTTTTCTGTGTGACTTATTTCAGTTAGAATCATCATACCTGAATCCAATCATTATTCTGCTAAGGGCCTGATGACATAGATTTCAGTGCTGAGTGATATTGCTTTGTAAGTAAATACCACAACTTCTTTATCCATTTTTCACTTTCTGTGATGTTGAACTTGTACTGTAAACGAGGTTCTTGTAAACAGAGGCGTCCCAAACTTTGGGGTGGCTGTGTCTTTTTGATTTTAATTTCCCTAAGCTATAGGACCATAAGTGGAAGTGCCCTAGGCTCTGTTGCTTTGTTTTTAGATGTTTCAGGAAACACCATACACTTCTCCCGAGTGTCTGTTGGCAATTTACATCCCGTCCATCAGCATAACAAGGCTCCCAGTTCTCCATGGCCTGTCCTGCCTTGCTGGATTTTACACTTTTTTCAGATGGCCCTTTTGACCGGGGGGAAGTGAGACTTCATTGTAGTGCAGATTTCCTTTGCAAGCTTGCTTGGTTGGCCAAAAAGGGCGTATGCGTTTTTTCCTGAATATATTCAGGAAAAAACTCATACGCCCTTTTTGGCCATGTGCATCATTGGGGACGTTCTGCCTCTTTTCCTATGCTTCCAATGCAATTCCAGTCTACCTGCTGAAATCGGTTTCCTGCAATTCTGCCCCGCTTTCAAGTCCTCTTGGCAGCCTTACTTCAGTATATTTTTGGACGATAGCTGTCATTTATAACTCTGCAGGTTTGTGAATTACAGTGCCCCTGAGCTCCTTTCTTCAACTCGCTTTCTTGTGAGCTGGCCGCAACACCGCAGGATGGCTTCAGGCCCTAATCTGGTTCCGGAACGGCACGCTGAGCCTTTGGTTAATTCCTCTTCCTGGTGGGAAATGAGAGTTAAATTTGCCCGTCCAGACACCTCCAGCTAGTCTCTCATTGGTTCTCGCTATTCTTGTTCATCTTCCGCAGAAATTGCAAACTGGGCCAAACAGGAGGTTAAAGGGACTGACTCTCCAAGTCGGGAGAGTGTTAGTAAAGAATCTGGAATGGTGCACCCGAGTACCATGGGAGGAAAACTGAGACATATTTGAACACGTCTCCCGATCACATGGTTGATCATACTCTGGGTTCCACATGCATGTTTTAGCTGAAGGAAGAATACCTTAAACCTGGGTAGTTGAAACCCATGGAATGGGTACCATGCGATATGACATCAAAGGGTCTTCATTTGCTCACCAAACCTCTCCAATCCTATCACTGCTGCGTTTATGCCCCTGTACACATGCTTGATTCTCTTTCGGAGACATAGCAATCCATAGGTTTTAAGATACTTACTAGTCAGGTACATTCTTAGGCGTTTAATATGCGGTGTTGAGTCCATTTCGTTGAGCAAGGAGTAGCTCTTGTCTATTCCATATTTGGCTTAAGGAACTTTATCTGTGCTCATTTCAATCTCTGCTTTTATGCAGCACCCAAACTCACCTTTCCCCTTAAGCAAGCATAAGTTGGTTTTCTAAATTTGAGACCCTGTTCTGTTCTGTAATTCAGTTCCTGTGTAGCCAAGTTTACATTCCGTGTATTACTGATATCTTATGATGTTTCTTTTTCTGTGTGACTTATTTCAGTTAGAATCATCATACCTGAATCCACTCATTATGCTGCTACGGGCCTGATGACATAGATTTCAGTGCTGAGTGATATTGCTTTGTAAGTAAATACCACAACTTCTTTATCCATTTTTCACTTTCTGTGATGTTGAACTTGTACTGTAAACGAGGTTCTTGTAAACAGAGGCGTCCCAAACTTTGGGGTGGCTGTGTCTTTTTGATTTTAATTTCCCTAAGCTATAGGACCATAAGTGGAAGTGCCCTAGGCTCTGTTGCTTTGTTTTTTAGATGTTTCAGGAAACACCATACACTTCTCCTGTGTGTCTGTTGGCTATTTACATCCCGCTCATCACCATAACAAGGCTCCCAGTTCTCCATGGCCTGTCCTGCCTCTCTGGATTTTACACTTTTTTCAAATGGCCCTTTTGACCGGGGGGAAGTGAGACTTCATTGTAGTGCAGATTTCCTTTGCAAGCTTGCTTGGTTGGCCAAAAAGGGCGTATGCGTTTTTTCCTGAATATATTCAGGAAAAAACGCATACGCCCTTTTTGGCCTAGTGCATCATTGGGGACGTTCTGCCTCGTTTCCTATGCTTTCAATGCAATTCCAGTCTACCTCCTGAAATCGGTTTCCTGAAATTCTGCCCCGCTTTCAAGTCCTCTTGGCAGCCTTACTTCAGTATATTTTTGGACGATAGCTGTCATTTATAACTCTGCAGGTTTGTGAATTACAGTGCCCCTGAGCTCCTTTCTTCAACTCGCTTTCTTTTGAGCTGGCTGCAACACCGCAGGCTGGCTTCAGGCCCTAATCTGGTTCGGGCACGGCACGCTGAGCCTTTGGTTAATTCCTCTTCCTGGTGGGAAATGAGAGTAAAATTTGCCCGTCCAGACACCTCCAGCTAGTCTCTCATTGGTTCTCGCTATTCCTGTTCATCTTCCGCAGAAATTGCAAACTGGGCCAAACAGGAGGTTAAAGGGACTGACTCTCCAAGTCGGGAGAGTGTTAGTAAAGCATCTGGAATGGTGCACCCGAGTACCAGGGGAGGAAAACTGAGACATATTTGAACACGTCTCCCGATCACATGGTGATCATACTCTGGGTTCCACATGCATGTTTTAGCTGAAGGAAGAATTCCTTAAACTTGGGTAGTTGAAACCCGTGGAATGGGTACCATGCAATATGACTTCAAAGGGTCTTCATTTGCTCACCGAACCTCTCCAATCCTATCACTGCTGCGTTTATGCCCCTGTACACATGCTTGATTCTCTTTCGGAGACATAGCAATCCATAGGTTTTAAGATACTTACTAGTCAGGTACATTCTTAGGCGTTTAATATGCGGTGTTGAGTCCATTTCGTTGAGCAAGGAGTAGCTCTTGTCTATTCCATATTTGGCTTAAGGAACTTTATCTGTGCTCATTTCAATCTCTGGTTTTATGCAGCACCCCAACTCACCTTTCCCCTTAAGCAAGCATAAGTTGGTTTTCTAAATTTGAGACCCTGTTCTGTTCTGTAATTCAGTTCCTGTGTAGCCAAGTTTACATTCCGTGTATTACTGATATCTTATGATGTTTCTTTTTCTGTGTGAGTTATTTCAGTTAGAATTATCATACCTGAATCCACTCATTATGCTGCTACGGGCCTGATGACATAGATTTCATTGCTGAGTGATATTGCTTTGTAAGTAAATACCACAACTTCTTTATCCATTTTTCACTTTCTGCGATGTTGAACTTGTACTGTAAACGAGGTTCTTGTAAGCAGAGGCGTCCCAAACTTTGGGGTGGCTGTGTCTTTTTGATTTTAATTTCCCTAAGCTATAGGACCATAAGTGGAAGTGCCCTAGGCTCTGTTGCTTTGTTTTTTAGATGTTTCAGGAAACACCATACACTTCTCCCGAGTGTCTGTTGGCAATTTACATCCCGCCCATCAGCATAACAAGGCTCCCAGTTCTCCATGGCCTGTCCTGCCTTTCTGGATTTTACACTTTTTTCAGATGGCCCTTTTGACCGGGGGGAAGTGAGACTTCATTGTAGTGCAGATTTCCTTTGCAAGCTTGCTTGGTTGGCCAAAAAGGGCGTATGCGTTTTTTCCTGAATATATTCAGGAAAAAACGCATACGCCCTTTTTGGCCAAGTGCATCATTGTGGACGTTCTGCCTCTTTTCCTATGCTTTCAATGCAATTCCAGTCTACCTCCTGAAATCGGTTTCCTGCAATTCTGCCCCGCTTTCAAGTCCTCTTGGCAGCCTTACTTCAGTATATTTTTGGACGATAGCTGTCATTTATAACTCTGCAGGTTTGTGAATTACAGTGCCCCTGAGCTCCTTTCTTCAACTCGCTTTCTTGTGAGCTGCCCGCAACACCGCAGGCTGGCTTCAGGCCCTAATCTGGTTCGGGCATGGCACGCTGAGCCTTTGGTTAATTCCTCTTCCTGGTGGGAAATGAGAGTAAAATTTGCCCGTCCAGACACCTCCAGCTAATCTCTCATTGGTTCTCGCTATTCCTGTTCATCTTCTGCAGAAATTGCAAACTGGGCCAAACAGGAGGTTAAAGGGACTGACTCTCCAAGTCGGGAGAGTGTTAGTAAAGCATCTGGAATGTTGCACCTGAGTACCAGGGGAGGAAAACTGAGACATATTTGAACACGTCTCCCGATCACATGGTTGATCATACTCTGGGTTCCACATGCATGTTTTAGCTGAAGGAAGAATACCTTAAACTTGGGTAGTTGAAACCCGTGGAATGGGTACCATGCAATATGACTTCAAAGGGTCTTCATTTGCTCACCGAACCTCTCCAATCCTATCACTGCTGCGTTTATGCCCCTGTACACATGCTTGATTCTCTTTCGGAGATATAGCAATCCATAGGTTTTAAGATACTTACTAGTCAGGTACATTCTTAGGCGTTTAATATGCGGTGTTGAGTCCATTTCGTTGAGCAAGGAGTAGCTCTTGTCTATTCCATATTTGGCTTAAGGAACTTTATCTGTGCTCATTTCAATCTCTGGTTTTATGCAGCACCCGAACTCACCTTGACCCTTAAGCAAGCATAAGTTGGTTTTCTAAATTTGAGACCCTGTTCTGTTTTGTAATTCAGTTCCTGTGTAGCCAAGTTTACATTCCGTGTATTACTGATATCTTATGATGTTTCTTTTTCTGTGTGAGTTATTTCAGTTAGAATTATCATACCTGAATCCACTCATTATGCTGCTACGGGCCTGATGACATAGATTTCATTGCTGAGTGATATTGCTTTGTAAGTAAATACCACAACTTCCTTATCCATTTTTCACTTTCTGCGATGTTGAACTTGTACTGTAAACGAGGTTCTTGTAAACAGAGGCGTCCCAAACTTTGGGGTGGCTGTGTCTTTTTGATTTTAATTTCCCTAAGCTATAGGACCATAAGTGGAAGTGCCCTAGGCTCTGTTGCTTTGTTTTTAGATGTTTCAGGAAACACCATACACTTCTCCCGAGTGTCTGTTGGCAATTTACATCCCGTCCATCAGCATAACAAGGCTCCCAGTTCTCCATGGCCTGTCCTGCCTTGCTGGATTTTACACTTTTTTCAGATGGCCCTTTTGACCGGGGGGAAGTGAGACTTCATTGTAGTGCAGATTTCCTTTGCAAGCTTGCTTGGTTGGCCAAAAAGGGCGTATGCGTTTTTTCCTGAATATATTCAGGAAAAAACGCATATGCCCTTTTTGGCCAAGTGCATCATTGGGGACGTTCTGCCTCTTTTCCTATGCTTTCAATGCAATTCCAGTCTACCTGCTGAAATCGGTTTCCTGCAATTCTGCCCCGCTTTCAAGTCCTCTTGGCAGCCTTACTTCAGTCTATTTTTGGACGATAGCTGTCATTTATAACTCTGCAGGTTTGTGAATTACAGTGCCCCTGAGCTCCTTTCTTCAACTCGCTTTCTTGTGACCTGGCCGCAACACCGCAGGATGACTACAGGCCCTAATCTGGTTCGGGCACGGCACGCTGAGCCTTTGGTTAATTCCTCTTCCTGGTGGGAAATGAGAGTTAACTTTGCCCGTCCAGACACCTCCAGCTAGTCTCTCATTGATTCTCGCTATTCCTGTTCATCTTCCGCAGAAATTGCAAACTGGGCCAAACAGGAGGTTAAAGGGACTGACTCTCCAAGTCGGGAGAGTGTTAGTAAAGCATCTGGAATGTTGCACCCGAGTACCAGGGGAGGAAAACTGAGACATATTTGAACACGTCTCCCGATCACATGGTGATCATACTCTGGGTTCCACATGCATGTTTTAGCTGAAGGAAGAATTCCTTAAACTTGGGTAGTTGAAACCCGTGGAATGGGTACCATGCAATATGACTTCAAAGGGTCTTCATTTGCTCACCGAACCTCTCCAATCCTATCACTGCTGCGTTTATGCCCCTGTACACATGCTTGATTCTCTTTCGGAGACATAGCAATCCATAGGTTTTAAGATACTTACTAGTCAGGTACATTCTTAGGCGTTTAATATGCGGTGTTGAGTCCATTTCGTTGAGCAAGGAGTAGCTCTTGTCTATTCCATATTTGGCTTAAGGAACTTTATCTGTGCTCATTTCAATCTCTGGTTTTATGCAGCACCCCAACTCACCTTTCCCCTTAAGCAAGCATAAGTTGGTTTTCTAAATTTGAGACCCTGTTCTGTTCTGTAATTCAGTTTCTGTGTAGCCAAGTTTACATTCCGTGTATTACTGATATCTTATGATGTTTCTTTTTCTGTGTGAGTTATTTCAGTTAGAATTATCATACCTGAATCCACTCATTATGCTGCTACGGGCCTGATGACATAGATTTCATTGCTGAGTGATATTGCTTTGTAAGTAAATACCACAACTTCTTTATCCATTTTTCACTTTCTGCGATGTTGAACTTGTACTGTAAACGAGGTTCTTGTAAGCAGAGGCGTCCCAAACTTTGGGGTGGCTGTGTCTTTTTGATTTTAATTTCCCTAAGCTATAGGACCATAAGTGGAAGTGCCCTAGGCTCTGTTGCTTTGTTTTTTAGATGTTTCAGGAAACACCATACACTTCTCCCGAGTGTCTGTTGGCAATTTACATCCCGCCCATCAGCATAACAAGGCTCCCAGTTCTCCATGGCCTGTCCTGCCTTTCTGGATTTTACACTTTTTTCAGATGGCCCTTTTGACCGGGGGGAAGTGAGACTTCATTGTAGTGCAGATTTCCTTTGCAAGCTTGCTTGGTTGGCCAAAAAGGGCGTATGCGTTTTTTCCTGAATATATTCAGGAAAAAACGCATACGCCCTTTTTGGCCAAGTGCATCATTGTGGACGTTCTGCCTCTTTTCCTATGCTTTCAATGCAATTCCAGTCTACCTCCTGAAATCGGTTTCCTGCAATTCTGCCCCGCTTTCAAGTCCTCTTGGCAGCCTTACTTCAGTATATTTTTGGACGATAGCTGTCATTTATAACTCTGCAGGTTTGTGAATTACAGTGCCCCTGAGCTCCTTTCTTCAACTCGCTTTCTTGTGAGCTGGCCGCAACACCGCAGGCTGGCTTCAGGCCCTAATCTGGTTCGGGCACGGCACGCTGAGCCTTTGGTTAATTCCTCTTCCTGGTGGGAAATGAGAGTAAAATTTGCCCGTCCAGACACCTCCAGCTAATCTCTCATTGGTTCTCGCTATTCCTGTTCATCTTCCGCAGAAATTGCAAACTGGGCCAAACAGGAGGTTAAAGGGACTGACTCTCCAAGTCGGGAGAGTGTTAGTAAAGCATCTGGAATGTTGCACCTGAGTACCAGGGGAGGAAAACTGAGACATATTTGAACACGTCTCCCGATCACATGGTTGATCATACTCTGGGTTCCACATGCATGTTTTAGCTGAAGGAAGAATACCTTAAACTTGGGTAGTTGAAACCCGTGGAATGGGTACCATGCAATATGACTTCAAAGGGTCTTCATTTGCTCACCGAACCTCTCCAATCCTATCACTGCTGCGTTTATGCCCCTGTACACATGCTTGATTCTCTTTCGGAGACATAGCAATCCATAGGTTTTAAGATACTTACTAGTCAGGTACATTCTTAGGCGTTTAATATGCGGTGTTGAGTCCATTTCGTTGAGCAAGGAGTAGCTCTTGTCTATTCCATATTTGGCTTAAGGAACTTTATCTGTGCTCATTTCAATCTCTGGTTTTATGCAGCACCCGAACTCACCTTGACCCTTAAGCAAGCATAAGTTGGTTTTCTAAATTTGAGACCCTGTTCTGTTCTGTAATTCAGTTCCTCTGTAGCCAAGTTTACATTCCGTGTATTAGTGATATCTTTTGATGTTTCTTTTTCTGTGTGACTTATTTCAGTTAGAATCATCGTACCTGAATCCACTCATTATGCTGCTACGGGCCTGATGACATAGATTTCAGTGCTGAGTGATATTGCTTTGTAAGTAAATACCACAACTTCTTTATCCATTTTTCAATTTCTGCGATGTTGAACTTGTACTGTAAACGAGGTTCTTGTAAACAGAGGCGTCCCAAACTTTGGGGTGGCTGTGTCTTTTTGATTTTAATTTCCCTAAGCTATAGGACCATAAGTGGAAGTGCCCTAGGCTCTGTTGCTTTGTTTTTTAGATGTTTCAGGAAACACCATACACTTCTCCCGAGTGTCTGTTGGCAATTTACATCCCGCCCATCAGCATAACAAGGCTCCCAGTTCTCCATGGCCTGTCCTGCCTTGCTGGATTTTACACTTTTTTCACATGGCCCTTTTGACCGGGGGGAAGTGAGACTTCATTGTAGTGCAGATTTCCTTTGCAAGCTTGCTTGGTTGGCCAAAAAGGGCGTATGCGTTTTTTCCTGAATATATTCAGGAAAAAATGCATACGCCCTTTTTGGCCAAGTGCATCATTGTGGACGTTCTGCCTCTTTTCCTATGCTTTCAATGCAATTCAAGTCTACCTCCTGAAATCGGTTTCCTGCAATTCTGCCCCGCTTTCAAGTCCTCTTGGCAGCCTTACTTCAGTATATTTTTGGACGATAGCTGTCATTTATAACTCTGCAGGTTTGTGAATTACAGTGCCCCTGAGCTCCTTTCTTCAACTCGCTTTCTTGTGAGCTGGCCGCAACACCGCAGGATGGCTTCAGGCCCTAATCTGGTTCTGGCACTGTACGCTGAGCCTTTGGTTAATTCCTCTTCCTGGTGGGTAATGAGAGTTAAATTTGCCCGTCCAGACACCTCCAGCTAGTCTCTCATTGGTTCTCACTATTCCTGTTCATCTTCCGCAGAAATTGCAAACTGGGCCAAACAGGAGGTTAAAGGGACTGACTCTCCAAGTCGGGAGAGTGTTAGTAAAGCATCTGGAATGGTGCACCCGAGTACCATGGGAGGAAACCTGAGACATATTTGAACACGTCTCCCGATCACGTGGTTGGTCATACTCTGGGTTCCACATGCATGTTTTAGCTGAAGGAAGAATACCTTAAACCTGGGTAGTTGAAACCCGTGGAATGGGTACCATGCGATATGACTTCAAAGGGTCTTCATTTGCTCACCAAACCTCTCCAATCCTATCACTGCTGCGTTTATGCCCCTGTACACATGCTTGATTCTCTTTCGGAGACATAGCAATCCATAGGTTTTAAGATACTTACTAGTCAGGTACATTCTTAGGCGTTTAAAATGCGGTGTTGAGTCCATTTCGTTGAGCAAGGAGTAGCTCTTGTCTATTCCATATTTGGCTTAAGGAACTTTATCTGTGCTCATTTCAATCTCTGCTTTTATGCAGCACCCCAACTCACCTTTCACCTTAAGCAAGCATAAGTTGGTTTTCTAAATTTGAGACCCTGTTCTGTTCTGTAATTCAGTTCCTGTGTAGCCAAGTTTACATTCCGTGTATTACTGATATCTTATGATGTTTCTTTTTCTGTGTGACTTATTTCAGTTAGAATCATCATACCTGAATCCAATCATTATTCTGCTAAGGGCCTGATGACATAGATTTCAGTGCTGAGTGATATTGCTTTGTAAGTAAATACCACAACTTCTTTATCCATTTTTCACTTTCTGCGATGTTGAACTTGTACTGTAAACGAGGTTCTTGTAAACAGAGGCGTCCCAAACTTTGGGGTGGCTGTGTCTTTTTGATTTTAATTTCCCTAAGCTATAGGACCATAAGTGGAAGTGCCCTAGGCTCTGTTGCTTTGTTTTTAGATGTTTCAGGAAACACCATACACTTCTCCCGAGTGTCTGTTGGCAATTTACATCCCGCCCATCAGCATAACAAGGCTCCCAGTTCTCCATGGCCTGTCCTGCCTTTCTGGATTTTACACTTTTTTCAGATGGCCCTTTTGATCGGGGGGAAGTGAGACTTCATTGTAGTGCAGATTTCTTTGCAAGCTTGCTTGGTTGGCCAAAAAGTGCGTATGCGTTTTTTCCTGAATATATTCAGGAAAAAACGCATACGCCCTTTTTGGCCATGTGCATCATTGGGGACGTTCTGCCTCTTTTCCTATGCTTTCAATGCAATTCCAGTCTACCTGCTGAAATCGGTTTCCTGCAATTCTGCCCCGCTTTCAAGTCCTCTTGGCAGCCTTACTTCAGTCTATTTTTGGACGATAGCTGTCATTTATAACTCTGCAGGTTTGTGAATTACAGTGCCCCTGAGCTCCTTTCTTCAACTCGCTTTCTTGTGAGCTGGCCGCAACACCGCAGGATGGCTTCAGGCCCTAATCTGGTTCCGGAACGGCACGCTGAGCCTTTGGTTAATTCCTCTTCCTGGTGGGAAATGAGAGTTAAATTTGCCCGTCCAGACACCTCCAGCTAGTCTCTCATTGATTCTCGCTATAATTGTTCATCTTCCGCAGAAATTGCAAACTGGGCCAAACAGGAGGTTAAAGGGACTGACTCTCCAAGTCGGGAGAGTGTTAGTAAAGCATCTGGAATGGTTCACCCGAGTATCATGGGAAGAAAACTGAGACATATTTGAACACGTCTCCCGATCACATGGTTGATCATACTCTGGGTTTCACATGCATGTTTTAGCTGAAGGAAGAATACCTTAAACCTGGGTAGTTGAAACCCGTGGAATGGGTACCATGCGATATGACTTCAAAGGGTCTTCATTTGCTCACCAAACCTCTCCAATCCTATCACTGCTGCGTTTATGCCCTTGTACACATGCTTGATTCTCTTTCGGAGACATAGCAATCCATAGGTTTTAAGATACTTACTAGTCAGGTACATTCTTAGGCGTTTAATATGCGGTGTTGAGTCCATTTCGTTGAGCAAGGAGTAGCTCTTGTCTATTCCATATTTGGCTTAAGGAACTTTATCTGTGCTCATTTCAATCTCTGGTTTTATGCAGCACCCCAACTCACCTTTCCCCTTAAGCAAGCATAAGTTGGTTTTCTAAATTTGAGACCCTGTTCTGTTCTGTAATTCAGTTCCTGTGTAGCCAAGTTTACATTCCGTGTATTACTGATATCTTATGATGTTTCTTTTTCTGTGTGACTTATTTCAGTTAGAATCATCATACCTGAATCCACTCATTATGCTGCTAAGGGCCTGATGACATAGATTTCAGTGCTGAGTGATATTGTTTTGTAAGTAAATACCACAACTTCTTTATCCATTTTTCACTTTCTGTGATGTTGAACTTGTACTGTAAACGAGGTTCTTGTAAACAGAGGCGTCCCAAACTTTGGGGTGGCTGTGTCTTTTTGATTTTAATTTCCCTAAGCTATAGGACCATAAGTGGAAGTGCCCTAGGCTCTGTTGCTTTGTTTTTTAGATGTTTCAGGAAACACCATACACTTCTCCCGTGTGTCTGTTGGCTATTTACATCCCGCCCATCAGCATAACAAGGCTCCCAGTTCTCCATGGCCTGTCCTGCCTTTCTGGATTTTACACTTTTTTCAGATGGCCCTTTTGATCGGGGGGAAGTGAGACTTCATTGTAGTGCAGATTTCCTTTGCAAGCTTGCTTGGTTGGCCAAAAAGGGCGTATGCGTTTTTTCCTGAATATATTCAGGAAAAAACGCATACGCCCTTTTTGGCCAAGTGCATCATTGGGGACGTTCTGCCTCGTTTCCTATGCTTTCAATGCAATTCCAGTCTACCTCCTGAAATCGGTTTCCTGCAATTCTGCCCCGCTTTCAAGTCCTCTTGGCAGCCTTACTTCAGTATATTTTTGGACGATAGCTGTCATTTATAACTCTGCAGGTTTGTGAATTACAGTGCCCCTGAGCTCCTTTCTTCAACTCGCTTTCTTTTGAGCTGGCCGCAACACCGCAGGCTGGCTTCAGGCCCTAATCTGGTTCCGGCACGGCACGCTGAGCCTTTGGTTAATTCCTCTTCCTGGTGGGAAATGAGAGTAAAATTTGCCCGTCCAGACACCTCCAGCTAGTCTCTCATTGGTTCCCGCTATTCCTGTTCATCTTCCGCAGAAATTGCAAACTGGGCCAAACAGGAGGTTAAAGGGACTGACTCTCCAAGTCGGGAGAGTGTTAGTAAAGCATCTGGAATGGTGCACCCGAGTACCAGGGGAGGAAAACTGAGACATATTTGAACACGTCTCCCTATCACATGGTTGATCATACTCTGGGTTCCACATGCATGTTTTAGCTGAAGGAAGAATACCTTAAACTTCGGTAGTTGAAACCCGTGGAATGGGTACCATGCAATATGACTTCAAAGGGTCTTCATTTGCTCACCGAACCTCTCCAATCCTATCACTGCTGCGTTTATGCCCCTGTACACATGCTTGATTCTCTTTCGGAGACATAGCAATCCATAGGTTTTAAGATACTTACTAGTCAGGTACATTCTTAGGCGTTTAATATGCGGTGTTGAGTCCATTTCGTTGAGCAAGGAGTAGCTCTTGTCTATTCCATATTTGGCTTAAGGAACTTTATCTGTGCTCATTTCAATCTCTGCTTTTATGCAGCACCCAAACTCACCTTTCCCCTTAAGCAAGCATAAGTTGGTTTTCTAAATTTGAGACCCTGTTCTGTTCTGTAATTCAGTTCCTGTGTAGCCAAGTTTACATTCCGTGTATTACTGATATCTTATGATGTTTCTTTTTCTGTGTGACTTATTTCAGTTAGAATCATCATACCTGAATCCACTCATTATGCTGCTACGGGCCTGATGACATAGATTTCAGTGCTGAGTGATATTGCTTTGTAAGTAAATACCACAACTTCTTTATCCATTTTTCACTTTCTGTGATGTTGAACTTGTACTGTAAACGAGGTTCTTGTAAACAGAGGCGTCCCGAACTTTGGGGTGGCTGTGTCTTTTTGATTTTAATTTCCCTAAGCTATAGGACCATAAGTGGAAGTGCCCTAGGCTCTGTTGCTTTGTTTTTTAGATGTTTCAGGAAACACCATACATTTCTCCTGTGTGTCTGTTGGCTATTTACATCCCGCCCATCAGCATAACAAGGCTCCCAGTTCTCCATGGCCTGTCCTGCCTTTCTGGATTTTACACTTTTTTCAAATGGCCCTTTTGACCGGGGGGAAGTGAGACTTCATTGTAGTGCAGATTTCCTTTGCAAACTTGCTTGGTTGGCCAAAAAGGGCGTATGCGTTTTTTCCTGAATATATTCAGGAAAAAACGCATACGCCCTTTTTGGCCTAGTGCATCATTGGGGACGTTCTGCCTCGTTTCCTATGCTTTCAATGCAATTCCAGTCTACCTCCTGAAATCGGTTTCCTGAAATTCTGCCCCGCTTTCAAGTCCTCTTGGCAGCCTTACTTCAGTATATTTTTGGACGATAGCTGTCATTTATAACTCTGCAGGTTTGTGAATTACAGTGCCCCTGAGCTCTTTCTTCAACTCGCTTTCTTGTGAGCTGGCCGCAACACCGCAGGCTGGCTTCAGGCCCTAATCTGGTTCGGGCACGGCACGCTGCGCCTTTGGTTAATTCCTCTTCCTGGTGGGAAATGAGAGTAAAATTTGCCCGTCCAGACACCTCCAGCTAGTCTCTCATTGGTTCTCGCTATTCCTGTTCATCTTCCGCAGAAATTGCAAACTGGGCCAAACAGGAGTTTAAAGGGACTGACTCTCCAAGTCGGGAGAGTGTTAGTAAAGCATCTGGAATGTTGCACCTGAGTACCAGGAGAGGAAAACTGAGACATATTTGAACACGTCTCCCGATCACATGGTTGATCATACTCTGGGTTCCACATGCATGTTTTAGCTGAAGGAAGAATACCTTAAACTTGGGTAGTTGAAACCCGTGGAATGGGTACCGTGCAATATGACTTCAAAGTGTCTTCATTTGCTCACCGAACCTCTCCAATCCTATCACTGCTGCGTTTATGCCCCTGTACACATGCTTGATTCTCTTTCGGAGACATAGCAATCCATAGGTTTTAAGATACTTACTAGTCAGGTACATTCTTAGGCGTTTAATATGCGGTGTTGAGTCCATTTCGTTGAGCAAGGAGTAGCTCTTGTCTATTCCATATTTGGCTTAAGGAACTTTATCTGTGCTCATTTCAATCTCTGGTTTTATGCAGCACCCCAACTCACCTTTCCCCTTAAGCAAGCATAAGTTGGTTTTCTAAATTTGAGACCCTGTTCTGTTCTGTAATTCAGTTCCTGTTTAGCCAAGTTTACATTCCGTGTATTACTGATATCTTATGATGTTTCTTTTTCTGTGTGAGTTATTTCAGTTAGAATTATCATACCTGAATCCACTCATTATGCTGCTACGGGCCTGATGACATAGATTTCATTGCTGAGTGATATTGTTTTGTAAGTAAATACCACAACTTCTTTATCCATTTTTCACTTTCTGTGATGTTGAACTTGTACTGTAAACGAGGTTCTTGTAAACAGAGGCGTCCCAAACTTTGGGGTGGCTGTGTCTTTTTGATTTTAATTTCCCTAAGCTATAGGACCATAAGTGGAAGTGCCCTAGGCTCTGTTGCTTTGTTTTTTAGATGTTTCAGGAAACACCATACACTTCTCCCGAGTGTCTGTTGGCAATTTACATCCCGCCCATCAGCATAACAAGGCTCCCAGTTCTCCATGGCCTGTCCTGCCTTTCTGGATTTTACACTTTTTTCAGATGGCCCTTTTGACCGGGGGGAAGTGAGACTTCATTTTAGTGCAGATTTCCTTTGCAAGCTTGCTTGGTTGGCCAAAAAGGGCGTATGCGTTTTTTCCTGAATATATTCAGGAAAAAACGCATACGCCCTTTTTGGCCAAGTGCACCATTGTGGACGTTCTGCCTCTTTTCCTATGCTTTCAATGCAATTCCAGTCTACCTGCTGAAATCGGTTTCCTGCAATTCTGCCCCACTTTCAAGTCCTCTTGGCAGCCTTACTTCAGTATACTTTTGGACGATAGCTGTCATTTATAACTCTGCAGGTTTGTGAATTACAGGGCCCCTGTTCTCCTTTCTTCAACTCGCTTTCTTGTGAGCTGGCCGCAACACCGCAGGATGGCTTCAGGCCCTAATCTGGTTCCAGAACGGCACGCTGAGCCTTTGGTTAATTCCTCTTCCTGGTGGGAAATGAGAGTTAAATTTGCCCGTCCAGACACCTCCAGCTAGTCTCTCATTGGTTCTCGCTATTCCTGTTCATCTTCCGCAGAAATTGCAAACTGGGCCAAACAGGAGGTTAAAGGGACTGACTCTCCAAGTCGGGAGAGTGTTAGTAAAGCATCTGGAATGGTGCACCCGAGTACCATGGGAGGAAACCTGAGACATATTTGAACACGTCTCCCGATCACGTGGTTGGTCATACTCTGGGTTCCACATGCATGTTTTAGCTGAAGGAAGAATACCTTAAACCTGGGTAGTTGAAACCCGTGGAATGGGTACCATGCGATATGACTTCAAAGGGTCTTCATTTGCTCACCGAACCTCTCCAATCCTATCACTGCTGCGTTTATGCCCCTGTACACATGCTTGATTCTCTTTCGGAGACATAGCAATCCATAGGTTTTAAGATACTTACTAGTCAGGTACATTCTTAGGCGTTTAAAATGCGGTGTTGAGTCCATTTCATTGAGCAAGGAGTAGCTCTTGTCTATTCCATATTTGGCTTAAGGAACTTTATCTGTGCTCATTTCAATCTCTGGTTTTATGCAGCACCCCAACTCACCTTTCCCCTTAAGCAAGCATAAGTTGGTTTTCTAAATTTGAGACCCTGTTCTGTTCTGTAATTCAGTTCCTGTGTAGCCAAGTTTACATTCCGTGTATTACTGATATCTTATGATGTTTCTTTTTCTGTGTGACTTATTTCAGTTAGAATCATCATACCTGAATCCAATCATTATTCTGCTAAGGGCCTGATGACGTAGATTTCAGTGCTGAGTGATATTGCTTTGTAAGTAAATACCACAACTTCTTTATCCATTTTTCACTTTCTGTGATGTTGAACTTGTACTGTAAACGAGGTTTTTGTAAACAGAGGCGTCCCAAACTTTGGGGTGGCTGTGTCTTTTTGATTTTTATTTCCCTAAGCTATAGGACCATAAGTGGAAGTGCCCTAGGCTCTGTTGCTTTGTTTTTAGATGTTTCAGGAAACACCATACACTTCACCCGAGTGTCTGTTGGCAATTTACATCCCGCCCATCAGCATAACAAGGCTCCCAGTTCTCCATGGCCTGTCCTGCCTTTCTGGATTTTACACTTTTTTCAGATGGCCCTTTTGACCGGGGGGAAGTGAGACTTCATTGTAGTGCAGATTTCCTTTGCAAGCTTGCTTGGTTGGCCAAAAAGGGCATATGCGTTTTTTCCTGAATATATTCAGGAAAAAACGCATATGCCCTTTTTGGCCATGTGCATCATTGGGGACGTTCTGCCTCTTTTCCTATGCTTTCAATGCAATTCCAGTCTACCTGCTGAAATCGGTTTCCTGCAATTCTGCCCCGCTTTCAAGTCCTCTTGGCAGCCTTACTTCAGTATATTTTTGGACGATAGCTGTCATTTATAACTCTGCAGGTTTGTGAATTACAGTGCCCCTGAGCTCCTTTCTTCAACTCGCTTTCTTGTGAGCTGGCCGCAACACCGCAGGATGGCTTCAGGCCCTAACCTGGTTCCGGAACGGCACGCTGAACCTTTGGTTAATTCCTCTTCCTGGTGGGAAATGAGAGTTAAATTTGCCCGTCCAGACACCTCCAGCTAGTCTCTCATTGGTTCTCGCTATTCTTGTTCATCTTCCGCAGAAATTGCAAACTGGGCCAAACAGGAGGTTAAAGGGACTGACTCTCCAAGTCGGGAGAGTGTTAGTAAGCATCTGGAATGGTGCACCTGAGCACCAGGGGAGAAAAACTGAGACATATTTGAACACGTCTCCCGATCACATGGTTGATCATACTCTGGGTTCCACATGCATGTTTTAGCTGAAGGAAGAATACCTTAAACCTGGGTAGTTGAAACCCGTGGAATGGGTACCATGCGATATGACTTCAAAGGGTCTTCATTTGCTCACCAAACCTCTCCAATCCTATCACTGCTGCGTTTATGCCCCTGTACACATGCTTGATTCTCTTTCGGAGACATAGCAATCCATAGGTTTTAAGATACTTACAAGTCAGGTACATTCTTAGGCGTTTAATATGCGGTGTTGAGTCCATTTCGTTGAGCAAGGAGTAGCTCTTGTCTATTCCATATTTGGCTTAAGGAACTTTATCTGTGCTCATTTCAATCTCTGGTTTTATGCAGCACCCCAACTCACCTTTCCCCTTAAGCAAGCATAAGTTGGTTTTCTAAATTTGAGACCCTGTTCTGTTCTGTAATTCAGTTCCTGTGTAGCCAAGTTTACATTCCGTGTATTACTGATATCTTATGATGTTTCTTTTTCTGTGTGACTTATTTCAGTTAGAATCATCATACCTGAATCCACTCATTATGCTGCTAAGGGCCTGATGACATAGATTTCAGTGCTGAGTGATATTGCTTTGTAAGTAAATACCACAACTTCTTTATCCATTTTTCACTTTCTGTGATGTTGAACTTGTACTGTAAACGAGGTTCTTGTAAACAGAGGCGTCCCAAACTTTGGGGTGGCTGTGTCTTTTTGATTTTAATTTCCCTAAGCTATAGGACCATAAGTGGAAGTGCCCTAGGCTCTGTTGCTTTGTTTTTTAGATGTTTCAGGAAACACCATACACTTCTCCCGTGTGTCTGTTGGCAATTTACATCCTGCCCATCAGCATAACAAGGCTCCCAGTTCTCCATGGCCTGTCCTGCCTTTCTGGATTTTACACTTTTTTCAGATGGCCCTTTTGACCGGGGGGAAGTGAGACTTCATTGTAGTGCAGATTTCCTTTGCAAGTTTGCTTGGTTGGCCAAAAACGGCGTATGCGTTTTTTCCTGAATATATTCAGGAAAAAACGCATATGCCATTTTTGGCCAAGTGCATCATTGTGGACATTCTGCCTCTTTTCCTATGCTTTCAATGCAATTCCAGTCTACCTCCTGAAATCGGTTTCCTGCAATTCTGCCCCGCTTTCAAGTCCTCTTGGCAGCCTTACTTCAGTATATTTTTGGACGATAGCTGTCATTTATAACTCTGCAGGTTTGTGAGTTACAGCGCCCCTGAGCGCCTTTCTTCAACTCGCTTTCTTTTGAGCTGGCCGCAACACCGCAGGCTGGCTTCAGGCCCTAATCTAGTTCTGGCACGGCATGCTGAGCCTTTGGTTAATTACTCTTCCTGGTGGGAAATGAGAGTTAAATTTGCCCGTCCAGACACCTCCAGCTAGTCTCTCATTGGTTCTCCCTATTCCTGTTCATCTTCCGCAGAAATTGCAAACTGGGCCAAACAGGAGGTTAAAGGGACTGACTCTCCAAGTCGGGAGAGTGTTAGTAAAGCATCTGGAATGGTGCACCCGAGTACCATGGGAGGAAAACTGAGACATATTTGAACACGTCTCCCGATCACATGGTTGATCATACTCTGTGTTCCACATGCATGTTTTAGCTGAAGGAAGAATACCTTAAACCTGGGTAGTTGAAACCCGTGGAATGGGTACCATGCGATATGACTTCAAAGGGTCTTCGTTTGCTCACCGAACCTCTCCAATCCTATCACTGCTGCGTTTATGCCCCTGTACACATGGTTGATTCTCTTTCGGAGACATAGCAATCCATAGGTTTTAAGATACTTACTAGTCAGGTACATTCTTAGGCGTTTAATATGCGGTGTTGAGTCCATTTCGTTGAGCAAGGAGTAGCTCTTGTCTATTCCATATTTGGCTTAAGGAACTTTATCTGTGCTCATTTCAATCTCTGGTTTTATGCAGCACCCCAACTCACCTTTCCCCTTAAGCAAGCATAAGTTGGTTTTCTAAATTTGAGACCCTGTTCTGTTCTGTAATTCAGTTCCTGTGTAGCCAAGTTTACATTCCGTGTATTACTGATATCTTATGATGTTTCTTTTTCTGTGTGACTTATTTCAGTTAGAATCATCATACCTGAATCCAATCATTATGCTGCTACGGGCCTGATGACATAGATTTCATTGCTGAGTGATATTGCTTTGTAAGTAAATACCACAACTTCTTTATCCATTTTTCACTTTCTGCGTTGTTGAACTTGTACTGTAAATGAGGTTCTTGTAAACAGAGGCGTCCCAAACTTTGGGGTGGCTGTGTCTTTTTGATTTTAATTTCCCTAAGCTATAGGACCATAAGTGGAAGTGCCCTAGGCTCTGTTGCTTTGTTTTTTAGATGTTTCAGGAAACACCATACATTTCTCCCGAGTGTCTGTTGGCAATTTACATCACGCCCATCAGCATAACAAGGCTCCCAGTTCTCCATGGCCTGTCCTGCCTTGCTGGATTTTACACTTTTTTCAGATGGCCCTTTTGACCGGGGGGAAGTGAGACTTCATTGTAGTGCAGATTTCCTTTGCAAGCTTGCTTGGTTGGCCAAAAAGGGCGTATGCGTTTTTTCCTGAATATATTCAGGAAAAAACGCATATGCCCTTTTTGGCCAAGTGCATCATTGGGGACGTTCTGCCTCTTTTCCTATGCTTTCAATGCAATTCCAGTCTACCTGCTGAAATCGGTTTCCTGCAATTCTGCCCCACTTTCAAGTCCTCTTGGCAGCCTTACTTCAGTATATTTTTGGACGATAGCTGTCATTTATAACTCTGCAGGTTTGTGAATTACAGTGCCCCGATCTCCTTTCTTCAACTCGCTTTCTTGTAAGCTGGCCGCAACACCGCAGGATGGCTTCAGGCCCTAATCTGGTTCCAGAACGGCACGCTGAGCCTTTGGTTAATTCCTCTTCCTGGTGGGAAATGAGAGTTAAATTTGCCCGTCCAGACACCTCCAGCTAGTCTCTCATTGGTTCTCGCTATTCCTGTTCATCTTCCGCCGAAATTGCAAACTGGGCCAAACAGGAGGTTAAAGGGACTGACTCTCCAAGTCGGGAGAGTGTTAGTAAAGCATCTGGAATGGTGCACCCGAGTACCAGGGGAGGAAAACTGAGACATATTTGAACACGTCTCCCAATCACATGGTTGATCATACTCTGGGTTCCACATGCATGTTTTAGCTGAAGGAAGAATACCTTAAACCTGGGTAGTTGAAACCCGTGGAATGGGTACCATGCAATATGACTTCAAAGGGTCTTTATTTGCTCACCGAACCTCTCCAATCCTATCACTGCTGCGTTTATGCCCCTGTACACATGCTTGATTCTCTTTCGGAGACATAGCAATCCATAGGTTTTCAGATACTTACTAGTCAGGTACATTCTTAGGCGTTTAATATGGGGTGTTGAGTCCTTTTCGTTGAGCAAGGAGTAGCTCTTGTCTATTCCATATTTGGCTTAAGGAACTTTATCTGTGCTCATTTCAATCTCTGGTTTTATGCAGCACCCCAACTCAGCTTTCCCCTTAAGCAAGCATAAGTTGGTTTTCTAAATTTGAGACCCTGTTCTGTTCTGTAATTCAGTTCCTGTGTAGCCAAGTTTACATTCCGTGTATTACTGATATCTTATGATGTTTCTTTTTCTGTGTGACTTATTTCAGTTAGAATCATCATACCTGAATCCACTCATTGTGCTGCTAAGGACCTGATGACATAGATTTCATTGCTGAGTGATATTGCTTTGTAAGTAAATACCACAACTTCTTTATCCATTTTTCAATTTCTGCGATGTTGAACTTGTACTGTAAACGAGGTTCTTGTAAACAGAGCCGTTCCAAACTTTTGGCTGGCTGTGTCTCTTTGATTTTAATTTCCCTAAGCTATAGGACCATAAGTGGAAGTGCCCTAGGCTCTGCTGCTTTGTTTTTTAGATGTTTCAGGAAACACCATACACTTCTCCCGAGTGGCTGTTGGCAATTTACATCCCGCCCATCAGCATAACAAGGCTCCCAGTTCTCCATGGCCTGTCCTGCCTTTCTGGATTTTACACTTTTTTCAGTTGGCCCTTTTGACCGGGGGGAAGTGAGACTTCATTGTAGTGCAGATTTCCTTTGCAAGTTTGCTTGGTTGGCCAAAAAGGGCGTATGCGTTTTTTCCTGAATATATTCAGGAAAAAACGCATACGCCCTTTTTGGCCAAGTGCATCATTGTGGACGTTCTGCCTCTTTTCCTATGCTTTCAATGCAATTCCAGTCTACCTCCTGAAATCGGTTTCCTGCAATTTTGCCCCGCTTTCAAGTCCTCTTGGCAGCCTTACTTCAGTATATTTTTGGATGATAGCTGTCATTTATAACTCTGCAGGTTTGTGAATTACAGTGCCCCTGAGCTCCTTTCTTCAACTCGCTTTCTTTTGAGCTGGCCGCAACACCACAGGATGGCTTCAGGCCCTAATCTTGTTCCGGCACGGCACGCTGAGCCTTTGGTTATTTCCTCTTCCTGGTGGGAAATGAGAGTTAAATTTGCCCGTCCAGACACCTCCAGCTAGTCTCTCATTGGTTCTCCCTATTCCTGTTCATCTTCCGCAGAAATTGCAAACTGGGCCAAACAGGAGGTTAAAGGCGCTGACTCTCCAAGTGGGGAGAGTGTTAGTAAAGCGTCTGGAATGTTGCACCCGAGTACCAGGGGAGGAAAACTGAGACATATTTGAACACGTCTCCCGTTCACACGGTTGATCATACTCTGGGTTCCACATGCATGTTTTAGCTGAAGGAAGAATACCTTAAACATAGAGAGTTGAGACCCGTGGAATGGGTACCATGCAATATGTCTTCAAAGGGTCTTCATTTGCTCACCGAACCTCTGCAATCCTATCACTGCTGCGTTTATGCCCCTGTACACACGCTTGATTCTCTTTTGTAGACATAGCAACCCATACGTTTTAAGATAATTACTAGTCAGGTACATTCTTAGGCGTTTAATATGGGGTGTTGAGTCCATTTCGTTGAGCAAGGAGTAGCTCTTGTCTATTCCATATTTGGCTTAAGGAACTTTATCTGTGCTCATTTCAATCTCTGGTTTTATGCAGCACCCCAACTCAACTTTCCCCTTAAGCGAGCATAAGTTGGTTTTCTCAATTTGAGACCCTGTTCTGTTCTGCAAGTCAGTTCTTGTGTAGCCAAGTTTACATTCCGTGTGTTATTGATATCTTATGATGTTTCTTTTTCTGTGTGACTTATTTCAGTTAGAATCATCATATGTAACTCTACTCATTATGCTGCTACAGGCCTGATGACATAGATTTCATTGCTGAGTGATACTGCATTGTACGAGAGTTCCACAACTTATTTATCCATTTTTCACTTTCTGTGATATTGAACTTGTATGGTAAACGAGGTTGTGGTAAACAGAGCCGTCCCAAACTTTGGGGTGGCTGTGTCTTTTTGATTTTAATTTCCCTAAGCTATAGGACCATAAGTGGAAGTGCCCTAGGCTCTGTTGCTTTGTTTTTTAGATGTTTCAGGAAACACCATACACTTCTCCCGAGTGTCTGTTGGCAATTTACATCCCGCCCATCAGCATAACAAGGTTCCCAGTTCTCCATGGCCTGTCCTGCCTTTCTGGATTTTACACATTTTTCAGATGGCTCTTTTGACCGGGGGGAAGTGAGACTTCATTGTAGTGCAGATTTCCTTTGCAAGCTTGCTTGGTTGGCCAAAAAGGGCGTATGCGTTTTTTCCTGAATATATTCAGGAAAAAACGCATACGCCCTTTTTGGCCAAGTGCATCATTGTGGACGTTCTGCCTCTTTTCCTATGCTTTCAATGCAATTCCAGTCTACCTCCTGAAATCGGTTTCCTGCAATTCTGCCCCGCTTTCAAGTCCTCTTGGCAGCCTTACTTCAGTATATTTTTGGACGATAGCTGTCATTTATAACTCTGCAGGTTTGTGAATTACAGTGCCCCTGAGCTCCTTTCTTCAACTCGCTTTCTTGTGAGCTGACCGCAACACCGCAGGATGGCTTCAGGCCATAATCTTGTTCCGGCACGGCACGCTGAGCCTTTGGTTATTTCCTCTTCCTGGTGGGAAATGAGAGTTAAATTTGCCCGTCCAGACACCTCCAGCTAGTCTCTCATTGGTTCTCCCTATTCCTGTTCATCTTCCGCAGAAATTGCAAACTGGGCCAAACAGGAGGTTAAAGGCGCTGACTCTCCAAGTCGGGAGAGTGTTAGTAAAGCGTCTGGAATGTTGCACCCGAGTACCAGGGGAGGAAAACTGAGACATATTTGAACACGTCTCCCAATCACATGGTTGATCAAACTCTGGGTTCCACATGCATGTTTTAGCTGAAGGAAGAATACCTTAAACTTGGGTAGTTGAAACCCGTGGAATGGGTACCATGCAATATGACTTCAAAGGGTCTTCATTTGCTCACCGAACCTCTCCAATCCTATCACTGCTGGGTTTATGCCCCTGTACACATGCTTGATTCTCTTTCGGAGACATAGCAATCCATAGGTTTTAAGATACTTACTAGTCAGGTACATTCTTAGGCGTTTAATATGCGGTGTTGAGTCCATTTCGTTGAGCAAGGAGTAGCTCTTGTCTATTCCATATTTGGCTTAAGGAACTTTATCTGTGCTCATTTCAATCTCTGGTTTTATGCAGCACCCCAACTCACCTTTACCCTTAAGCAAGCATAAGTTGGTTTTCTAAATTTGAGACACTGTTCTGTTCTGTAATTCAGTTCCTGTGTAGCCAAGTTTACATTCCGTGTATTACTGATATCTTATGATATTTCTTTTTCTGTGTGAGTTATTTCAGTTAGAATTATCATACCTGAATCCACTCATTATGCTGCTACGGGCCTGATGACATAGATTTCATTGCTGAGTGATATTGCTTTGTAAGTAAATACCACAACTTCTTTATCCATTTTTTACTTTCTGCGATGTTGAACTTGTACGGTAAACGAGGTTCTTGTAAACAGAGGCGTCCCAAACTTTGGGGTGGCTGTGTCTTTTTGATTTTAATTTCCCTAAGCTATAGGACCATAAGTGGAAGTGCCCTAGGCTCTGTTGCTTTGTTTTTTAGATGTTTCAGGAAACACCATACACTTCTCCCGTGTGTCTGTTGGCAATTTACATCCTGCCCATCAGCATAACAAGGCTCCCAGTTCTCCATGGCCTGTCCTGCCTTTCTGGATTTTACACTTTTTTCAGATGGCCCTTTTGACCGGGGGGAAGTGAGACTTCATTGTAGTGCAGATTTCCTTTGCAAGCTTGCTTGGTTGGCCAAAAACGGCGTATGCGTTTTTTCCTGAATATATTCAGGAAAAAACGCATATGCCATTTTTGGCCAAGTGCATCATTGTGGACATTCTGCCTCTTTTCCTATGCTTTCAATGCAATTCCAGTCTACCTCCTGAAATCGGTTTCCTGCAATTCTGCCCCGCATTCAAGTCCTCTTGGCAGCCTTACTTCAGTATATTTTTGGACGATAGCTGTCATTTATAACTCTGCAGGTTTGTGAGTTACAGCGCCCCTGAGCGCCTTTCTTCAACTCGCTTTCTTTTGAGCTGTCCGCAACACCGCAGGCTGGCTTCAGGCCCTAATCTAGTTCTGGCACGGCACGCTGAGCCTTTGGTTAATTCCTCTTCCTGGTGGGAAATGAGAGTTAAATTTGCCCGTCCAGACACCTCCAGCTAGTCTCTCATTGGTTCTCCCTATTCCTGTTCATCTTCCGCAGAAATTGTAAACTGGGCCAAACAGGAGGTTAAAGGGACTGACTCTCCAAGTCGGGAGAGTGTTAGTAAAGCATCTGGAATGGTGCACCCGAGTACCATGGGAGGAAAACTGAGACATATTTGAACACGTCTCCCGATCACATGGTTGATCATACTCTGTGTTCCACATGCATGTTTTAGCTGAAGGAAGAATACCTTAAACCTGGGTAGTTGAAACCCGTGGAATGGGTACCATGCGATATGACTTAAAAGGGTCTTCGTTTGCTCACCGAACCTCTCCAATCCTATCACTGCTGCGTTTATGCCCCTGTACACATGCTTGATTCTCTTTCGGAGACATAGCAATCCATAGGTTTTCAGATACTTACTAGTCAGGTACATTCTTAGGCGTTTAATATGCGGTGTTGAGTCCATTTCGTTGAGCAAGGAGTAGCTCTTGTCTATTCCATATTTGGCTTAAGGAACTTTATCTGTGCTCATTTCAATCTCTGGTTTTATGCAGCACCCCAACTCACCTTTCCCCTTAAGCAAGCATAAGTTGGTTTTCTAAATTTGAGACCCTGTTCTGTTCTGTAATTCAGTTCCTGTGTAGCCAAGTTTACATTCCGTGTATTACTGATATCTTATGATGTTTCTTTTTCTGTGTGAGTTATTTCAGTTAGAATTATCGTACCTGAATCCACTCATTATGCTGCTACGGGCCTGATGACATAGATTTCATTGCTGAGTGATATTGCTTTGTAAGTAAATACCACAACTTCTTTATCCATTTTTCACTTTCTGCGTTGTTGAACTTGTACTGTAAATGAGGTTCTTGTAAACAGAGGCGTCCCAAACTTTGGGGTGGCTGTGTCTTTTTGATTTTAATTTCCCTAAGCTATAGGACCATAAGTGGAAGTGCCCTAGGCTCTGTTGCTTTGTTTTTTAGATGTTTCAGGAAACACCATACACTTCTCCCGAGTGTCTGTTGGCAATTTACATCACGCCCATCAGCATAACAAGGCTCCCAGTTCTCCATGGCCTGTCCTGCCTTTCTGGATTTTACACTTTTTTCAGATGGCCCTTTTGACCGGGGGGAAGTGAGACTTCATTGTAGTGCAGATTTCCTTTGCAAGCTTGCTTGGTTGGCCAAAAAGGGCGTATGCGTTTTTTCCTGAATATATTCAGGAAAAAACGCATACGCCCTTTTTGGCCAAGTGCATCATTGGGGACGTTCTGCCTCTTTTCCTATGCTTTCAATGCAATTCCAGTCTACCTGCTGAAATCGGTTTCCTGCAATTCTGCCCCACTTTCAAGTCCTCTTGGCAGCCTTACTTCAGTATATTTTTGGACGATAGCTGTCATTTATAACTCTGCAGGTTTGTGAATTACAGTGCCCCGATCTCCTTTCTTCAACTCGCTTTCTTGTAAGCTGGCCGCAACACCGCAGGATGGCTTCAGGCCCTAATCTGGTTCCGGAACGGCACGCTGAGCCTTTGGTTAATTCCTCTTCCTGGTGGGAAATGAGAGTTAAATTTGCCCGTCCAGACACCTCCAGCTAGTCTCTCATTGGTTCTCGCTATTCCTGTTCATCTTCCGCCGAAATTGCAAACTGGGCCAAACAGGAGGTTAAAGGGACTGACTCTCCAAGTCGGGAGAGTGTTAGTAAAGCATCTGGAATGGTGCACCCGAGTACCAGGGGAGGAAAACTGAGACCTATTTGAACACGTCTCCCAATCACATGGTTGATCATACTCTGGGTTCCACATGCATGTTTTAGCTGAAGGAAGAATACCTTAAACCTGGGTAGTTGAAGCCCGTGGAATGGGTACCATGCAATATGACTTCAAAGGGTCTTTATTTGCTCACCGAACCTCTCCAATCCTATCACTGCTGCGTTTATGCCCCTGTACACATGCTTGATTCTCTTTCGGAGACATAGCAATCCATAGGTTTTCAGATACTTACTAGTCAGGTACATTCTTAGGCGTTTAATATGGGGTGTTGAGTCCTTTTCGTTGAGCAAGGAGTAGCTCTTGTCTATTCCATATTTGGCTTAAGGAACTTTATCTGTGCTCATTTCAATCTCTGGTTTTATGCAGCACCCCAACTCAGCTTTCCCCTTAAGCAAGCATAAGTTGGTTTTCTAAATTTGAGACCCTGTTCTGTTCTGTAATTCAGTTCCTGTGTAGCCAAGTTTACATTCCGTGTATTACTGATATCTTATGATGTTTCTTTTTCTGTGTGACTTATTTCAGTTAGAATCATCATACCTGAATCCACTCATTGTGCTGCTAAGGACCTGATGACATAGATTTCATTGCTGAGTGATATTGCTTTGTAAGTAAATACCACAACTTCTTTATCCATTTTTCAATTTCTGCGATGTTGAACTTGTACTGTAAACGAGGTTCTTGTAAACAGAGCCGTTCCAAACTTTTGGGTGGCTGTGTCTTTTTGATTTTAATTTCCCTAAGCTATAGGACCATAAGTGGAAGTGCCCTAGGCTCTGTTGCTTTGTTTTTTAGATGTTTCAGGAAACACCATACACTTCTCCCGAGTGGCTGTTGGCAATTTACATCCCGCCCATCAGCATAACAAGGCTCCCAGTTCTCCATGGCCTGTCCTGCCTTTCTGGATTTTACACTTTTTTCAGTTGGCCCTTTTGACCGGGGGGAAGTGAGACTTCATTGTAGTGCAGATTTCCTTTGCAAGTTTGCTTGGTTGGCCAAAAAGGGCGTATGCGTTTTTTCCTGAATATATTCAGGAAAAAACGCATACGCCCTTTTTGGCCAAGTGCATCATTGTGGACGTTCTGCCTCTTTTCCTATGCTTTCAATGCAATTCCAGTCTACCTCCTGAAATCGGTTTCCTGCAATTTTGCCCCGCTTTCAAGTCCTCTTGGCAGCCTTACTTCAGTATATTTTTGGATGATAGCTGTCATTTATAACTCTGCAGGTTTGTGAATTACAGTGCCCCTGAGCTCCTTTCTTCAACTCGCTTTCTTTTGAGCTGGCCGCAACACCACAGGATGGCTTCAGGCCCTAATCTTGTTCCGGCACGGCACGCTGAGCCTTTGGTTATTTCCTCTTCCTGGTGGGAAATGAGAGTTAAATTTGCCCGTCCAGACACCTCCAGCTAGTCTCTCATTGGTTCTCCCTATTCCTGTTCATCTTCCGCAGAAATTGCAAACTGGGCCAAACAGGAGGTTAAAGGCGCTGACTCTCCAAGTGGGGAGAGTGTTAGTAAAGCGTCTGGAATGTTGCACCCGAGTACCAGGGGAGGAAAACTGAGACATATTTGAACACGTCTCCCGTTCACACGGTTGATCATACTCTGGGTTCCACATGCATGTTTTAGCTGAAGGAAGAATACCTTAAACATAGAGAGTTGAGACCCGTGGAATGGGTACCATGCAATATGTCTTCAAAGGGTCTTCATTTGCTCACCGAACCTCTGCAATCCTATCACTGCTGCGTTTATGCCCCTGTACACACGCTTGATTCTCTTTTGTAGACATAGCAACCCATACGTTTTAAGATAATTACTAATCAGGTACATTCTTAGGCGTTTAATATGGGGTGTTGAGTCCATTTCGTTGAGCAAGGAGTAGCTCTTGTCTATTCCATATTTGGCTTAAGGAACTTTATCTGTGCTCATTTCAATCTCTGGTTTTATGCAGCACCCCAACTCAACTTTCCCCTTAAGTGAGCATAAGTTGGTTTTCTCAATTTGAGACCCTGTTCTGTTCTGCAAGTCAGTTCTTGTGTAGCCAAGTTTACATTCCGTGTGTTATTGATATCTTATGATGTTTCTTTTTCTGTGTGACTTATTTCAGTTAGAATCATCATATGTAACTCTACTCATTATGCTGCTACAGGCCTGATGACATAGATTTCATTGCTGAGTGATACTGCATTGTACGAGAGTTCCACAACTTATTTATCCATTTTTCACTTTCTGTGATATTGAACTTGTATGGTAAACGAGGTTGTGGTAAACAGAGCCGTCCCAAACTTTGGGGTGGCTGTGTCTTTTTGATTTTAATTTCCCTAAGCTATAGGACCATAAGTGGAAGTGCCCTAGGCTCTGTTGCTTTGTTTTTTAGATGTTTCAGGAAACACCATACACTTCTCCCGAGTGTCTGTTGGCAATTTACATCCCGCCCATCAGCATAACAAGGTTCCCAGTTCTCCATGGCCTGTCCTGCCTTTCTGGATTTTACACATTTTTCAGATGGCTCTTTTGACCGGGGGGAAGTGAGACTTCATTGTAGTGCAGATTTCCTTTGCAAGCTTGCTTGGTTGGCCAAAAATGGCGTATGCGTTTTTTCCTGAATATATTCAGGAAAAAACGCATACGCCCTTTTTGGCCAAGTGCATCATTGTGGACGCGCTGCCTCTTTTCCTATGCTTTCAATGCAATTCCAGTCTACCTCCTGAAATCGGTTTCCTGCAATTCTGCCCCGCTTTCAAGTCCTCTTGGCAGCCTTACTTCAGTATATTTTTGGACGATAGCTGTCATTTATAACTCTGCAGGTTTGTGAATTACAGTGCCCCTGAGCTCCTTTCTTCAACTCGCTTTCTTGTGAGCTGACCGCAACACCGCAGGATGGCTTCAGGCCATAATCTTGTTCCGGCACGGCACGCTGAGCCTTTGGTTATTTCCTCTTCCTGGTGGGAAATGAGAGTTAAATTTGCCCGTCCAGACACCTCCAGCTAGTCTCTCATTGGTTCTCCCTATTCCTGTTCATCTTCCGCAGAAATTGCAAACTGGGCCAAACAGGAGGTTAAAGGCGCTGACTCTCCAAGTCGGGAGAGTGTTAGTAAAGCGTCTGGAATGTTGCACCCGAGTACCAGGGGAGGAAAACTGAGACATATTTGAACACGTCTCCCAATCACATGGTTGATCATACTCTGGGTTCCACATGCATGTTTTAGCTGAAGGAAGAATACCTTAAACTTGGGTAGTTGAAACCCGTGGAATGGGTACCATGCAATATGACTTCAAAGGGTCTTCATTTGCTCACCGAACCTCTCCAATCCTATCACTGCTGCGTTTATGCCCCTGTACACATGCTTGATTCTCTTTCGGAGACATAGCAATCCATAGGTTTTCAGATACTTACTAGTCAGGTACATTCTTAGGCGTTTAATATGGGGTGTTGAGTCCTTTTCGTTGAGCAAGGAGTAGCTCTTGTCTATTCCATATTTGGCTTAAGGAACTTTATCTGTGCTCATTTCAATCTCTGGTTTTATGCAGCACCCCAACTCAGCTTTCCCCTTAAGCAAGCATAAGTTGGTTTTCTAAATTTGAGACCCTGTTCTGTTCTGTAATTCAGTTCCTGTGTAGCCAAGTTTACATTCCGTGTATTACTGATATCTTATGATGTTTCTTTTTCTGTGTGACTTATTTCAGTTAGAATCATCATACCTGAATCCACTCATTGTGCTGCTAAGGGCCTGATGACAAAGATTTCATTGCTGAGTGATATTGCTTTGTAAGTAAATACCACAACTTCTTTATCCATTTTTCAATTTCTGCGATGTTGAACTTGTACTGTAAACGAGGTTCTTGTAAACAGAGCCGTTCCAAACTTTTGGCTGGCTGTGTCTCTTTGATTTTAATTTCCCTAAGCTATAGGACCATAAGTGGAAGTGCCCTAGGCTCTGCTGCTTTGTTTTTTAGATGTTTCAGGAAACACCATACACTTCTCCCGAGTGGCTGTTGGCAATTTACATCCCGCCCATCAGCATAACAAGGCTCCCAGTTCTCCATGGCCTGTCCTGCCTTTCTGGATTTTACACTTTTTTCAGTTGGCCCTTTTGACCGGGGGGAAGTGAGACTTCATTGTAGTGCAGATTTCCTTTGCAAGTTTGCTTGGTTGGCCAAAAAGGGCGTATGCGTTTTTTCCTGAATATATTCAGGAAAAAACGCATACGCCCTTTTTGGCCAAGTGCATCATTGTGGACGTTCTGCCTCTTTTCCTATGCTTTCAATGCAATTCCAGTCTACCTCCTGAAATCGGTTTCCTGCAATTTTGCCCCGCTTTCAAGTCCTCTTGGCAGCCTTACTTCAGTATATTTTTGGACGATAGCTGTCATTTATAACTCTGCAGGTTTGTGAATTACAGTGCCCCTGAGCTCCTTTCTTCAACTCGCTTTCTTTTGAGCTGGCCGCAACACCACAGGATGGCTTCAGGCCCTAATCTTGTTCCGGCACGGCACGCTGAGCCTTTGGTTATTTCCTCTTCCTGGTGGGAAATGAGAGTTAAATTTGCCCGTCCAGACACCTCCAGCTAGTCTCTCATTGGTTCTCCCTATTCCTGTTCATCTTCCGCAGAAATTGCAAACTGGGCCAAACAGGAGGTTAAAGGCGCTGACTCTCCAAGTGGGGAGAGTGTTAGTAAAGCGTCTGGAATGTTGCACCCGAGTACCAGGGGAGGAAAACTGAGACATATTTGAAAACGTCTCCCGTTCACACAGTTGATCATACTCTGGGTTCCACATGCATGTTTTAGCTGAAGGAAGAATACCTTAAACATAGAGAGTTGAGACCCGTGGAATGGGTACCATGCAATATGTCTTCAAAGGGTCTTCATTTGCTCACCGAACCTCTGCAATCCTATCACTGCTGCGTTTATGCCCCTGTACACACGCTTGATTCTCTTTTGTAGACATAGCAATCCATAGGTTTTAAGATACTTACTAGTCAGGTACATTCTTAGGCGTTTAATATGGGGTGTTGAGTCCATTTCGTTGAGCAAGGAGTAGCTCTTGTCTATTCCATATTTGGCTTAAGAAATTTTATCTGTGCTCATTTCAATCTCTGGTTTTATGCAGCACCCCAACTCAACTTTCCCCTTAAGCAAGCATAAGTTGGTTTTCTCAATTTGAGACCCTGTTCTGTTCTGGAAGTCAGTTCTTGTGTAGCCAAGTTTACATTCCGTGTGTTAGTGATATCTTATGATGTTTCTTTTTCTGTGTGACTTATTTCAGTTAGAATCATCATATGTAACTCTACTCATTATGCTGCTACAGGCCTGATGACATAGATTTCATTGCTGAGTGATACTGCATTGTACGAGAGTTCCACAACTTATTTATCCATTTTTCACTTTCTGTGATATTGAACTTGTGTGGTAAACGAGGTTGTGGTAAACAGAGCCGTCCCAAACTTTGGGGTGGCTGTGTCTTTTTGATTTTAATTTCCCTAAGCTATAGGACCATAAGTGGAAGTGCCCTAGGCTCTGTTGCTTTGTTTTTTAGATGTTTCAGGAAACACCATACACTTCTCCCGAGTGTCTGTTGGCAATTTACATCCCGCCCATCAGCATAACAAGGCTCCCAGTTCTCCATGGCCTGTCCTGCCTTTCTGGATTTTACACATTTTTCAGATGGCTCTTTTGACCAGGGGGAAGTGAGACTTCATTGTAGTGCAGATTTCCTTTGCAAGCTTGCTTGGTTGGCCAAAAAGGGCGTTTGCGTTTTTTCCTGAATATATTCAGGAAAAAACGCATACGCCCTTTTTGGCCAAGTGCATCATTGTGGACGTTCTGCCTCTTTTCCTATGCTTTCAATGCAATTCCAGTCTACCTCCTGAAATCGGTTTCCTGCAATTCTGCCCCGCTTTCAAGTCCTCTTGGCAGCCTTACTTCAGTATATTTTTGGACGATAGCTGTCATTTATAACTCTGCAGGTTTGTGAATTACAGTGCCCCTGAGCTCCTTTCTTCAACTCGCTTTCTTGTGAGCTGGCCGCAACACCGCAGGATGGCTTCAGGCCCTAATCTTGTTCCGGCATGGCACGCTGAGCCTTTGGTTATTTCCTCTTCCTGGTGGGAAATGAGAGTTAAATTTGCCCGTCCAGACACCTCCAGCTAGTCTCTCATTGGTTCTCCCTATTCCTGTTCATCTTCCGCAGAAATTGCAAACTGGGCCAAACAGGAGGTTAAAGGCGCTGACTCTCCAAGTCGGGAGAGTGTTAGTAAAGCGTCTGGAATGTTGCACCCGAGTACCAGGGGAGGAAAACTGAGACATATTTGAACACGTCTCCCAATCACACGGTTGATCATACTCTGGGTTCCACATGCATGTTTTAGCTGAAGGAAGAATACCTTAAATTGGGTAGTTGAAACCCGTGGAACGGGTACCATGCAATATGACTTCAAAGGGTCTTCATTTGCTCACCGAACCTCTCCAATCCTATCACTGCTGCGTTTATGCCCCTGTACACATGCTTGATTCTCTTTCGGAGACATAGCAATCCATAGGTTTTAAGATACTTACTAGTCAGGTACATTCTTAGGCGTTTAATATGCGGTGTTGAGTCCATTTCGTTGAGCAAGGAGTAGCTCTTGTCTATTCCATATTTGGCTTAAGGAACTTTATCTGTGCTCATTTCAATCTCTGGTTTTATGCAGCACCCCAACTCACCTTTACCCTTAAGCAAGCATAAGTTGGTTTTCTAAATTTGAGACCCTGTTCTGTTCTGTAATTCAGTTCCTGTGTAGCCAAGTTTACATTCCGTGTATTACTGATATCTTATGATATTTCTTTTTCTGTGTGAGTTATTTCAGTTAGAATTATCATACCTGAATCCACTCATTATGCTGCTACGGGCCTGATGACATAGATTTCATTGCTGAGTGATATTGCTTTGTAAGTAAATACCACAACTTCTTTATCCATTTTTCACTTTCTGCGATGTTGAACTTGTACTGTAAACGAGGTTCTTGTAAACAGAGGCGTCCCAAACTTTGGGGTGGCTGTGTCTTTTTGATTTTAATTTCCCTAAGCTATAGGACCATAAGTGGAAGTGCCCTAGGCTCTGTTGCTTTGTTTTTTAGATGTTTCAGGAAACACCATACACTTCTCCCGAGTGTCTGTTGGCAATTTACATCCCGCCCATCAGCATAACAAGGCTCCCATTTCTCCATGGCCTGTCCTGCCTTTCTGGATTTTACACTTTTTTCAGATGGCCCTTTTGACCGGGGGGAAGTGAGACTTCATTGTAGTGCAGATTTCCTTTGCAAGCTTGCTTGGTTGGCCAAAAAGTGCGTATGCGTTTTTTCCTGAATATATTCAGGAAAAAACGCATACGCACTTTTTGGCCAAGTGCATCATTGTGGACGTTCTGCCTCTTTTCCTATGCTTTCAATGCAATTCCAGTCTACCTCCTGAAATCGGTTTCCTGCAATTCTGCCCCGCTTTCAAGTCCTCTTGGCAGCCTTACTTCAGTATATTTTTGGACGATAGCTGTCATTTATAACTCTGCAGGTTTGTGAATTACAGTGCCCCTGAGCTCCTTTCTTCAACTCGCTTTCTTTTGAGCTGGCCGCAACACCGCAGGATGGCTTCAGGCCCTAATCTGATTCGGGCACGGCACGCTGAGCCTTTGGTTAATTCCTCTTCCTGGTGGGAAATGAGAGTTAAATTTGCCCGTCCAGACACCTCCAGCTAGTCTCTCATTGGTTCTCGCTATTCCTGTTCATCTTCCGCAGAAATTGCAAACTGGGCCAAACAGGAGGTTAAAGGGACTGACTCTCCAAGTCGGGAGAGTGTTAGTAAAGCGTCTGGAATGTTGCACCCGAGTACCAGGGGAGGAAAACTGAGACATATTTGAACACGTCTCCCGATCACATGGTTGATCATACTCTGGGTTCCACATGCATGTTTTAGGTGAAGGAAGAATACCTTAAACCTGGGTAGTTGAAACCCGTGGAATGAGTACCATGCAATATGACTTCAAAGGGTCTTCATTTGCTCACCGAACCTCTCCAATCCTATCACTGCTGCGTTTATGCCCCTGTACACATGCTTGATTCTCTTTCGGAGACATAGCAATCCATAGGTTTTAAGATACTTACTAGTCAGGTACATTCTTAGGCGTTTAATATGGGGTGTTGAGTCCATTTCGTTGAGCAAGGAGTAGCTCTTGTCTATTCCATATTTGGCTTAAGGAACTTTATCTGTGCTCATTTCAATCTCTGGTTTTATGCAGCACCCCAACTCACCTTTACCCTTAAGCAAGCATAAGTTGGTTTTCTAAATTTGAGACCCTGTTCTGTTCTGTAATTCAGTTCCTGAGTAGCCAAGTTTACATTCCATGTATTACTGATATCTTATGATGTTTCTTTTTCTGTGTGACTTATTTCAGTTAGAATCATCATACCTGAATCCACTCATTGTGCTGCTAAGGGCCTGATGACATAGATTTCATTGCTGAGTGATATTGCATTGTACGTAAGTACCACAACTTCTTTATCCATTTTTCACTTTCTGCGATATTGAACTTGTACGGTAAACGAGGTTCTTGTAAACAGAGCCGTCCCAAACTTTGGAGTGGCTGTGTGTTTTTAATTTTAATTTCCCTAATCTATAGGACCGTAAGTAGAAGTGCCCTAGGCTCTGTTGCTTTGTTTTTTAGATGTTTCAGGAAACACCATACACTTCTCCAGAGTGGCTGTTGACAATTTACATCCCGCACATCAGCATAAGAAGGCTCCCTGTTCTCCATGCCCTGTCGTGCCTTTATGGATTTTACACTTTTTTCAGATGGCCCTTTTGACCAGGTGGAAGTGAGACTTCATTGTAGTGCAGATTTCCTTTGCAAGCTTCCTTGGTTGGCCAAAAAGTGTGCATGCGTTTTTTCCTGAATATATTCAGGAAACAACACATACGCCCTTTTTGGCCAAGTGCGTCATTGTCGAGGTTCTGACTCTCTTCATATGCTTTCAATGCAATTCCAGTCTACCTCCTGAAATCGGTTTCCTGCAATTCTGCCTTGCTTTCAATGTTTCTTCATAGCCTTACCTCAATATATTTTTTGAAAATAGTTGGCCTTTATAACTCTGCAGGTTTTTGAATTGCAGTGGCCCTTAGCCCCACTTTTCAGCTCTTATTTTTGTGGTCTTGCCCCATAACCACAGGATTCCTTGAAGCCCTATTTTTCTTCTGGGGCACCTTGCTGTGCCTTTGGTTAATTCTTCTTACTGATGTGACATTAGAGTGACATGTGCCCATTGAAACCGCTATAGCTTGTTTCTCACTGGTTCCCCCTATTCCCATTCATCCTCTATACTAACTGCAGACTGTGCGATACCAGAACTTAAAGGCATTGACTCCATGTGGGGATGTTGTTAGTAAAGCGGCTGGAATGTCGATCCGGAGCCCCAGGAGAGGAAAAATGAGGTGTGTTTTAGAAACCTTTCCCGATCATATGGTATACCAGTCGCTGGGTTTCCCAAGCATGGTTTAGCTGTAGGAAGATTCCCTTCAACCTGGAGTGTTGGGACCCTTGGACTGAGTAGCATGAAGTATTGCATTAAACTTTCGGCAGTTGCTCACCAAAGCTCACCAATCCTCTCAGCCCCAAGTGTCCAGCCTTATGTCTTATCCAGCTGTGGGTTTATATGTGGTCAATCCAGGTTGCATCACAGCCCCTGAGCGAATTTTGTAAGAATTTTTCTCTCTTTCATTGTTTCAGCGTTTTGTTTTTAAAATTTATTTCTATAATGGGGTTTAGCTCATTTTCACTGCTGTGTTTGTGCCACTCTGTACACACTTGATTCCCTTATGGAGATATATCAATACATGGGTTTTAAGATTCTTATTACTCAGATATATTTCTCTGCGGTGTATAGGGTGTGTTGAGGCCAGTTCATTGAGCAAGGTGTAGATCTTGTCTAATACCTATTTGGTTTATTGAACGGTATCTGTGCTAATTTCAAACTCTGGTTTTATGCATCACCCCACCTCTCCTTTCCCCTTAAGCTGACATAAGTGTGTTTTCTAAATGTGAGACACTGTTCTGTTCTGTAATTCATTTCTTGTGCAGCCATATTTACCCTCCCTCTATAAGTGATATCTTATGATATGTTTCTTTTTCTGTTTGACTTATTTCAAGTAGTATTATCGGACCTAAATCCACTCTTTATCCTTCTACTAGCCTTATTACATTGATTTCATGGTGAAGAGATATTCCATTGTACATAAGTACCACATCTTCTTTATCCATTGTTCTCTTTCCTGGGATATTTAAGGTGTACTGAAGTTGAGGTTCTTGTAAACAGAGTAGCCCTAAACTGTGGTGTGCTTGTGTCTTGTTGATTTTTAGACTTCCCTAGATATACTCCCATGATTGGAAGTGTCCTATGCTCTGTAGCTCTGTTTTTTAGATGATTTAGGAACCACCATACACTTCTCCAGAGTGGCTCTCGGCAGTTCACACACTGCCCATCAGCGTATAAAGGCTCCCTGTTCTCCATGGCCTGTCCTGCATTTCTGGTTTTTACAAATTTTTAGGATGGCCCTTTTGACCGGTGGGAAGTGAGACTTCTTTGTTGTGCACATTTGCATTGCTTGCTTGCTTCGTTGCCCATAAAGTGCGTATGCGTTTTTTCCTGGATATAATCAGGAAAAAACGCATACGCCCTTTTGGGCCAACTGCATCATTGTCGAAATTCTGCCGCTTTTCATGTGCATTAAAGACGAGTCCAATCTATCTCTTGAAATCTGTTTCTTGCAATTCTGTCTTGCATTCAGATCCTCTTCTTTGCCTTACCTCAACATATTTTTGGACATTAGTTTTCATTTATAACTCTGCAGGTTTGTGAATTGCAGTGACCCTGAGCTCCATTTTTTAAGTTGCTCTTTTGTGAGCTGGCCACAAACCCACAGGATTGCTTCAGGCCCTATTTTGGCTCTGGCGAGGCAGGCTGAGCCTTTCTTTAATTCTTATTCTTAATGGGAAATTAGAGTGATATGTGCCCGTCCAAACCCCTACAACTATTCTCTCATTGGTTCCCCCTCTTCCCATTCATCCTCCTCACAATTTGCAAAATGTGTGAAACAGAAGTTTAAATGTGCTGATTCTCCAAGTGGGGAGATTCTAAGTAACATGGCTGGAATGGTGAACAGGAGCACCAGGAGAGGATAAATGAGGTGCATTTTAGACACATCTCCCGATCACATGGTGTACAGTCCTCTGGGTTTTCCATGCATGTTTTAGCTGTAGGAAGATCCCTTGAACCTGCAGATTTGGGACCCATTGAATGGGTACCAGGTAGTATTACTTTAAAGGGTGTGCATTTCCTCACCCAACCTCACATTTCTCTTAGCGCAAACAGTTTCCAGCCTTATGTCTCATCCTGCTGTGGGTCTAGATGTGTTCAATCCATGTTGCATCACCGTCCCTGAGGAAAAGTTGTAAGAGGTTTTCTCTGTCTCTCTGTCGTTTATTTTTTTCAATTTATTACTATATTGGTTACAGCTGATTTTCAAAGCTCTGTTTCTTGCTGCTGTACATCCACTTGATTCACGTACAGAGAGTCATCAATAAATTCTTTTTCAGATTCTTACCAGTCGTATATATTCTTTTCCGGTGACTTGAGTGTGCTGAGTGCAGTTCTTTTAGCTACCGTGTAGGCCTTGTTGATTATCAGTTTGGTATTTGGAATGGTATCTTTGCTAATTTCAACCTCCTGGATGATGCCTCACCCCTCCCCACCTTTCCCGTTTAGCAGCCTTATGCGTGTTTTCCACATATTTGACTATGTTTTTGTTTTGTAATTTATTTCATGTGTAGCCATTTTGGATTCCACCTTTAAGTGATATCTTATGATATGTGTCTTTTTCTTTTTGAATTCTGTCACTTAGAATGATCATACGTAACTC
Organism: Grampus griseus; assembly: GCF_964374135.1. NCBI lineage: Eukaryota > Metazoa > Chordata > Mammalia > Artiodactyla > Delphinidae > Grampus > Grampus griseus. The sequence goes on from NW_028133129.1 coordinate 168,458, forward strand.
CTCCGGAGTTGTTACAACTGGCCATATTTCATTGATTTCCAGGCTGAATAATATTCCACTCTACCTAAGTACCACATCTCTATCCATTTTTTCCCTCCAGAGACATTTAAGTTATATCCTAGTCGAGGATCTTTTAAACAGAGAGGGGGTAAACATTGGGGTGCCTGTGTCCTCTCGATTTTTGTTTTTCCCAAGATATACGCCCATGAGTGCAAGTGCCCTATGCTCTGTAGCTCATTTTTTAGATGCTTTAGTAAACACAATACACTTCTCCAGAATGGCCGTTGGCAATATACATTTCCACTATAAGTCTCACAGGGCTCCCTCTTCTCCTTGCCCTGTCCTGCATTTCTGTTGTTTACGCTTTATGAGGATGGCTCTTCTGACTGATGCGAAGTGATATCTTTTGTAGTATTGACTTCCAGTGCCCACCTGTTTGGTTGGCTAAAAAAGTGTATGCCCTTTTCTTGAATATATACAGAAAAAAACGCATACACCCTTTTTGGCCAACTGCAATGTTGGCAATGTTCAGCTCCTTTTCTTGTGCTTAATGGCGAGTCCTTTCTACCTCCTCAAATCCCTTTCCTGCCATTCTCCCTTGCTTACAAGTCCTTTTCTCTGACTTTCCTCAAGACATTTTTCAGTGATGGATATTTTCAGCTCTGCAGTTTTGTGAATTTTACTGCCCCTGAGTTCCATTGTTCAACTTGTGTTTATGGGAACTGGCCACAAAGCAGCGGGATTTCCTCAAGCCCTATACTGTTTCCATGGGCAACCCTAGCCTTTGGTCAATTCGTCTTCCTGATTGGAAATTAGAGTGACATGTGCCTGTCTGAACACCTAGGACTTGTCTCTCATTGTTCCTCATCCTTCCGCTTCATCCTCTGGACAAATTCCAAACTGTACGCAACAGGATGTTGACAGTGCTGACATCTCCAAGTGAGGAGACTGTTAGTAAAGACGCTGGAGGGGTGAACCCGAGCACCAGGAGATGAGGAGATGAGATGCCTTTTCCAAACTCTTCCCGATCAGACGGTATACCATCCTCTGGGTGTGACAGACATGTTTTAGCAGTAGGAAGAGTCCCATTCATGTAAGGAGAACACCAGGGCTTTTTCAAAATCAGTGTCTCCCCGAAACCCAAACTGGGGAAGTTTTTAAGCTACGGCTACACATATGTTCATTAAGGGCCTTGGGAAGTAGGCAGAGTCCAAACTTTAGATGATTGAAGTCTTCAGGGTCAGAAGCACTCACCACCAGCTTCCCTTAGGCTACACTTTAACTATCATTGATAGATGATGTCAATAAAAATATCTATTCTTTTTCAGATTATTTCCCCTTATAGGTTATTGCAAAATGTTGAGTGTAGTTCCCTGTGCTATACAGTAGTTCCTTGTTGATGATCTATTTTATACATAGCAGTGTGTATGTGTTAATTCCAAAGTGTTAATTTATCCCTCCTCCCACCTTTCCCCTTTGGTAATAATAAATTATAAGATTTTATACTTCTCAGAAATGGGGGAGCTGAAAGAGAGGTATCATTTTCAATGGAAAAGCATTTAAAACAAGATTGAAGGTTTAACCAAGATTATTAGATGTACATCCTTGGAAAGAAATCACTTCGTTTCTCTAATATTGACCTGACAAATAAGACAAACCTTTTCACTGAACTTGCTTATAAAAAGTGATGGAAATATCAAATGGAAGTGTTAGAAACATCTTATTTTACCCGAGCCTTATACACTGTTCTATGTTAACTACAGTTTGGCTCACACATCTGTTCATTGAGGTTACAATAGTCTCAATTTCTGTTACTGATCCTCCAGAGTGGACCCCAACAAGTGTCCCCCTGCCCAGTGTCATTGGGGCCAACAGATCGAGACTGAGTTTGGTTCACAAGCAAAGGAAACTTTATATTTTGATCAGAGAATGGAGAGGTGAGAGCATGCACTACCCCGTGGGCTGTGGGCTGGGCTGGGCTGCTGTGTAGAGATCCTGTCAGAGTCAGTGGGAGGGAGGGAGGCGGCGGAGCTCTCGAGGGCCGGGTTGGCTGTAGCTCAGGCTCTATATCGTGGAGTCTGCACTGGGCCCCAGGAGCTGAGGTGTCGACCCAGCCATTCTGCACTAGGAAATCTGGTCTGAAGTGCCGGGTGTGGAACCTCTGCATGCGGGACCCTAGGAGCACGTGAAATTAGACAAAGCACAAAGGATAAAAAAGGTTAGACTTGACTTTATTGCCCAGATTCTATTTTTATCTCCCAGGGATTTTTAATGGGCTTTGCTGGGGACAAACCCCTCCTCTGCCTTTTGTCCCGTTCCTCATTCTTGGAGTGCTGAGGGTGCAGACCCTTCTTCTGTAACTGCTGAGTGCTGAGTTGGGAGCCCTCATACCCTGGGGCGAGGGTCAGAGCTTCTCCCCAGCAGCCTCCCGGTGACGTTGATTGTCCCCAGGCCCCCTGCCTCCCTGCTCGTCCACCTGAGCACCAGCATTGGAAGTGTTATAGATTCTAATGACCTTTAAGGGTCCAGGAAAGAGATGTGCAGAGACGCTGTGGGGGCCGGTTTCACCCCGCCCCACATTTGTTCGGCCACCTTAGGCTGACCGTTTCTGCCAGCCTAGATGCTCTGACCAGTAGTCTGCGCTTTCTTCAATTAGGCCCCTGAATTAACGTACAAACAGCACCAGGTGTCAGAGCCCTGCCCGCTCAACTCCCAGACAGTCCAGGGTCAGTGGTGATAAGGACCATGATGGCTACTGAGTCAACAGCCTTTTGAAGTAAACAGGAGTCCAGCCGGTCTTATTGGCCACCATCATCACGGTGTCTGTAGGCTTTTCTATGGTGACAGTGTGGTATACTGTTCCCCCACCAAGATTATTAGCTCCCCTCTGGGTGCAGTAAGTCCTGCAAGCAGTAGTCTACTCTTTTGGGACACACTCTTGTTGTTTTATGAGAGAAACTCCAGGTCAAGTGATGTTCACACGAGTCGTCATGGTGCCCTGTTGCCCCCGGTTATCTCTCTGGATGTTGGAGTTGGAGGGCCTCCTCACTCGAGGTCGGTGTGCCCACGGAGCGAAACCTGCAACTTCAGGGCATGGTTGGTGGTTAGGATCACCACGTGGGGTCCTTTTCCCTTAGGAGGGAGGTGGCCTTTCGGGCTGCTGATTTCCAGGTTTTTAGATACCGCCAGTATCTTGGCCAGATGTGGCAGTGGGCCAAGCTCCTTAGTGACCGTAGTTTATCCTACCTGGATGGCATTCTTGCATTGTTCCATTTCAAGTGGTCCCAGTTTTTGCACTAATTCTCCAATGGCGATTCACCTTTCACCAGGAATGTAAAGGTCAAAGGGTTTAGCTAAATTAGGGAGTTCCAGGGCAAGGGTCTGAATTGACTGCTCTTTCCATTCTTGAAAGGCCACTTCTGGATTCTATTCAAAAGGATCATCATCTTTTCCTTTCAGTGTTTCATATAGAGGCCCAGCTAGTAGACTGTAGTTAGGGATCCAGAAGCAGCAAACCCTGGCCTCCCCAGGAACCCCTAAGCTGTCTTCTAGTTTTAGAAAGGGGTAAGGCTGAAAATGGTTTCTTCCCTTTCCTGGGATGGGCTTCTCTGACCTTGTGTGAGAATGAAGCCCAGGCAGGTCACCGCAGTCTGTGATATTTGAGCTTTTTCTTGGACAACTTCTATCCTTTATTGGCTTGGTAGTTCAGAGGCCTCCTTAGTAGGGCTGGCGATCAGAATGTCGTCTGCATATTGAAGGAGGGTTTCCTTTTCCAGAGGTAGAACTTTTAGGTCTTTAGCTAAGCTTTCCCCAAAGACGGTGTGGGAATTTTTGCACCCTTGGGGCCAGACGGCCCGGAAGTATTGTTTTAGTTGTATGTTGAGTCCTGCCACTCACAAGCCAAAATTTCTTGTGACTCTGGGACTAATGGAATACAAAAGAAGGCATCATTGAAGACTAATACAGAATACCATGTCCTGGTGGTTGGTAGAATGACCAGCAGGGTGTAGGAATTAGGAGCAACTGGAGGTATATCCTCAGTGGCTTCACTGACTGTCCTGACATCCTTTACCAGGTCCCCAGCAGCCCATGGGGCTCTCGTGGTCAGACCAATCCCAGAATATGGAGCTCACCTGGGCAGGTACCCCACCCCCACCCCAGCCCACGGGGCTCTTGTGATCAGGCCCCTCCCAGGATACAGATCTACCCTTGCAGGTACTGTGGCAGGGCTGGGCACACAGGAACCGTGCACATAGCCCTCATTGCAGAGCACCCCCAGCTCACCTGTCACTCAGAGCTGACACAGAGCACTTCAGAGCAGGACTTGAACTAACAAACAGCAGCTGCGACAGGTCTGTGACCCTGGGCATCACTCCGTGAGGCCTCCCTCCACCTGGTCTTCCAGAGACTTCCACTGCACCCGGGGCACCAGGCCTCTGTCTCCAACCACCATCCACCCCTCCTCTCCCTGACTCCTGGGTTCCTCTCATTAGGAGAGGGTTTTCTTGAAGTTGTCTCCCACTCATGGGCCAGATAAAATGATTAGAAAACAAGCCAAAGCTGCAGCCCCTTGTCTATCCTGACTCTCAGGAGCCCACACCTGTTCCTTGGACCTGGCCGGTTCAGCAAGTTCCATTTTCTGCAACTGTGAGTCCCTGAGGGGTGATGATTGGCTGACCTGGGCAGCCTTACCGTGCCGGCCAGCCCTCCCCAGGTGTGCCTGGGTTGAGATCAATATAAATACCACTCCAGGCAGCAAGAGCCCCTGCAGCCGTGCCTGACACCATTTTCTTTGCCCTGTCAGCAGTCTCGGGGCTGGGCTGGTGGGAGGGAGTGAGAGGCCACGGCTTTGTGGGTGGCCCAGTGTGAGTGGGGCTCTGCTGGACTTTCTGCAGCAGTTGCCAGGCTGCCACCTGCTAAAGAAGAGGATGTGTCACCCATACCTGCTGCTGGAATTTCTCCCTGGGCAGAGGTGAGGAAGGAAAAAAGCAGTGGGGGCAGGGACAGGACGGGTATCTCAGGCAGGGAAATGGAAATCTTCCAGAAGAGCACCCAGGGCCAGGACCATCCTGGCTGGCCTGCAGGCACCAAGTCGGCTGGCATGCTGTCACTCGTGTGGCTCTATGGCCCTTCCTCTAGGCTTTCAAGTCCTTGTATATATTCAGGTGTTTTACCTGGGACGGGTGGGAATAGTTCAGCAACAACTGGCCTGGGGCTCAGATCACGTTTACTCACAGATGCCTCGGCACGGTGCCCCAGCTTTGCAATGAGGACGCTTGTTGCGTGGGGGCTGCTGGCTGAATGGGAGACGATTCCCCACCACTGACCAACTTCAGAATTGTTTACAACTGGAGCAAGTGCCCTGATACGGTTTTCCTCTGTGTAACTGGTGGGTTCTGTGTTTTTTTCTCTTTTTCGTTTTTGGTTCAAGGTAGATTTTATTCCTCTTTTTTGTATTTACAGATATAAGCATGGAAATAATTTATTCATATAAATACATGTATGTGCAGGGAATAATTGTTTTTTCTGTTTTATTTTTTAAATTTTATTTCTTTTTAATTTTGAATTTTATTTTATATTTTTATACAGCAGGTTCTTATTGGTTATCTATTTTATACATATAAATGTATACATGCCAATCCCAGTCTCTCAACTCCTCCCACCACCACCCCCCCAACAGCTTTCCCCCCTTGTTGTCCATACGTTTGTTGTCTACATCTGTTGCTCTATTTATGCCTTGCAAAATGGTTAATCTGTACAGTTTTTCTAGGTTCCACATATATGCATGAATATACAAGATTTGTTTTTCTCTTTCTGACTTACTTCACTCTGTATGACAGTCTCTAGATCCATCGACGTCTCTACAAATGACCCAATTTCATTCCTTTTCATGGCTTAGTAATATTCCATTTTATATATGTACCACAGCTTTATGCATTCGTCTGTCTGTGGGCATTTAGGTTGCTTCCATTACCTCGATATTGTAAATAGTGATGCAATAAACATTGCGGTGAATGACTCTTTTTGATTTATGGTTTTGTCTGGGTATATGTCCAGTACTGGGATTGCTGTATCATATGGTAATTCTATTGTTAGTTTCTTAAGAAATTCCATATTGTTCTCCATAATGACTGTATCAATTTATATTCCCAACAATAGTGGAAGAGGGTTCCTTTTCTCCACACCCTTTCCAGCATTTTTTGTTTGTAGATTTTCAATGATGCCTATTCTACAAGGTGTGAGGTGATACCTCATTGTTGAATCCATTTCGTTGAGCAAGGGGTAGGTCTTGTCTATTAAATATTTGGCTTATGGAACGGTATCTGTGCTAATTTCAAACTCTGCTTTTATGCAGCACCCCAACTCACCTTCCCCTTAAGCAAGCATAAGTTGGTTTTCTAAATTTGAGACCCTGTTCTGTTTTGTAATTCAGTTCATGTGTAGCCAAGTTCACATTCCGTGTATTAGTGATACCTTATGATGTTTCTTTTTCTGTGTGACTTATTTCACTTAGAATCATCGTGCCTCAATCCACTCATTATGCTGGTACGGGCCTGGTGACATAGATTTCATTGCTGAGTGGTATTCTGTTGTACATAAGTACCGCAACTTCTTTATCCATTATTTGCTCTCTGAGATATTTAACTTGTGCCGCAGAACAGATTCCTGTAAAAAGAGCCGTCCCAAATTATGGGGTGGCTGTGTCTTTTTGATTTTAATTTCCCTAAGCTATAGGACCATAAGTGGAAGTGCCCTAGGCTCTGTTGCTTTGTTTTTTAGATGTTTCAGGAAACACCATACACTTCTCCCGAGTGTCTGTTGGCAATTTACATCCCGCCCATCAGCATAACAAGGCTCCCAGTTCTGCATGGCCGGTCCTGCCTTTCTGGATTTTACACTTTTTTCAGATGGCCCTTTTGACCGGGGGGAAGTGAGACTTCATTGTAGTGCAGATTTCCTTTGCAAGCTTGCTTGGTTGGCCAAAAAGGGCGTATGCGTTTTTTCCTGAATATATTCATTGTGGACGTTCTGCCTCTTTTCCTATGCTTTCAATGCAATTCCAGTCTACCTCCTGAAATCGGTTTCCTGCAATTCTGCCCCGCTTTCAAGTCCTCTTGGCAGCCTTACTTCAGTATATTTTTGGACGATAGCTGTCATTTATAACTCTGCAGGTTTGTGAATTACAGTGCCCCTGAGCTCCTTTCTTCAACTCGCTTTCTTGTGACCTGGCCGCAAAACCGCAGGATGGCTTCAGGCCCTAATCTGGTTCCGGCACGGCACGCTGAGCCTTTGGTTATTTCCTCTTCCTGGTGGGAAATGAGAGTTAAATTTGCCCGTCCAGACACCTCCAGCTAGTCTCTCATTGGTTCTCCCTATTCCTGTTCATCTTCCGCAGAAATTGCAAACTGGGCCAAACAGGAGGTTAAAGGCGCTGACTCTCCAAGTGGGGAGAGTGTTAGTAAAGCATCTGGAATGTTGAACCCGAGTACCAGGGGAGGAAAACTGAGACATATTTGAACACGTCTCCCGTTCACACGGTTGATCATACTCTGGGTTCCACATGCATGTTTTAGCTGAAGGAAGAATACCTTAAACCTGGAGAGTTGAGACCCGTGTAATGGGTACCATGCAATATGACTTCAAAGGGTCTTCATTTGCTCACCGAAGCTCTCCAATCCTATCACTGCTGCGTTTATGCCCCTGTACACACGCTTGATTCTCTTTTGGAGACATAGCAATCCATAGGTTTTAAGATACTTACTAGTCAGGTACATTCTTAGGCGTTTAATATGGGGTGTTGAGTCCATTTCGTTGAGCAAGGAGTAGCTCTTGTCTATTCCATATTTGGCTTAAGGAACTTTATCTGTGCTCATTTCAATCTCTGGTTTTATGCAGCACCCCAACTCACCTTTCCCCTTAAGGAAGCATAAGTTGGTTTTCTAAATTTGAGACCCTGTTCTGTTCTGTAATTCAGTTCCTGTGTAGCCAAGTTTACATTCCGTGTATTACTGATATCTTATGATGTTTCTTTTTCTGTGTGACTTATTTCAGTTAGAATCATCGTACCTGAATCCACTCATTACGCTGATACGGGCCTGATGTCATAGATTTCATTGCTGAGTGATACTGCTTTGTACATAAGTACCACAAGTTCTTTATCCATTTTTCACTTTCTGTGATATTGAACTTGTACGGTAAACGAGGTTCTTGTAAGCAGAGGCGTCCCAAACTTTGGGGTGGCTGTGTCTTTTTGATTTTAATTTCCCTAAGCTATAGGACCATAAGTGGAAGTGCCCTAGGCTCTGTTGCTTTGTTTTTTAGATGTTTCAGGAAACACCATACACTTCTCCCGAGTGTCTGTTGGCAATTTACATCCCGCCCATCAGCATAACAAGGCTCCCAGTTCTCCATGGCCTGTCCTGCCTTTCTGGATTTTACACTTTTTTCAGATGGCCCTTTTGACCGGGGGGAAGTGAGACTTCATTGTAGTGCAGATTTCCTTTGCAAGCTTGCTTGGTTGGCCAAAAAGTGCGTATGCGTTTTTTCCTGAATATATTCAGGAAAAAACGCATACGCCCTTTTTGGCCAAGTGCATCATTGTGGACGTTCTGCCTCTTTTCCTATGCTTTCAATGCAATTCCAGTCTACCTCCTGAAATCGGTTTCCTGCAATTCTGCCCCGCTTTCAAGTCCTCTTGGCAGCCTTACTTCAGTATATTTTTGGACGATAGCTGTCATTTATAACTCTGCAGGTTTGTGAATTACAGTGCCCCTGAGCTCCTTTCTTCAACTCGCTTTCTTGTGACCTGGCCGCAAAACCGCAGGATGGCTTCAGGCCCTAAACTGGTTCCGGCACGGCACGCTGAGCCTTTGGTTATTTCCTCTTCCTGGTGGGAAATGAGAGTTAAATTTGCCCGTCCAGACAACTCCAGCTAGTCTCTCATTGGTTCTCCCTATTCCTGTTCATCTTCCGCAGAAATTGCAAACTGGGCCAAACAGGAGGTTAAAGGCGCTGACTCTCCAAGTGGGGAGAGTGTTAGTAAAGCATCTGGAATGTTGCACCCGAGTACCAGGGGAGGAAAACTGAAACATATTTGAACACGTCTCCCGTTCACACGGTTGATCATACTCTGGGTTCCATATGCATGTTTTAGCTGAAGCAAGAATACCTTAAACGTGGGTAGTTGAAACCTGTGGAATGGGTACCATGCAATATGACTTCAAAGGGTCTTCATTTGCTCACCGAACCTCTCCAATCCTATCACTGCTGCGTTTATGCCCCTGTACACACGCATGATTCTCTTTTGGAGACATAGCAATCCATAGGTTTTAAGACACTTACTAGTCAGGTACATTCTTAGGCGTTTAATATGCGGTGTTGAGTCCATTTCGTTGAGCAAGGAGTAGCTCTTGTCTATTCCATATTTGGCTTAAGGAACTTTATCTATGCTCATTTCAATCTCTGGTTTTATGCAGCACCCCAACTCACCTTTCCCCTTAAGCAAGCATAAGTTGGTTTTCTAAATTTGAGACCCCGTTCTGTTTTGGAATTCAGTTCCTGTGTAGCCAAGTTTACATTCCATGTATTAGTGATATCTTATGATGTTTCTTTTTCTGTGTGACTTATTTCAGTTAGAATCATCGTACCTGAATCCACCCTTTATGCTGCTACGGGCCTGATGACATAGATTTCATTGCTGAGTGATACTGCATTGTACGTAAGTACCACAAGTTCTTTATCCATTTTTCACTTTCTGTGATATTGAACTTGTACGGTAAACGAGGTTCTTGTAAACAGAGGCGTCCCAAACTTTGGGGTGGCTGTGTCTTTTTGATTTTAATTTCCCTAAGCTATAGGACCATAAGTGGAAGTGCCCTAGGCTCTGTTGCTTTGTTTTTTAGATGTTTCAGGAAACACCATACACTTCTCCCGAGTGTCTGTTGGCAATTTACATCCCGCCAGCAGCATAACAAGGCTCCCAGTTCTCCATGGCCTGTCCTGCCTTGCTGGATTTTACACTTTTTTCAGATGGCCCTTTTGACCGGGGGGAAGTGAGACTTCATTGTAGTGCAGATTTCCTTTGCAAGCTTGCTTGGTTGGCCAAAAAGGGCGTATGCGTTTTTTCCTGAATATATTCAGGAAAAAACGCATACGCCCTTTTTGACCAAGTGCATCATTGTGGACGTTCTGCCTCTTTTCCTATGCTTTCAATGCAATTCCAGTCTACCTCCTGAAATCGGTTTCCTGCAATTCTGCCCCGCTTTCAAGTCCTCTTGGCAGCCTTACTTCAGTATATTTTTGGACGATAGCTGTCATTTATAACTCTGCAGGTTTGTGAATTACAGTGCCCCTGAGCTCCTTTCTTCAACTCGCTTTCTTGTGACCTGGCCGCAAAACCGCAGGATGGCTTCAGGCCCTAATCTGGTTCGGGCACGGCACGCTGAGCCTTTGGTTATTTCCTCTTCCTGGTGGGAAATGAGAGTTAAATTTGCCCGTCCAGACACCTCAGCTAGTCTCTCATTGGTTCTCCCTATTCCTGTTCATCTTCCGCAGAAATTGCAAACTGGGCCAAACAGGAGGTTAAAGGCGCTGACTCTCCAAGTGGGGAGAGTGTTAGTAAAGCATCTGGAATGTTGCACCCGAGTACCAGGGGAGGAAAACTGAGACATATTTGAACACGTCTCCCGTTCACACGGTTGATCATACTCTGGGTTCCACATGCATGTTTTAGCTGAAGGTAGAATACCTTAAACGTGGGTAGTTGAAACCTGTGGAATGGGTACCATGGAATATGACTTCAAAGGGTCTTCATTTGCTCACCGAAACTCTCCAATCCTATCACTGCTGCGTTTATGCCCCTGTACACACGCTTGATTCTCTTTTGGAGACATAGCAATCCATAGGTTTTAAGATACTTACTAGTCAGCTACATACTTAGGCGTTTAATATGCGGTTTTGAGTCCATTTCGTTGAACAAGGAGTAGATCTTGTCTATTCCATATTTGGCTTAAGGAACTTTATCTGTGCTCATTTCAATCTCTGGTTTTATGCAGCACCCCAACTCACCTTTCCCCTTAAGCAAGCATAAGTTGGTTTTCTAAATTTGAGACCCTGTTCTGTTCTGTAATTCAGTTCCTGTGTAGCCAAGTTTACATTCCGTGTATTACTGATATCTTATGATGTTTCTTTTTCTGTGTGACTTATTTCAGTTAGAATCATCGTACCTGAATCCACCCTTTATGCTGCTACGGGCCTGATGACATAGATTTCATTGCTGAGTGATACTGCATTGTACGTAAGTACCACAAGTTCTTTATCCATTTTTCACTTTCTGTGATATTGAACTTGTACGGTAAACGAGGTTCTTGTAAACAGAGGCGTCCCAAACTTTGGGGTGGCTGTGTCTTTTTGATTTTAATTTCCCTAAGCTATAGGACCATAAGTGGAAGTGCCCTAGGCTCTGTTGCTTTGTTTTTTAGATGTTTCAGGAAACACCATACACTTCTCCCGAGTGTCTGTTGGCAATTTACATCCCGCCCAGCAGCATAACAAGGCTCCCAGTTCTCCATGGCCTGTCCTGCCTTGCTGGATTTTACACTTTTTTCAGATGGCCCTTTTGACCGGGGGGAAGTGAGACTTCATTGTAGTGCAGATTTCCTTTGCAAGCTTGCTTGTTTGGCCAAAAAGGGCGTATGCGTTTTTTCCTGAATATATTCAGGAAAAAATGCATACGCCCTTTTTGGCCAAGTGCATCATTGTGGACGTTCTGCCTCTTTTCCTATGCTTTCAATGCAATTCCAGTCTACCTCCTGAAATCGGTTTCCTGCAATTCTGCCCCGCTTTCAAGTCCTCTTGGCAGCCTTACTTCAGTATATTTCTGGACGATAGCTGTCATTTATAACTCTGCAGGTTTGTGAATTACAGTGCCCCTGAGCTCCTTTCTTCAACTCGCTTTCTTGTAACCTGGCCGCAAAACCGCAGGATGGCTTCAGGCCCTAATCTGGTTCCGGCACGGCACGCTGAGCCTTTGGTTATTTCCTCTTCCTGGTGGGAAATGAGAGTTAAATTTGCCCGTCCAGACACCTCAGCTAGTCTCTCATTGGTTCTCCCTATTCCTGTTCATCTTCCGCAGAAATTGCAAACTGGGCCAAACAGGAGGTTAAAGGCGCTGACTCTCCAAGTGGGGAGAGTGTTAGTAAAGCATCTGGAATGTTGCACCCGAGTACCAGGGGAGGAAAACTGAGACATATTTGAACACGTCTCCCGTTCACACGGTTGATCATACTCTGGGTTCCACATGCATGTTTAAGCTGAAGCAAGAATACCTTAAACGTGGGTAGTTGAAACCTGTGGAATGGGTACCATGGAATATGACTTCAAAGGGTCTTCATTTGCTCACCGAAACTCTCCAATCCTATCACTGCTGCGTTTATGCCCCTGTACACACGCTTGATTCTCTTTTGGAGACATAGCAATCCATAGGTTTTAAGATACTTACTAGTCAGCTACATACTTAGGCGTTTAATATGCGGTTTTGAGTCCATTTCGTTGAACAAGGAGTAGATCTTGTCTATTCCATATTTGGCTTAAGGAACTTTATCTGTGCTCATTTCAATCTCTGGTTTTATGCAGCACCCCAACTCACCTTTCCCCTTAAGCAAGCATAAGTTGGTTTTCTAAATTTGAGACCCTGTTCTGTTCTGTAATTCAGTTCCTGTGTAGCCAAGTTTACATTCCGTGTATTACTGATATCTTATGATGTTTCTTTTTCTGTGTGACTTATTTCAGTTAGAATCATCGTACCTGAATCCACCCTTTATGCTGCTACGGGCCTGATGACATAGATTTCATTGCTGAGTGATACTGCATTGTACGTAAGTACCACAAGTTCTTTATCCATTTTTCACTTTCTGTGATATTGAACTTGTACGGTAAACGAGGTTCTTGTAAACAGAGGCGTCCCAAACTTTGGGGTGGCTGTGTCTTTTTGATTTTAATTTCCCTAAGCTATAGGACCATAAGTGGAAGTGCCCTAGGCTCTGTTGCTTTGTTTTTTAGATGTTTCAGGAAACACCATACACTTCTCCCGAGTGTCTGTTGGCAATTTACATCCCGCCCAGCAGCATAACAAGGCTCCCAGTTCTCCATGGCCTGTCCTGCCTTGCTGGATTTTACACTTTTTTCAGATGGCCCTTTTGACCGGGGGGAAGTGAGACTTCATTGTAGTGCAGATTTCCTTTGCAAGCTTGCTTGGTTGGCCAAAAAGGGCGTATGCGTTTTTTCCTGAATATATTCAGGAAAAAATGCATACGCCCTTTTTGACCAAGTGCATCATTGTGGACGTTCTGCCTCTTTTCCTATGCTTTCAATGCAATTCCAGTCTACCTCCTGAAATCGGTTTCCTGCAATTCTGCCCCGCTTTCAAGTCCTCTTGGCAGCCTTACTTCAGTCTATTTTTGGACGATAGCTGTCATTTATAACTCTGCAGTTTTGTGAATTACAGTGCCCCTGAGCTCCTTTCTTCAAATCGCTTTCTTGTGACCTGGCCGCAACACCGCAGGATGGCTTCAGGCCCTAATCTGGTTCCGGCACGGCACGCTGAGCCTTTGGTTATTTCCTCTTCCTGGTGGGAAATGAGAGTTAAATTTGCCCGTCCAGACACCTCCAGCTAGTCTCTCATTGGTTCTCCCTATTCCTGTTCATCTTCCGCAGAAATTGCAAACTGGGCCAAACAGGAGGTTAAAGGCGCTGACTCTCCAAGTCGGGAGAGTGTTAGTAAAGCATCTGGAATGTTGCACCCGAGTACCAGGGGAGGAAAACTGACACATATTTGAACACGTCTCCCGTTCACACGGTTGATCATACTCTGGGTTCCACATGCATGTTTTAGCTGAAGCAAGAATACCTTAAACGTGGGTAGTTGAAACCTGTGGAATGGGTACCATGCAATATGACTTCAAAGGGTCTTCATTTGCTCACCGAACCTCTCCAATCCTATCACTGCTGCGTTTATGCCCCTGTACACACGCTTGATTCTCTTTTGGAGACATAGCAATCCATAGGTTTTAAGATACTTACTAGTCAGGTACATACTTAGGCGTTTAATATGGGGTGTTGAGTCCATTTCGTTGAGCAAGGAGTAGCTCTTGTCTATTCCATATTTGGCTTAAGGAACTTTATCTATGCTCATTTCAATCTCTGGTTTTTTGCAGCACCCCAACTCACCTTTCCCCTTAAGCAAGCATAAGTTGGTTTTCTAAATTTGAGACCCCGTTCTGCTTTGGAATTCAGTTCCTGTGTAGCCAAGTTTACATTCCATGTATTAGTGACATCTTATGATGTTTCTTTTTCTGTGTGACTTATTTCAGTTAGAATCATCGTACCTGAATCCACTCTTTATGCTGCTACGTGCCTGATGACATAGATTTCATTGCTGAGTGATACTGCATTGTACGTAAGTACCACAAGTTCTTTATCCATTTTTCACTTTCTGTGATATTGAACTTGTACGGTAAACGAGGTTCTTGTAAACAGAGGCGTCCCAAACTTTGGGGTGGCTGTGTCTTTTTGATTTTAATTTCCCTACGCTATAGGACCATAAGTGGAAGTGCCCTAGGCTCTGTTGCTTTGTTTTTTAGATGTTTCAGGAAACACCATACACTTCTCCCGAGTGTCTGTTGGCAATTCACATCCCACCCATCAGCATAACAAGGCTCCCAGTTCTCCATGGCCTGTCCTGCCTTTCTGGATTTTACACTTTTTTCAGATGGCCCTTTTGACTGGGGGGAAGTGAGACTTCATTGTAGTGCAGATTTCCTTTGCAAGCTTGCTTGGTTGGCCATAAAGGGCGTATGCGTTTTTTCCTGAATATATTCAGGAAAAAACGCATACGCCCTTTTTGACCAAGTGCATCATTGTGGACGTTCTGCCTCTTTTCCTATGCTTTCAATGCAATTCCAGTCAACCTCCTGAAATCGGTTTCCTGCAATTCTGCCCCGCTTTCAAGTCCTCTTGGCAGCCTTACTTCAGTATATTTTTGGATGATAGCTGTCATTTATAACTCTGCAGGTTTGTGAATTACAGTGCCCCTGAGCTCCTTTCTTCAACTCGCTTTCTTGTGACCTGGCCGCAAAACCGCAGGATGGCTTCAGGCCCTAATCTGGTTCCGGCACGGCACGCTGAGCCTTTGGTTATTTCCTCTTCCTGGTGGGAAATGAGAGTTAAATTTGCCCGTCCAGACACCTCCAGCTAGTCTCTCATTGGTTCTCCCTATTCCTGTTCATCTTCCGCAGAAATTGCAAACTGGGCCAAACAGGAGGTTAAAGGCACTGACTCTCCAAGTGGGGAGAGTGTTAGTAAAGCATCTGGAATGTTGCACCCGAGTACCAGGGGAGGAAAACTGAGACATATTTGAACACGTCTCCCGTTCACACGGTTGATCATACTCTGGGTTCCACATGCATGTTTTAGCTGAAGGAAGAATACCTTAAACGTGGGTAGTTGAAACCTGTGGAATGGGTACCATGCAATATGACTTCAAAGGGTCTTCATTTGCTCACCGAAACTCTCCAATCCTATCACTGCTGCGTTTATGCCCCTGTACACACGCTTGATTCTCTTTTGGAGACATAGCAATCCATAGGTTTTAAGATACTTACTAGTCAGCTACATACTTAGTCATTTAATATGGGGTGTTGAGTCCATTTTGTTGAGCAAGGAGTAGCTCTTGTCTATTCCATATTTGGCTTAAGGAACTTTATCTGTGCTCATTTCAATCTCTGGTTTTATGCAGCACCCCAACTCACCTTTCCCCTTAAGCAAGCATAAGTTGGTTTTCTAAATTTGAGACCCTGTTCTGTTCTGTAATTCAGTTCCTGTGTAGCCAAGTTTACATTCCGTGTATTACTGATATCTTATGATGTTTCTTTTTCTGTGTGACTTATTTCAGTTAGAATCATCGTACCTGAATCCACTCATTGTGCTGCTAAGGGCCTGATGACATAGATTTCATTGCTGAGTGATATTGCTTTGCAAGTAAATACCACAACTTCTTTATCCATTTTTCACTTTCTGCGATGTTGAACTTGTACTGTAAATGAGGTTCTTGCAAACAGAGGCGTCCCAAACTTTGGGGTGGCTGTGTCTTTTTGATTTTAATTTCCCTAAGCTATAGGACCATAAGTGGAAGTGCCCTAGGCTCTGTTGCTTTGTTTTTTAGATGTTTCAGGAAACACCATACACTTCTCCCGAATGTCTGTTGGCAATTTACATCCCGCCCATCAGCATAACAAGGCTCCCAGTTCTCCATGGCCTGTCCTGCCTTTCTGGATTTTACACTTTTTTCAGTTGGCCCTTTTGACCGGGGGGAAGTGAGACTTCATTGTAGTGCAGATTTCCTTTGCAAGTTTGCTTGGTTGGCCAAAAAGGGCGTATGCGTTTTTTCCTGAATATATTCAGGAAAAAACGCATACGCCCTTTTTGGCCAAGTGCATCATTGTGGACGTTCTGCCTCTTTTCCTATGCTTTCAATGCAATTCCAGTCTACCTCCTGAAATCGGTTTCCTACAATTCTGCCCCGATTTCAAGTCCTCTTGGCAGCCTTACTTCAGTATATTTTTGAACGATAGCTGTCATTTATAACTCTGCAGGTTTGTGAATTACAGTGCCCCTGAGCTCCTTTCTTCAACTCGCTTTCTTGTGAGCTGGCCGCAACACCGCTGGATGGCTTCAGGCCCTAATTTGGTTCCGGCACGGCACGCTGAGCCTTTGGTTATTTCCTCTTCCTGGTGGGAAATGAGAGTTAAATTTGCCCGTCCAGACACCTCCAGCTAGTCTCTCATTGGTTCTCCCTATTCCTGTTCATCTTCCACAGAAATTGCAAACTGGGCCAAACAGGAGGTTAAAGGCGCTGACTCTCCAAGTGGGGAGAGTGTTAGTAAAGCGTCTGGAATGTTGCACCCGAGTACCAGGGGAGGAAAACTGAGACATATTTGAACACGTCTGCCGTTCACACGGTTGATCATACTCTGGGTTCCACATGCATGTTTTAGCTGAAGGAAGAATACCTTAAACCTGGAGAGTTGAGACCCGTGGAATGGGTACCATGCAATATGACTTCAAAGGGTCTTCATTTGCTCACCGAACCTCTCCAATCATATCACTGCTGTGTTTATGCCCCTGTACACACGCTTGATTCTCTTTTGGAGACATAGCAATCCATAGGTTTTAAGATACTTACTAGTCAGGTACATTCTTAGGCGTTTAATATGGGGTGTTGAGTCCATTTCGTTGAGCAAGGAGTAGCTCTTGTCTATTCCATATTTGGCTTAAGGAACTTTATCTGTGCTCATTTCAATCTCTGGTTTTATGCAGCACCCCAACTCACCTTTCCCCTTAAGCAAGCATAAGTTGGTTTTCTAAATTTGAGACCCTGTTCTGTTTTGGAATTCAGTTCCTGTGTAGCCAAGTTTACATTCCGTGTATTAGTGATATCTTATGATGTTTCTTTTTCTGTGTGACTTATTTCAGTTAGAATCATCGTACCTGAATCCACTCATTATGCTGCTACGGGCCTGATGACATAGATTTCATTGCTGAGTGATAGTGCATTGTACGTAAGTACCACAAGTTCTTTATCCATTTTCCACTTTCTGCGATATTGAACTTGTACGGTAAACGAGGTTCTTGTAAACAGAGGCGTCCCAAACTTTGGGGTGGATGTATCTTTTTGATTTTAATTTCCCTAAGCTATAGGACCATAAGTGGAAGTGCCCTAGGCTCTGTTGCTTTGTTTTTTAGATGTTTCAGGAAACTCCATACACTTCTCCCGAGTGTCTGTTGGCAATTTACATCCCGCCCATCAGCATAACAAGGCTCCCAGTTCTCCATGGCCTGTCCTGCCTTTCTGGATTTTACACTTTTTTCAGATGGCCCTTTTGACCGGGGGGAAGTGAGACTTCATTGTAGTGCAGATTTCCTTTGCAAGCTTGCTTGGTTGGCCAAAAAGGGTGTATGCATTTTTTCCTGAATGTATTCAGGAAAAAACGCAAACGCCCTTTTTGGCCAAGTGCATCATTGTGGACGTTCTGCCTCTTTTCCTATGCTTTCAATGCAATTCCAGTCTACCTCCTGAAATCGGTTTCCTGCAATTCTGCCCCGGTTTCAAGTCCTCTTGGCAGCCTTACTTCAGTATATTTTTGGACAATAGCTGTCATTTATAACTCTGCAGGTTTGTGAATTACAGTGCCCCTAAGCTCCTTTCTTCAACTCGCTTTCTTTTGAGCTGGCCGCAACACCGCAGGATGGCTTCAGGCCCTAATCTGGTTCCGGCACGGCACGCTGAGCCTTTGGTTATTTCCTCTTCCTGGTGGGAAATGAGAGTTAAATTTGCCCGTCCAGACACCTCCAGCTAGTCTCTCATTGGTTCTCCCTATTCCTGTTCATCTTCCGCAGAAATTGCAAACTGGGCCAAACAGGAGGTTAAAGGCGCTGACTCTCCAAGTCGGGAGAGTGTTAGTAAAGCGTCTGGAATGTTGCACCCGAGTACCAGGGGAGGAAAACTGAGACATATTTGAACACGTCTCCCGATCACATGGTTGATCATACTCTGGGTTCCACATGCATGTTTTAGGTGAAGGAAGAATACCTTAAACCTGGAGAGTTGCGACCCGTGGAATGGGTACCATGCAATATGACTTCAAAGGGTCTTCATTTGCTCACCGAACCTCTCCAATCCTATCACTGCTGCGTTTATGTCCGTGTACACACGCTTGATTCTCTTTTGGAGACATAGCAATCCATAGGTTTTAAGATACTTACTAGTCAGGTACATTCTTAGGCGTTTAATATGCGGTGTTGAGTCCATTTCGTTGAGCAAGGAGTAGCTCTTGTCTATTCCATATTTGGCTTAAGGAACTTTATCTGTGCTCATTTCAATCTCTGGTTTTATGCAGCACCCCAACTCACCTTTCCTCTTAAGCAAGCATAAGTTGGTTTTCTAAATTTGAGACCCTGTTCTGTTCTGTAATTCAGTTCCTGTGTAGCCAAGTTTACATTCCGTGTATTAGTGATATCTTATGATGTTTCTTTTTCTGTGTGACTTATTTCAGTTAGAATCATCGTACCTGAATCCACTCATTATGCTGCTATGGGCCTGATGACATAGATTTCATTGCTAAGTGATACTGCATTGTACGTAAGTACCACAAGTTCTTTATCCATTTTTCACTTTCTGCGATGTTGAACTTGTACGGTAAACGAGGTTCTTGTAAACAGAGGCGTCCCAAACTTTGGGGTGGCTGTGTCTTTTTGATTTTAATTTCCCTAAGCTATAGGACCATAAGTGGAAGTGCCCTAGGCTCTGTTGCTTTGTTTTTTAGATGTTTCAGGAAACACCATACACTTCTACAGAGCGGCTGTTGGTAATTTACATTCCACCCATCAGCATAACAAGGCTCCCAGTTCTCCATGGCCTGTTCTGCCTTTCTGGATTTTACACTTTTTTCAGATGGCCCTTTTGACCGGGGGGAAGTGAGACTTCATTGTAGTGCAGATTTCCTTTGCAAGCTTGCTTGGTTGGCCAAAAAGGGCGTATGAGTTTTTTCCTGAATATATTCAGGAAAAAACACATACGCCCTTTTTGGCCAAGTGCATCATTGTCGACGTTCTGCCTCTTTTCCTGTGTTTTAAATGCAATCCAATTCCGATTCCTCCTGAAATCGGTTTCCTGCAATTCTGCCCCGCATTCAAGTCCTCTTGGCAGCCCTACTTCAGTATATTTTCGGACAATAGCTGTCATTTATAACTCTGCAGGTTTGTGAATTACAGTGCCCCTGAGCTCCTTTCTTCAACTCGCTTTCTTGTGAGCTGGCCACAACACCGCAGGATTGCTTCAGGCCCTAATCTGGTTCCGGCACGGCATGCTGAGCCTTTGGTTTATTGCTCTTCCCTGTGGCAAATGAGAGTTAAATTTGCCCGTCCAGACACCTCCAGCTAGTCTCTCATTGGTTCTCGCTATTCCTGTTCATCTTCCGCAGAAATTGCAAACTGGGCCAAACAGGAGGTTAAAGGGACTGACTCTCCAAGTCGGGAGAGTGTTAGTAAAGCGTCTGGAATGTTGCACCCGAGTACCAGGGAACGAAAAGTGAGACATATTTGAACACGTTTCTCGATCACACGGTGGATAATACTCTGGGTTCCACACGCATGTTTTAGCTGAAGGAAGAATCCCTTAAACCTGGAGAGTTGAGATCCATGGAATGGGTACCATGCAATATGACTTCAAAGGGTCTGCATTTGCTCACCGAACCTCACCAATCTTATGAGCCCCAAGTGTCCAGCCTTATGTGTCACCCAGCTCTGGGTGTAGATATGGTAAATGCAGGTTGCATCAGAAGACTTGAATGAATTACTTAAGTATTGCTCTCTATTTCACGGTCATTGTGTTTTGCTTAAGAAATTTATTTTTAATATGGGATTTAGCTGATTTTCACTGCTTTATTGCCGCTGTACACACTCTTCATTCTCTTACAGAGATATATAAATCCATTGCTTTTATGATTCTTACTAGGCAGGTATATTCCTAGGCGTTGAATATGGGGTGTTGAGTCCATTTCGTTGAGCAAGGAGTAGCTCTGGTCTATTCCATATTTGCCTTATAGAATATTATCTGTGCTCATTTCAATCTCTGGTTTTATGCAGCACCCCAACTCACCTTTCCCCTTAAGCAAGCATAAGTTGGTTTTCTAAATTTGAGACCCTGTTCTGTTTTGGAATTCAGTTCCTGTGTAGCCAAGTTTACATTCCGTGTATTAGTGATATCTTATGATGTTTCTTTTTCTGTGTGACTTATTTCAGTTAGAATCATCGTACCTGAATCCACTCATTATGCTGCTACGGGCCTGATGACATAGATTTCATTGCTGAGTGATACTGCATTGTACGTAAGTACCACAAGTTCTTTATCCATTTTTCACTTTCTGTGATATTGAACTTGTACGGTAAATGAGGTTCTTGTAAACAGAGGCGTCCCAAACTTTGGGGTGGCTGTGTCTTTTTGATTTTAATTTCCCTAAGCTATAGGACCATAAGTGGAAGTGACCTAGGCTCTGTTGCTTTGTTCCTTAGATGTTTCAGGAAACACCATACACTTCTCCTGAGTGTCTGTTGGCAATTTACATCCCGCCCATCACCATAACAAGGCTCCCAGTTCTCCATGGCCTGTCCTGCCTTTCTGGATTTTACACTTTTTTCAGATGGCCCTTTTGACCGGGGGGAAGTGAGACTTCATTGTAGTGCAGATTTCCTTTGCAAGCTTGCTTGGTTGGCCAAAAAGGGCGTATGCGTTTTTTCCTGAATATATTCAGGAAAAAACGCATACGCCCTTTTTGGCCAAGTGCATCATTGTGGACGTTCTGCCTCTTTTCCTATGCTTTCAATGCAATTCCAGTCTACCTCCTGAAATCGGTTTCCTGCAATTCTGCCCCGCTTTCAAGTCCTCTTGGCAGCCTTACTTCGATATATTTTTGGACAATAGCTGTCATTTATAACTCTGCAGGTTTGTGAATTACAGTGCCCCTGAGCTCCTTTCTTCAACTCGCTTTCTTGTGAGCTGGCCGCAACACCGCAGGATGGCTTCAGGCCCTAATCCGGTTCCGGCACGGCATGCTGAGCCTTTGGTTAATTCCTCTTCCTGGTGGGAAATGAGAGTTAAATTTGCCCGTCCAGACACCTCCAGCTAGTCTCTCATTGGTTCTCGCTATTCTTGTTCATCTTCCGCAGAAATTGCAAACTGGGCCAAACAGGAGGTTAAAGAGACTGACTCTCCAAGTCGGGAGAGTGTTAGTAAAGCATCTGGAATGTTGCACCCGAGTACCAGGGTACGAAAACTGAGACATATTTGAACACGTCTCCCGTTCACACGGTTGATCATACTCTGGGTTCCACATGCATGTTTTAGCTGAAGGAAGAATACCTTAAATCTGGAGAGTTGAGACCCGTGTAATGGGTACCATGCAAATTGACTTCAAAGGGTCTTCATTTGCTCACCGAACCTCTCCAATCCTATCACTGCTGCGTTTATGCCCCTGTACACACGCTTGATTCTCTTTTGGAGACATAGCAATCCATAGGTTTTAAGATACTTACTAGTCAGGTACATTCTTAGGCGTTTAATATGCGGTGTTGAGTCCATTTCGTTGAGCAAGGAGTAGCTCTTGTTTATTCCATATTTGGCTTAAGGAACTTTATCTGTGCTCATTTCAATCTCTGCTTTTATGCAGCACCCCAACTCACCTTTCCCCTTAAGCAAGCATAAGTTGGTTTTCTAAATTTGCGACCCTGTTCTTTTCTGTAATTCAGTTCCTGTGTAGCCAAGTTTACATTCCGTGTATTAGTGATATCTTATGATGTTTCTTTTTCTGTGTGACTTATTTCAGTTAGAATCATCATACCTGAAACCACTCATTGTGCTGCTACGGGCCTGATGACATAGATTTCATTGCTGAGTGATATTGCTTTGTAAGTAAATACCACAAGTTCTTTATCGATTTTTCACTTTCTGTGATATTGAACTTGTACGGTAAATGAGGTTCTTGTAAACAGAGGTGTCCCAAACTTTGGGGTGGCTGTGTCTTTTTGATTTTAATTTCCCTAAGCTATAGGACCATAAGTGGAAGTGCCCTAGGCTCTGTTGCTTTGTTTTTTAGATGTTTCAGGAAACACCATACACTTCTCCCGAGTGTCTGTTGGCAATTTACATCCCGCCCATCAGCATAACAAGGCTCCCAGTTCTCCATGGCCTGTCCTGCCTTTCTGGATTTTACACTTTTTTCAGATGGCCCTTTTGACCGGGGGGAAGTGAGACTTCATTGTAGTGCAGATTTCCTTTGCAAGCTTGCTTGGTTGGCCAAAAAGGGCGTATGCGTTTTTTCCTGAATATATTCAGGGAAAAACGCATACGCCCTTTTTGGCCAAGTGCATCATTGTGGACGTTCTGCCTCTTTTCCTATGCTTTCAATGCAATTCCAGTCTACCTCCTGAAATCGGTTTCCTGCAATTCTGCCCCGCTTTCAAGTCCTCTTGGCAGCCTTACTTCAGTATATTTTTGCACCATAGCTGTCATTTATAACTCTGCAGGTTTGTGAATTACAGTGCCCCTGAGCTCCTTTCTTCAACTCACTTTCTTTTGAGCTGGCCGCAAAACCTCAGGATGGCTTCAGGCCCTAATCTGGTTCCGGCACGGCACGCTGAGCCTTTGGTTATTTCCTCTTCCTGGTGGGAAATGAGAGTTAAATTTGCCCGTCCAGACACCTCCAGCTAGTCTCTCATTGGTTCTCCCTATTCCTGTTCATCTTCCGCAGAAATTGCAAACTGGGCCAAACAGGAGGTTAAAGGCGCTGACTCTCCAAGTCGGGAGAGTGTTAGTAAAGTGTCTGGAATGTTGCACCCGAGTACCAGGGGAGGAAAACTGAGACATATTTGAACACGTCTCCCTATCACATGGTTGATCATACTCTGGGTTCCACATGCATGTTTTAGCTGAAGGAAGAATACCTTAAACCTGGAGAGTTGAGACCCGTGGAATGGGTACCATGCAATATGACTTCAAAGGGTCTTCATTTGCTCACCGAACCTCTCCAATCCTATCACTGCTGCATTTATGTCCCTGTACACATGCTTGATTCTCTTTCGGAGACATAGCAATCCATAGGTTTTAAGATACTTACTAGTCAGGTACATTCTTAGGCGTTTAATATGGGGTGTTGAGTCCATTTCGTTGAGCAAGGAGTAGCTCTTGTCTATTCCATATTTGGCTTAAGGAACTTTATCTGTGCTCATTTCAATCTCTGGTTTTATGCAGCACCCCAACTCACCTTTCCTCTTAAGCAAGCATAAGTTGGTTTTCTAAATTTGAGACCCTGTTCTGTTTTGGAATTCAGTTCCTGTGTAGCCAAGTTTACATTCCGTGTATTAGTGATATCTTATGATGTTTCTTTTTCTGTGTGACTTATTTCAGTTAGAATCATCGTACCTGAATCCACTCATTATGCTGCTACGGGCCTGATGACATAGATTTCATTGCTAAGTGATACTGCATTGTACGTAAGTACCACAAGTTCTTTATCTATTTCTCACTTTCTGCGATGTTGAACTTGTACGGTAAACAAGGTTCTTGTAAACAGAGGCGTCCCAAACTTTGGGGTGGCTGTGTCTTTTTGATTTTAATTTCCCTAAGCTATAGGACCATAAGTGGAAGTGCCCTAGGCTCTGTTGCTTTGTTTTTTAGATGTTTCAGGAAACACCATACACTTCTCCCGAGTGTCTGTTGGCAATTTACATCCCGCCCAGCAGCATAACAAGGCTCCCAGTTCTCCATGGCCTGTGCTGCCTTTCTGGATTTTACACTTTTTTCAGATGGCCCTTTTGACCGGGGGGAAGTGAGACTTCATTGTAGTGCAGATTTCCTTTGCAAGCTTGCTTGGTTGGCCAAAAAGGGCGTATGCGTTTTTTCCTGAATATATTCAGGAAAAAACGCATACGCCCTTTTTGGCCAAGTGCATCATTGTGGACGTTCTGCCTCTTTTCCTATGCTTTCAATGCAATTCCAGTCTACCTCCTGAAATCGGTTTCCTGCAATTCTGCCCCGCTTTCAAGTCCTCTTGGCAGCCTTACTTCAGTATATTTTTGGACGATAGCTGTCATTTATAACTCTGCAGGTTTGTGAATTACAGTGCCCCTGAGCTCCTTTCTTCAACTCGCTTTCTTGTGACCTGGCCGCAACACCGCAGGATGGCTTCAGGCCCTAATCTGGTTCCGGCACGGCACGCTGAGCCTTTGGTTATTTCCTCTTCCAGATGGGAAATGAGAGTTAAATTTGCCCGTCCAGACACCTCCAGCTAGTCTCTCATTGGTTCTCCCTATTCCTGTTCATCTTCCGCAGAAATTGCAAACTGGGCCAAACAGGAGGTTAAAGGCGCTGACTCTCCAAGTGGGGGAGTGTTAGTAAAGCGTCTGGAATGTTACACCCGAGTACCAGGGGAGGAAAACTGAGACATATTTGAACACGTCTCCCGTTCACATGGTTGATCATACTCTGGGTTCCACATGCATGTTTTAGCTGAAGGAAAAATACCTTAAACCTGGAGAGTTGAGACCCGTGGAATGGGTACCATGCAATATGACTTCAAAGGGTCTTCATTTGCTCACCGAACCTCTCCAATCCTATCACTGCTGCATTTATTCCCCTGTACACATGCTTGATTCTCTTTTGGAGACATAGCAATCCATAGGTTTTAAGATACTTACTAGTCAGGTACATTCTTAGGCGTTTAATATGGGGTGTTGAGTCCATTTCGTTGAGCAAGGAGTAGCTCTTGTCTATTCCATATTTGTCTTAAGGAACTTCATCTGTGCTCATTTCAATCTCTGGTTTTATGCAGCACCCCAACTCACCTTTCCCCTTAAGCAAGCATAAGTTGGTTTTCTAAATTTGAGACCCTGTTCTGTTTTGGAATTCAGTTCCTGTGTAGCCAAGTTTACATTCCGTGTATTACTGATATCTTATGATGTTTCTTTTTCTGTGTGAATTATTTCAGTTAGAATCATCGTACCTGAATCCACTCATTGTGCTGCTAAGGGCCTGATGACATAGATTTCATTGTTGAGTGATATTGCTTTGTAAGTAAATACCACAGCTTCTTTATCCATTTTTCACTTTCTGCGATGTTGAACTTGTACTGTAAACGAGGTTCTTGTAAACAGAGGCGTCCCAAACTTTGGGGTGGCTGTGTCTTTTTTATTTTAATTTCCCTAAGCTATAGGACCATAAGTGGAAGTGCCCTAGGCTCTGTTGCTTTGTTTTTTAGATGTTTCAGGAAACACCATACACTTCTCCCTATTGTCTGTTGGCAATTTACATCCCGCCCATCAGCATAACAAGGCTCCCAGTTCTCCATGGCCTGTGCTGCCTTTCTGGATTTTACACTTTTTTCAGATGGCCCTTTTGACCGGGGGGAAGTGAGACTTCATTGTAGTGCAGATTTCCTTTGCAAGCTTGCTTGGTTGGCCAAAAAGGGCGTATGCGTTTTTTCCTGAATATATTCAGGAAAAAACGCATACGCCCTTTTTGGCCAAGTGCATCATTGTGGACGTTCTGCCTCTTTTCCTATGCTTTCAATGCAATTCCAGTCTTCCTGCTGAAATTGGTTTCCTGCAATTCTGCCCCGCTTTCAAGTCCTCTTGGCAGCCTTACTTCAGTATATTTTTGGACGATAGCTGTCATTTATAACTCTGCAGGTTTGTGAATTACAGTGCCCCTGAGCTCCTTTCTTCAACTCGCTTTCTTGTGACCTTGCCGCAACACCGCAGGATGGCTTCAGGCCCTAATCTGGTTCCGGCACGGCACGCTGAGCCTTTGGTTATTTCCTCTTCCAGATGGGAAATGAGAGTTAAATTTGCCCGTCCAGACACCTCCAGCTAGTCTCTCATTGGTTCTCCCTATTCCTGTTCATCTTCCGCAGAAATTGCAAACTGGGCCAAACAGGAGGTTAAAGGCGCTGACTCTCCAAGTGGGGAGAGTGTTAGTAAAGCGTCTGGAATGTTGCACCCGAGTACCAGGGGAGGAAAACTGAGACATATTTGAACACGTCTCCCGTTCACATGGTTGATCATACTCTGGGTTCCACATGCATGTTTTAGCTGAAGGAAAAATACCTTAAACCTAGAGAGTTGAGACCCGTGGAATGGGTACCATGCAATATGACTTCAAAGGGTCTTCATTTGCTCACCGAACCTCTCCAATCCTATCACTGCTGCATTTATTCCCCTGTACACATGCTTGATTCTCTTTTGGAGACATAGCAATCCATAGGTTTTAAGATACTTACTAGTCAGGTACATTCTTAGGCGTTTAATATGGGGTGTTGTGTCCATTTCGTTGAGCAAGGAGTAGCTCTTGTCTATTCCATATTTGGCTTAAGGAACTTCATCTGTGCTCATTTCAATCTCTGGTTTTATGCAGCACCCCAACTCACCTTTCCCCTTAAGCAAGCATAAGTTGGTTTTCTAAATTTGAGACCCTGTTCTGTTCTGTAATTCAGTTCCTGTGTAGCCAAGTTTACATTCCGTGTATTAGTGATATCTTATGATGTTTCTTTTGCTGTGTGACTTATTTCAGTTAGAATCATCATACCTGAATCCACTCATTGTGCTGCTAAGAGCCTGATGACATAGATTTCATTGCTGAGTGATATTGCTTTGTAAGTAAATACCACATCTTCTTTATCCATTTTTCACTTTCTGCGATGTTGAACTTGTACTGTAAACGAGGTTCTTGTAAACAGAGGCGTCCCAAACTTTGGGGTGGCTGTGTCTTTTTTATTTTAATTTCCCTAAGCTATAGGACCATAAGTGGAAGTGCCCTAGGCTCTGTTGCTTTGTTTTTTAGATGTTTCAGGAAACACCATACACTTCTCCCGAGTGTCTGTTGGCAATTTACATCCCGCCCATCAGCATAACAAGGCTCCCAGTTCTCCATGGCCTGTCCTGCCTTTCTGGATTTTACACTTTTTTCAGATGGCCCTTTTGACCGGGGGGAAGTGAGACTTCATTGTAGTGCAGATTTCCTTTGCAAGCTTGCTTGGTTGGCCAAAAAGGGCGTATGCGTTTTTTCCTGAATATATTCAGGGAAAAACGCATACGCCCTTTTTGGCCAAGTGCATCATTGTGGACGTTCTGCCTCTTTTCCTATGCTTTCAATGCAATTCCAGTCTACCTCCTGAAATCGGTTTCCTGCAATTCTGCCCCGCTTTCAAGTCCTCTTGGCAGCCTTACTTCAGTATATTTTTGCACGATAGCTGTCATTTATAACTCTGCAGGTTTGTGAATTACAGTGCCCCTGAGCTCCTTTCTTCAACTCACTTTCTTTTGAGCTGGCCGCAAAACCTCAGGATGGCTTCAGGCCCTAATCTGGTTCCGGCACGGCACGCTGAGCCTTTGGTTATTTCCTCTTCCTGGTGGGAAATGAGAGTTAAATTTGCCCGTCCAGACACCTCCAGCTAGTCTCTCATTGGTTCTCCCTATTCCTGTTCATCTTCCGCAGAAATTGCAAACTGGGCCAAACAGGAGGTTAAAGGCGCTGACTCTCCAAGTCGGGAGAGTGTTAGTAAAGTGTCTGGAATGTTGCACCCGAGTACCAGGGGAGGAAAACTGAGACATATTTGAACACGTCTCCCTATCACATGGTTGATCATACTCTGGGTTCCACATGCATGTTTTAGCTGAAGGAAGAATACCTTAAACCTGGAGAGTTGAGACCCGTGGAATGGGTACCATGCAATATGACTTCAAAGGGTCTTCATTTGCTCACCGAACCTCTCCAATCCTATCACTGCTGCATTTATGTCCCTGTACACATGCTTGATTCTCTTTCGGAGACATAGCAATCCATAGGTTTTAAGATACTTACTAGTCAGGTACATTCTTAGGCGTTTAATATGGGGTGTTGAGTCCATTTCGTTGAGCAAGGAGTAGCTCTTGTCTATTCCATATTTGGCTTAAGGAACTTTATCTGTGCTCATTTCAATCTCTGGTTTTATGCAGCACCCCAACTCACCTTTCCTCTTAAGCAAGCATAAGTTGGTTTTCTAAATTTGAGACCCTGTTCTGTTTTGGAATTCAGTTCCTGTGTAGCCAAGTTTACATTCCGTGTATTAGTGATATCTTATGATGTTTCTTTTTCTGTGTGACTTATTTCAGTTAGAATCATCGTACCTGAATCCACTCATTATGCTGCTACGGGCCTGATGACATAGATTTCATTGCTAAGTGATACTGCATTGTACGTAAGTACCACAAGTTCTTTATCTATTTCTCACTTTCTGCGATGTTGAACTTGTACGGTAAACAAGGTTCTTGTAAACAGAGGCGTCCCAAACTTTGGGGTGGCTGTGTCTTTTTGATTTTAATTTCCCTAAGCTATAGGACCATAAGTGGAAGTGCCCTAGGCTCTGTTGCTTTGTTTTTTAGATGTTTCAGGAAACACCATACACTTCTCCCGAGTGTCTGTTGGCAATTTACATCCCGCCCAGCAGCATAACAAGGCTCCCAGTTCTCCATGGCCTGTGCTGCCTTTCTGGATTTTACACTTTTTTCAGATGGCCCTTTTGACCGGGGGGAAGTGAGACTTCATTGTAGTGCAGATTTCCTTTGCAAGCTTGCTTGGTTGGCCAAAAAGGGCGTATGCGTTTTTTCCTGAATATATTCAGGAAAAAACGCATACGCCCTTTTTGGCCAAGTGCATCATTGTGGACGTTCTGCCTCTTTTCCTATGCTTTCAATGCAATTCCAGTCTACCTCCTGAAATCGGTTTCCTGCAATTCTGCCCCGCTTTCAAGTCCTCTTGGCAGCCTTACTTCAGTATATTTTTGGACGATAGCTGTCATTTATAACTCTGCAGGTTTGTGAATTACAGTGCCCCTGAGCTCCTTTCTTCAACTCGCTTTCTTGTGACCTGGCCGCAACACCGCAGGATGGCTTCAGGCCCTAATCTGGTTCCGGCACGGCACACTGAGCCTTTGGTTATTTCCTCTTCCAGATGGGAAATGAGAGTTAAATTTGCCCGTCCAGACACCTCCAGCTAGTCTCTCATTGGTTCTCCCTATTCCTGTTCATCTTCCGCAGAAATTGCAAACTGGGCCAAACAGGAGGTTAAAGGCGCTGACTCTCCAAGTGGGGGAGTGTTAGTAAAGCGTCTGGAATGTTACACCCGAGTACCAGGGGAGGAAAACTGAGACATATTTGAACACGTCTCCCGTTCACATGGTTGATCATACTCTGGGTTCCACATGCATGTTTTAGCTGAAGGAAAAATACCTTAAACCTGGAGAGTTGAGACCCGTGGAATGGGTACCATGCAATATGACTTCAAAGGGTCTTCATTTGCTCACCGAACCTCTCCAATCCTATCACTGCTGCATTTATTCCCCTGTACACATGCTTGATTCTCTTTTGGAGACATAGCAATCCATAGGTTTTAAGATACTTACTAGTCAGGTACATTCTTAGGCGTTTAATATGGGGTGTTGAGTCCATTTCGTTGAGCAAGGAGTAGCTCTTGTCTATTCCATATTTGTCTTAAGGAACTTCATCTGTGCTCATTTCAATCTCTGGTTTTATGCAGCACCCCAACTCACCTTTCCCCTTAAGCAAGCATAAGTTGGTTTTCTAAATTTGAGACCCTGTTCTGTTTTGGAATTCAGTTCCTGTGTAGCCAAGTTTACATTCCGTGTATTACTGATATCTTATGATGTTTCTTTTTCTGTGTGAATTATTTCAGTTAGAATCATCGTACCTGAATCCACTCATTGTGCTGCTAAGGGCCTGATGACATAGATTTCATTGTTGAGTGATATTGCTTTGTAAGTAAATACCACAGCTTCTTTATCCATTTTTCACTTTCTGCGATGTTGAACTTGTACTGTAAACGAGGTTCTTGTAAACAGAGGCGTCCCAAACTTTGGGGTGGCTGTGTCTTTTTTATTTTAATTTCCCTAAGCTATAGGACCATAAGTGGAAGTGCCCTAGGCTCTGTTGCTTTGTTTTTTAGATGTTTCAGGAAACACCATACACTTCTCCCTATTGTCTGTTGGCAATTTACATCCCGCCCATCAGCATAACAAGGCTCCCAGTTCTCCATGGCCTGTGCTGCCTTTCTGGATTTTACACTTTTTTCAGATGGCCCTTTTGACCGGGGGGAAGTGAGACTTCATTGTAGTGCAGATTTCCTTTGCAAGCTTGCTTGGTTGGCCAAAAAGGGCGTATGCGTTTTTTCCTGAATATATTCAGGAAAAAACGCATACGCCCTTTTTGGCCAAGTGCATCATTGTGGACGTTCTGCCTCTTTTCCTATGCTTTCAATGCAATTCCAGTCTTCCTGCTGAAATTGGTTTCCTGCAATTCTGCCCCGCTTTCAAGTCCTCTTGGCAGCCTTACTTCAGTATATTTTTGGACGATAGCTGTCATTTATAACTCTGCAGGTTTGTGAATTACAGTGCCCCTGAGCTCCTTTCTTCAACTCGCTTTCTTGTGACCTGGCCGCAACACCGCAGGATGGCTTCAGGCCCTAATCTGGTTCCGGCACGGCACGCTGAGCCTTTGGTTATTTCCTCTTCCAGATGGGAAATGAGAGTTAAATTTGCCCGTCCAGACACCTCCAGCTAGTCTCTCATTGGTTCTCCCTATTCCTGTTCATCTTCCGCAGAAATTGCAAACTGGGCCAAACAGGAGGTTAAAGGCGCTGACTCTCCAAGTGGGGAGAGTGTTAGTAAAGCGTCTGGAATGTTGCACCCGAGTACCAGGGGAGGAAAACTGAGACATATTTGAACACGTCTCCCGTTCACATGGTTGATCATACTCTGGGTTCCACATGCATGTTTTAGCTGAAGGAAAAATACCTTAAACCTAGAGAGTTGAGACCCGTGGAATGGGTACCATGCAATATGACTTCAAAGGGTCTTCATTTGCTCACCGAACCTCTCCAATCCTATCACTGCTGCATTTATTCCCCTGTACACATGCTTGATTCTCTTTTGGAGACATAGCAATCCATAGGTTTTAAGATACTTACTAGTCAGGTACATTCTTAGGCGTTTAATATGGGGTGTTGTGTCCATTTCGTTGAGCAAGGAGTAGCTCTTGTCTATTCCATATTTGGCTTAAGGAACTTCATCTGTGCTCATTTCAATCTCTGGTTTTATGCAGCACCCCAACTCACCTTTCCCCTTAAGCAAGCATAAGTTGGTTTTCTAAATTTGAGACCCTGTTCTGTTCTGTAATTCAGTTCCTGTGTAGCCAAGTTTACATTCCGTGTATTAGTGATATCTTATGATGTTTCTTTTGCTGTGTGACTTATTTCAGTTAGAATCATCATACCTGAATCCACTCATTGTGCTGCTAAGAGCCTGATGACATAGATTTCATTGCTGAGTGATATTGCTTTGTAAGTAAATACCACATCTTCTTTATCCATTTTTCACTTTCTGCGATGTTGAACTTGTACTGTAAACGAGGTTCTTGTAAACAGAGGCGTCCCAAACTTTGGGGTGGCTGTGTCTTTTTTATTTTAATTTCCCTAAGCTATAGGACCATAAGTGGAAGTGCCCTAGGCTCTGTTGCTTTGTTTTTTAGATGTTTCAGGAAACACCATACACTTCTCCCGAGTGTCTGTTGGCAATTTACATCCCGCCCATCAGCATAACAAGGCTCCCAGTTCTCCATGGCCTGTGCTGCCTTTCTGGATTTTACACTTTTTTCAGATGGCCCTTTTGACCGGGGGGAAGTGAGACTTCATTGTAGTGCAGATTTCCTTTGCAAGCTTGCTTGGTTGGCCAAAAAGGGCGTATGCGTTTTTTCCTGAATATATTCAGGAAAAAACGCATACGCCCTTTTTGGCCAAGTGCATCATTGTGGACGTTCTGCCTCTTTTCCTATGCTTTCAATGCAATTCCAGTCTACCTCCTGAAATCGGTTTCCTGCAATTCTGCCCCGCTTTCAAGTCCTCTTGGCAGCCTTACTTCAGTATATTTTTGGACGATAGCTGTCATTTATAACTCTGCAGGTTTGTGAATTACAGTGCCCCTGAGCTCCTTTCTTCAACTCGCTTTCTTGTGACCTGGCCGCAACACCGCAGGATGGCTTCAGGCCCTAATCTGGTTCCGGCACGGCACGCTGAGCCTTTGGTTATTTCCTCTTCCAGATGGGAAATGAGAGTTAAATTTGCCCGTCCAGACACCTCCAGCTAGTCTCTCATTGGTTCTCCCTATTCCTGTTCATCTTCCGCAGAAATTGCAAACTGGGCCAAACAGGAGTTTAAAGGCGCTGACTCTCCAAGTGGGGAGAGTGTTAGTAAAGCGTCTGGAATGTTGCACCCGAGTACCAGGGGAGGAAAACTGAGACATATTTGAACACATCTCCCGTTCACACGGTTGATCATACTCTGGGTTCCACATGCATGTTTTAGCTGAAGGAAGAATACCTTAAACCTGGAGAGTTGAGACCCGTGGAATGGGTACCATGCAATATGACTTCAAAGGGTCTTCATTTGCTCACCGAACCTCTCCAATCCTATCACTGCTGCATTTATGTCCCTGTACACATGCTTGATTCTCTTTTGGAGACATAGCAATCCATAGGTTTTAAGATACTTACTAGTCAGGTACATTCTTAGGCGTTTAATATGGGGTGTTGAGTCCATTTCGTTGAACAAGGAGTAGCTCTTGTCTATTCCATATTTGGCTTAAGGAACTTTATCTGTGCTCATTTCAATCTCTGGTTTTATGCAGCACCCCAACTCACCTTTCCCCTTAAGCAAGCATAAGTTGGTTTTCTAAATTTGAGACCCTGTTCTGTTTTGGAATTCAGTTCCTGTGTAGCCAAGTTTACATTCCGTGTATTAGTGATATCTTATGATGTTTCTTTTTCTGTGTGACTTATTTCAGTTAGAATCATCATACCTGAATCCACTCATTATGCTGCTACGGGCCTGATGACATAGATTTCATTGCTGAGTGATACTGCATTGTACGTAAGTACCACAAGTTCTTTATCCATTTTTCACTTTCTGTGATATTGAACTTGTACGGTAAACGAGGTTCTTGTAAACAGAGGCGTCCCAAACTTTGGGGTGGCTGTGTCTTTTTGATTTTAATTTCCCTAAGCTATAGGACCATAAGTGGAAGTGCCCTAGGCTCTGTTGCTTTGTTTTTTAGATGTTTCAGGAAACACCATACACTTCTCCCTATTGTCTGTTGGCAATTTACATCCCGCCCATCAGCATAACAAGGCTCCCAGTTCTCCATGGCCTGTGCTGCCTTTCTGGATTTTACACTTTTTTCAGATGGCCCTTTTGACCGGGGGGAAGTGAGACTTCATTGTAGTGCAGATTTCCTTTGCAAGCTTGCTTGGTTGGCCAAAAAGGGCGTATGCGTTTTTTCCTGAATATATTCAGGAAAAAACGCATACGCCCTTTTTGGCCAAGTGCATCATTGTGGACGTTCTGCCTCTTTTCCTATGCTTTCAATGCAATTCCAGTCTACCTCCTGAAATCGGTTTCCTGCAATTCTGCCCTGCTTTCAAGTCCTCTTGGCAGCCTTACTTCAGTCTATTTTTGGAGGATAGCTGTCATTTATAACTCTGCAGGTTTGTGAATTACAGTGCCCCTGAGCTCCTTTCTTCAACTCACTTTCTTTTGAGCTGGCCGCAACACCGCAGGATGGCTTCAGGCCCTAATCTGGTTCCGGCACGGCACGCTGAGCCTTTGGTTATTTCCTCTTCCAGATGGGAAATGAGAGTTAAATTTGCCCATCCAGACACCTCCAGCTAGTCTCTCATTGGTTCTCGCTATTCCTGTTCATCTTCCGCAGAAATTGCAAACTGGGCCAAACAGGAGGTTAAAGGCGCTGACTCTCCAAGTGGGGAGAGTGTTAGTAAAGCGTCTGGAATGTTGCACCCGAGTACCAGGGGAGGAAAACTGAGACATATTTGAACACGTCTCCCGTTCACATGGTTGATCATACTCTGGGTTCCACATGCATGTTTTAGCTGAAGGAAGAATACCTTAAACCTGGAGAGTTGAGACCCGTGGAATGGGTACCATGCAATATGACTTCAAAGGGTCTTCATTTGCTCACCGAACCTCTCCAATCCTATCACTGCTGCATTTATGCCCCTGTACACATGCTTGATTCTCTTTTTGAGACATAGCAATCCATAGGTTTTAAGATACTTACTAGTCAGGTACATTCTTAGGCGTTTAATATGGGGTGTTGAGTCCATTTCGTTGAGCAAGGAGTAGCTCTTGTCTATTCCATATTTGGCTTAAGGAACTTTATCTGTGCTCATTTCAATCTCTGGTTTTATGCAGCACCCCAACTCACCTTTCCCCTTAAGCAAGCATAAGTTGGTTTTCTAAATTTGAGACCCTGTTCTGTTTTGGAATTCAGTTCCTGTGTAGCCAAGTTTACATTCCGTGTATTAGTGATATCTTATGATGTTTCTTTTTCTGTGTGACTTATTTCAGTTAGAATCATCGTACCTGAATCCACTCATTATGCTGCTACGGGCCTGATGACATAGATTTCATTGCTGAGTGATACTGTATTGTACGTAAGTACCACAAGTTCTTTATCCATTTTTCACTTTCTGTGATATTGAACTTGTACGGTAAACGAGGTTCTTGTAAACAGAGGCGTCCCAAACTTTGGGGTGGCTGTGTCTTTTTGATTTTAATTTCCCTAAGCTATAGGACCATAAGTGGAAGTGCCCTAGGCTCTGTTGCTTTGTTTTTTAGATGTTTCAGGAAACACCATACACTTCTCCCTATTGTCTGTTGGCAATTTACATCCCGCCCATCAGCATAACAAGGCTCCCAGTTCTCCATGGCCTGTCCTGCCTTTCTGGA
This sequence comes from Grampus griseus, assembly GCF_964374135.1. Lineage (NCBI taxonomy): Eukaryota > Metazoa > Chordata > Mammalia > Artiodactyla > Delphinidae > Grampus > Grampus griseus. Next base: position 203,913 of record NW_028133129.1, read on the forward strand.
TTTTACACTTTTTTCAGATGGCCCTTTTGACCGGGGGGAAGTGAGACTTCATTGTAGTGCAGATTTCCTTTGCAAGCTTGCTTGGTTGGCCAAAAAGGGCGTATGCGTTTTTTCCTGAATATATTCAGGAAAAAACGCATACGCCCTTTTTGGCCAAGTGCATCATTGTGGACGTTCTGCCTCTTTTCCTATGCTTTCAATGCAATTCCAGTCTTTCTGCTGAAATCGGTTTCCTGCAATTCTGCCCCGCTTTCAAGTCCTCTTGGCAGCCTTACTTCAGTCTATTTTTGGACGATAGCTGTCATTTATAACTCTGCAGGTTTGTGAATTACAGTGCCCCTGAGCTCCTTTCTTCAACTCGCTTTCTTGTGACCTGGCCGCAACACCGCAGGATGGCTTCAGGCCCTAATCTGGTTCCGGCACGGCACGCTGAGCCTTTGGTTATTTCCTCTTCCTGGTGGGAAATGAGAGTTAAATTTGCCCGTCCAGCCACCTCCAGCTAGTCTCTCATTGGTTCTCGCTATTCCTTTTCATCTTCCACAGAAATTGCAAACTGGGCCAAACAGGAGGTTAAAGGGACTGATTCTCCAAGTCGGGAGAGTGTTAGTAAAGCGTCTGGAATGTTGCACCCGAGTACCAGGGGAGGAAAACTGAGACATATTTGAACACGTCTCCCGTTCACATGGTTGATCATACTCTGGGTTCCACATGCATGTTTTAGCTGAAGGAAAAATACCTTAAACCTGGAGAGTTGAGACCCGTGGAATGGGTACCATGCAATATGACTTCAAAGGGTCTTCATTTGCTCACCGAACCTCTCCAATCCTATCACTGCTGCATTTATGTCCCTGTACACATGCTTGATTCTCTTTCGGAGACATAGCAATCCATAGGTTTTAAGATACTTACTAGTCAGGTACATTCTTAGGCGTTTAATATGGGGTGTTGAGTCCATTTCGTTGAGCAAGGTGTAGCTCTTGTCTATTCCATATTTGGCTTAAGGAACTTTATCTGTGCTCATTTCAATCTCTGGTTTTATGCAGCACCCCAACTCACCTTTCCTCTTAAGCAAGTATAAGTTGGTTTTCTAAATTTGAGACCCTGTTCTGTTCTGTAATTCAGTTCCTGTGTAGCCAAGTTTACATTCCGTGTATTAGTGATATCTTATGATGTTTCTTTTTCTGTGTGACTTATTTCAGTTAGAATCATCGTACCTGAATCCACTCATTATGCTGCTACGGGCCTGATGACATAGATTTCATTGCTAAGTGATACTGCAATGTACGTAAGTACCACAAGTTCTTTATCCATTTTTCACTTTCTGCGATGTTGAACTTGTACTGTAAACGAGGTTCTTGTAAACAGAGGCGTCCCAAACTTTGGGGTGGCTGTGTCTTTTTTATTTTAATTTCCCTAAGCTATAGGACCATAAGTGGAAGTGCCCTAGGCTCTGTTGCTTTGTTTTTTAGATGTTTCAGGAAACACCATACACTTCTCCCGAGTGTCTGTTGGCAATTTACATCCCGCCCAGCAGCATAACAAGGCTCCCAGTTCTCCATGGCCTGTGCTGCCTTTCTGGATTTTACACTTTTTTCAGATGGCCCTTTTGACCGGGGGGAAGTGAGACTTCATTGTAGTGCAGATTTCCTTTGCAAGCTTGCTTGGTTGGCCAAAAAGGGCGTATGCGTTTTTTCCTGAATATATTCAGGAAAAAACGCATACGCCCTTTTTGGCCAAGTGCATCATTGTGGACGTTCTGCCTCTTTTCCTATGCTTTCAATGCAATTCCAGTCTACCTCCTGAAATCGGTTTCCTGCAATTCTGCCCCGCTTTCAAGTCCTCTTGGCAGCCTTACTTCAGTATATTTTTGGACGATAGCTGTCATTTATAACTCTGCAGGTTTGTGAATTACAGTGCCCCTGAGCTCCTTTCTTCAACTCACTTTCTTTTGAGCTGGCCGCAACACCGCAGGATGGCTTCAGGCCCTAATCTGGTTCCGGCACGGCACGCTGAGCCTTTGGTTATTTCCTCTTCCTGGTGGGAAATGAGAGTTAAATTTGCCCGTCCAGACACCTCCAGCTAGTCTCTCATTGGTTCTCCCTATTCCTGTTCATCTTCCGCAGAAATTGCAAACTTGGCCAAACAGGAGGTTAAAGGCGCTGACTCTCCAAGTGGGGAGAGTGTTAGTAAAGCGTCTGGAATGTTGCACCCGAGTACCAGGGGAGGAAAACTGAGACATATTTGAACACATCTCCCGTTCACACGGTTGATCATACTCTGGGTTCCACATGCATGTTTTAGCTGAAGGAAGAATACCTTAAACTTGGAGAGTTGAGACCCGTGGAATGGGTACCATGCAATATGACTTCAAAGGGTCTTCATTTGCTCACCGAACCTCTCCAATCCTATCACTGCTGCATTTATGCCCCTGTACACATGCTTGATTCTCTTTTGGAGACATAGCAATCCATAGGTTTTAAGATACTTACTAGTCAGGTACATTCTTAGGCGTTTAATATGGGGTGTTGAGTCCATTTCGTTGAGCAAGGAGTAGCTCTTGTCTATTCCATATTTGGCTTAAGGAACTTTATCTGTGCTCATTTCAATCTCTGGTTTTATGCAGCACCCCAACTCACCTTTCCCCTTAAGCAAGCATAAGTTGGTTTTCTAAATTTGAGACCCTGTTCTGTTTTGGAATTCAGTTCCTGTGTAGCCAAGTTTACATTCCGTGTATTAGTGATATCTTATGATGTTTCTTTTTCTGTGTGACTTATTTCAGTTAGAATCATCGTACCTGAATCCACTCATTATGCTGCTACGGGCCTGATGACATAGATTTCATTGCTGAGTGATACTGCATTGTACGTAAGTACCACAAGTTCTTTATCCATTTTTCACTTTCTGTGATATTGAACTTGTACGGTAAACGAGGTTCTTGTAAACAGAGGCGTCCCAAACTTTGGGGTGGCTGTGTCTTTTTGATTTTAATTTCCCTAAGCTATAGGACCATAAGTGGAAGTGCCCTAGGCTTTGTTGCTTTGTTTTTTAGATGTTTCAGGAAACACCATACACTTCTCCCGAGTGTCTGTTGGCAATTTACATCCCGCCCATCAGCATAACAAGGCTCCCAGTTCTCCATGGCCTGTCCTGCCTTTCTGGATTTTACACTTTTTTCAGATGGCCCTTTTGACTGGGGGGAAGTGAGACTTCATTGTAGTGCAGATTTCCTTTGCAAGCTTGCTTGGTTGGCCAAAAAGGGCGTATGCGTTTTTTCCTGAATATATTCAGGAAAAAACGCATACGCCCTTTTTGGCCAAGTGCATCATTGTGGACGTTCTGCCTCTTTTCCTATGCTTTCAATGCAATTCCAGTCTACCTCCGGAAATCGGTTTCCTGCAATTCTGCCCCGCTTTCAAGTCCTCTTGGCAGCCTTACTTCAGTCTATTTTTGGACGATAGCTGTCATTTATAACTCTGCAGGTTTGTGAATTACAGTGCCCCTGAGCTCCTTTCTTCAACTCGCTTTCTTGTGACCTGGCCGCAACACCGCAGGATGGCTTCAGGCCCTAATCTGGTTCCGGCACGGCACGCTGAGCCTTTGGTTATTTCCTCTTCCTGGTGGGAAATGAGAGTTAAATTTGCCCGTCCAGCCACCTCCAGCTAGTCTCTCATTGGTTCTCGCTATTCCTTTTCATCTTCCACAGAAATTGCAAACTGGGCCAAACAGGAGGTTAAAGGGACTGATTCTCCAAGTCGGGAGAGTGTTAGTAAAGCGTCTGGAATGTTGCACCCGAGTACCAGGGGAGGAAAACTGAGATATATTTGAACACGTCTCCCGTTCACATGGTTGATCATACTCTGGGTTCCACATGCATGTTTTAGCTGAAGGAAAAATACCTTAAACCTGGAGAGTTGAGACCCGTGGAATGGGTACCATGCAATATGACTTCAAAGGGTCTTCATTTGCTCACCGAACCTCTCCAATCCTATCACTGCTGCATTTATTCCCCTGTACACATGCTTGATTCTCTTTTGGAGACATAGCAATCCATAGGTTTTAAGATACTTACTAGTCAGGTACATTCTTAGGCGTTTAATATGGGGTGTTGAGTCCATTTCGTTGAGCAAGGAGTAGCTCTTGTCTATTCCATATTTGTCTTAAGGAACTTCATCTGTGCTCATTTCAATCTCTGGTTTTATGCAGCACCCCAACTCACCTTTCCCCTTAAGCAAGCATAAGTTGGTTTTCTAAATTTGAGACCCTGTTCTGTTTTGGAATTCAGTTCCTGTGTAGCCAAGTTTACATTCCGTGTATTACTGATATCTTATGATGTTTCTTTTTCTGTGTGAATTATTTCAGTTAGAATCATCGTACCTGAATCCACTCATTGTGCTGCTAAGGGCCTGATGACATAGATTTCATTGTTGAGTGATATTGCTTTGTAAGTAAATACCACAGCTTCTTTATCCATTTTTCACTTTCTGCGATGTTGAACTTGTACTGTAAACGAGGTTCTTGTAAACAGAGGCGTCCCAAACTTTGGGGTGGCTGTGTCTTTTTTATTTTAATTTCCCTAAGCTATAGGACCATAAGTGGAAGTGCCCTAGGCTCTGTTGCTTTGTTTTTTAGATGTTTCAGGAAACACCATACACTTCTCCCTATTGTCTGTTGGCAATTTACATCCCGCCCATCAGCATAACAAGGCTCCCAGTTCTCCATGGCCTGTGCTGCCTTTCTGGATTTTACACTTTTTTCAGATGGCCCTTTTGACCGGGGGGAAGTGAGACTTCATTGTAGTGCAGATTTCCTTTGCAAGCTTGCTTGGTTGGCCAAAAAGGGCGTATGCGTTTTTTCCTGAATATATTCAGGAAAAAACGCATACGCCCTTTTTGGCCAAGTGCATCATTGTGGACGTTCTGCCTCTTTTCCTATGCTTTCAATGCAATTCCAGTCTTCCTGCTGAAATTGGTTTCCTGCAATTCTGCCCCGCTTTCAAGTCCTCTTGGCAGCCTTACTTCAGTATATTTTTGGACGATAGCTGTCATTTATAACTCTGCAGGTTTGTGAATTACAGTGCCCCTGAGCTCCTTTCTTCAACTCGCTTTCTTGTGACCTGGCCGCAACACCGCAGGATGGCTTCAGGCCCTAATCTGGTTCCGGCACGGCACGCTGAGCCTTTGGTTATTTCCTCTTCCAGATGGGAAATGAGAGTTAAATTTGCCCGTCCAGACACCTCCAGCTAGTCTCTCATTGGTTCTCCCTATTCCTGTTCATCTTCCGCAGAAATTGCAAACTGGGCCAAACAGGAGGTTAAAGGCGCTGACTCTCCAAGTGGGGAGAGTGTTAGTAAAGCGTCTGGAATGTTGCACCCGAGTACCAGGGGAGGAAAACTGAGACATATTTGAACACGTCTCCCGTTCACATGGTTGATCATACTCTGGGTTCCACATGCATGTTTTAGCTGAAGGAAAAATACCTTAAACCTAGAGAGTTGAGACCCGTGGAATGGGTACCATGCAATATGACTTCAAAGGGTCTTCATTTGCTCACCGAACCTCTCCAATCCTATCACTGCTGCATTTATTCCCCTGTACACATGCTTGATTCTCTTTTGGAGACATAGCAATCCATAGGTTTTAAGATACTTACTAGTCAGGTACATTCTTAGGCGTTTAATATGCGGTGTTGAGTCCATTTCGTTGAGCAAGGAGTAGCTCTTGTCTATTCCATATTTGGCTTAAGGAACTTTATCTGTGCTCATTTCAATCTCTGGTTTTATGCAGCACCCCAACTCACCTTTCCTCTAAAGCAAGCATAAGTTGGTTTTCTAAATTTGAGACCCTGTTCTGTTCTGTAATTCAGTTCCTGTGTAGCCAAGTTTACATTCCGTGTATTACTGATATCTTATGATGTTTCTTTTGCTGTGTGACTTATTTCAGTTAGAATCATCATACCTGAATCCACTCATTGTGCTGCTAAGAGCCTGATGACATAGATTTCATTGCTGAGTGATATTGCTTTGTAAGTAAATACCACATCTTCTTTATCCATTTTTCACTTTCTGCGATGTTGAACTTGTACTGTAAACGAGGTTCTTGTAAACAGAGGCGTCCCAAACTTTGGGGTGGCTGTGTCTTTTTGATTTTAATTTCCCTAAGCTATAGGACCATAAGTGGAAGTGCCCTAGGCTCTGTTGCTTTGTTTTTTAGATGTTTCAGGAAACACCATACACTTATCCCGAGTGTCTGTTGGCAATTTACATCCCGCCCATCAGCATAACAAGGCTCCCAGTTCTCCATGGCCTGTGCTGCCTTTCTGGATTTTACACTTTTTTCAGATGGCCCTTTTGACCGGGGGGAAGTGAGACTTCATTGTAGTGCAGATTTCCTTTGCAAGCTTGCTTGGTTGGCCAAAAAGGGCGTATGCGTTTTTTCCTGAATATATTCAGGAAAAAACGCATACGCCCTTTTTGGCCAAGTGCATCATTGTGGACGTTCTGCCTCTTTTCCTATGCTTTCAATGCAATTCCAGTCTACCTCCTGAAATCGGTTTCCTGCAATTCTGCCCCGCTTTCAAGTCCTCTTGGCAGCCTTACTTCAGTCTATTTTTGGAGGATAGCTGTCATTTATAACTCTGCAGGTTTGTGAATTACAGTGCCCCTGAGCTCCTTTCTTCAACTCACTTTCTTTTGAGCTGGCCGCAACACCGCAGGATGGCTTCAGGCCCTAATCTGGTTCCGGCACGGCACGCTGAGCCTTTGGTTATTTCCTCTTCCAGATGGGAAATGAGAGTTAAATTTGCCCATCCAGACACCTCCAGCTAGTCTCTCATTGGTTCTCGCTATTCCTGTTCATCTTCCGCAGAAATTGCAAACTGGGCCAAACAGGAGGTTAAAGGCGCTGACTCTCCAAGTGGGGAGAGTGTTAGTAAAGCGTCTGGAATGTTGCACCCGAGTACCAGGGGAGGAAAACTGAGACATATTTGAACACGTCTCCCGTTCACATGGTTGATCATACTCTGGGTTCCACATGCATGTTTTAGCTGAAGGAAGAATACCTTAAACCTGGAGAGTTGAGACCCGTGGAATGGGTACCATGCAATATGACTTCAAAGGGTCTTCATTTGCTCACCGAACCTCTCCAATCCTATCACTGCTGCATTTATGCCCCTGTACACATGCTTGATTCTCTTTTTGAGACATAGCAATCCATAGGTTTTAAGATACTTACTAGTCAGGTACATTCTTAGGCGTTTAATATGGGGTGTTGAGTCCATTTCGTTGAGCAAGGAGTAGCTCTTGTCTATTCCATATTTGGCTTAAGGAACTTTATCTGTGCTCATTTCAATCTCTGGTTTTATGCAGCACCCCAACTCACCTTTCCCCTTAAGCAAGCATAAGTTGGTTTTCTAAATTTGAGACCCTGTTCTGTTTTGGAATTCAGTTCCTGTGTAGCCAAGTTTACATTCCGTGTATTAGTGATATCTTATGATGTTTCTTTTTCTGTGTGACTTATTTCAGTTAGAATCATCGTACCTGAATCCACTCATTATGCTGCTACGGGCCTGATGACATAGATTTCATTGCTGAGTGATACTGTATTGTACGTAAGTACCACAAGTTCTTTATCCATTTTTCACTTTCTGTGATATTGAACTTGTACGGTAAACGAGGTTCTTGTAAACAGAGGCGTCCCAAACTTTGGGGTGGCTGTGTCTTTTTGATTTTAATTTCCCTAAGCTATAGGACCATAAGTGGAAGTGCCCTAGGCTCTGTTGCTTTGTTTTTTAGATGTTTCAGGAAACACCATACACTTCTCCCGAGTGTCTGTTGGCAATTTACATCCCGCCCATCAGCATAACAAGGCTCCCAGTTCTCCATGGCCTGTCCTGCCTTTCTGGATTTTACACTTTTTTCAGATGGCCCTTTTGACCGGGGGGAAGTGAGACTTCATTGTAGTGCAGATTTCCTTTGCAAGCTTGCTTGGTTGGCCAAAAAGGGCGTATGCGTTTTTTCCTGAATATATTCAGGAAAAAACGCATACGCCCTTTTTGGCCAAGTGCATCATTGTGGACGTTCTGCCTCTTTTCCTATGCTTTCAATGCAATTCCAGTCTACCTCCGGAAATCGGTTTCCTGCAATTCTGCCCCGCTTTCAAGTCCTCTTGGCAGCCTTACTTCAGTCTATTTTTGGATGATAGCTGTCATTTATAACTCTGCAGGTTTGTGAATTACAGTGCCCCTGAGCTCCTTTCTTCAACTCGCTTTCTTGTGACCTGGCCGCAACACCGCAGGATGGCTTCAGGCCCTAATCTGGTTCCGGCACGGCACGCTGAGCCTTTGGTTATTTCCTCTTCCTGGTGGGAAATGAGAGTTAAATTTGCCCGTCCAGCCACCTCCAGCTAGTCTCTCATTGGTTCTCGCTATTCCTCTTCATCTTCCACAGAAATTGCAAACTGGGCCAAACAGGAGGTTAAAGGGACTGATTCTCCAAGTCGGGAGAGTGTTAGTAAAGCGTCTGGAATGTTGCACCCGAGTACCAGGGGAGGAAAACTGAGACATATTTGAACACGTCTCCCGTTCACATGGTTGATCATACTCTGGGTTCCACATGCATGTTTTAGCTGAAGGAAAAATACCTTAAACCTGGAGAGTTGAGACCCGTGGAATGGGTACCATGCAATATGACTTCAAAGGGTCTTCATTTGCTCACCGAACCTCTCCAATCCTATCACTGCTGCATTTATGTCCCTGTACACATGCTTGATTCTCTTTCGGAGACATAGCAATCCATAGGTTTTAAGATACTTACTAGTCAGGTACATTCTTAGGCGTTTAATATGGGGTGTTGAGTCCATTTCGTTGAGCAAGGTGTAGCTCTTGTCTATTCCATATTTGGCTTAAGGAACTTTATCTGTGCTCATTTCAATCTCTGGTTTTATGCAGCACCCCAACTCACCTTTCCTCTTAAGCAAGTATAAGTTGGTTTTCTAAATTTGAGACCCTGTTCTGTTTTGGAATTCAGTTCCTGTGTAGCCAAGTTTACATTCCGTGTATTAGTGATATCTTATGATGTTTCTTTTTCTGTGTGACTTATTTCAGTTAGAATCATCGTACCTGAATCCACTCATTATGCTGCTACGGGCCTGATGACATAGATTTCATTGCTAAGTGATACTGCAATGTACGTAAGTACCACAAGTTCTTTATCCATTTTTCACTTTCTGCGATGTTGAACTTGTACTGTAAACGAGGTTCTTGTAAACAGAGGCGTCCCAAACTTTGGGGTGGCTGTGTCTTTTTTATTTTAATTTCCCTAAGCTATAGGACCATAAGTGGAAGTGCCCTAGGCTCTGTTGCTTTGTTTTTTAGATGTTTCAGGAAACACCATACACTTCTCCCGAGTGTCTGTTGGCAATTTACATCCCGCCCATCAGCATAACAAGGCTCCCAGTTCTCCATGGCCTGTGCTGCCTTTCTGGATTTTACACTTTTTTCAGATGGCCCTTTTGACCGGGGGGAAGTGAGACTTCATTGTAGTGCAGATTTCCTTTGCAAGCTTGCTTGGTTGGCCAAAAAGGGCGTATGCGTTTTTTCCTGAATATATTCAGGAAAAAACGCATACGCCCTTTTTGGCCAAGTGCATCATTGTGGACGTTCTGCCTCTTTTCCTATGCTTTCAATGCAATTCCAGTCTACCTCCTGAAATCGGTTTCCTGCAATTCTGCCCCGCTTTCAAGTCCTCTTGGCAGCCTTACTTCAGTCTATTTTTGGACGATAGCTGTCATTTATAACTCTGCAGGTTTGTGAATTACAGTGCCCCTGAGCTCCTTTCTTCAACTCGCTTTCTTGTGACCTGGCCGCAACACCGCAGGATGGCTTCAGGCCCTAATCTGGTTCCGGCACGGCACGCTGAGCCTTTGGTTATTTCCTCTTCCTGGTGGGAAATGAGAGTTAAATTTGCCCGTCCAGACACCTCCAGCTAGTCTCTCATTGGTTCTCGCTATTCCTTTTCATCTTCCACAGAAATTGCAAACTGGGCCAAACAGGAGGTTAAAGGTACTGATTCTCCAAGTCGGGAGAGTGTTAGTAAAGCGTCTGGAATGTTGCACCCGAGTACCAGGGGAGGAAAACTGAGACATATTTGAACACGTCTCCCGTTCACATGGTTGATCATACTCTGGGTTCCACATGCATGTTTTAGCTGAAGGAAAAATACCTTAAACCTGGAGAGTTGAGACCCGTGGAATGGGTACCATGCAATATGACTTCAAAGGGTCTTCATTTGCTCACCGAACCTCTCCAATCCTATCACTGCTGCATTTATTCCCCTGTACACATGCTTGATTCTCTTTTGGAGACATAGCAATCCATAGGTTTTAAGATACTTACTAGTCAGGTACATTCTTAGGCGTTTAATATGGGGTGTTGAGTCCATTTCGTTGAGCAAGGAGTAGCTCTTGTCTATTCCATATTTGGCTTAAGGAACTTCATCTGTGCTCATTTCAATCTCTGGTTTTATGCAGCACCCCAACTCACCTTTCCTCTTAAGCAAGCATAAGTTGGTTTTCTAAATTTGAGACCCTGTTCTGTTCTGTAATTCAGTTCCTGTGTAGCCAAGTTTACATTCCGTGTATTAGTGATATCTTATGATGTTTCTTTTTCTGTGTGACTTATTTCAGTTAGAATCATCGTACCTGAATCCACTCATTATGCTGCTACGGGCCTGATGACATAGATTTCATTGCTAAGTGATACTGCAATGTACGTAAGTACCACAAGTTCTTTATCCATTTTTCACTTTCTGCGATGTTGAACTTGTACTGTAAACGAGGTTCTTGTAAACAGAGGCGTCCCAAACTTTGGGGTGGCTGTGTCTTTTTGATTTTAATTTCCCTAAGCTATAGGACCATAAGTGGAAGTGCCCTAGGCTCTGTTGCTTTGTTTTTTAGATGTTTCAGGAAACACCATACACTTCTCCCGAGTGTCTGTTGGCAATTTACATCCCGCCCATCAGCATAACAAGGCTCCCAGTTCTCCATGGCCTGTGCTGCCTTTCTGGATTTTACACTTTTTTCAGATGGCCCTTTTGACCGGGGGGAAGTGAGACTTCATTGTAGTGCAGATTTCCTTTGCAAGCTTGCTTGGTTGGCCAAAAAGTGCGTATGCGTTTTTTCCTGAATATATTCAGGAAAAAACGCATACGCCCTTTTTGGCCAAGTGCATCATTGTGGACGTTCTGCCTCTTTTCCTATGCTTTCAATGCAATTCCAGTCTACCTCCTGAAATCGGTTTCCTGCAATTCTGCCCCGCTTTCAAGTCCTCTTGGCAGCCTTACTTCAGTATATTTTTGGACGATAGCTGTCATTTATAACTCTGCAGGTTTGTGAATTACAGTGCCCCTGAGCTCCTTTCTTCAACTCACTTTCTTTTGAGCTGGCCGCAACACCGCAGGATGGCTTCAGGCCCTAATCTGGTTCCGGCACGGCACGCTGAGCCTTTGGTTATTTCCTCTTCCTGGTGGGAAATGAGAGTTAAATTTGCCCGTCCAGACACCTCCAGCAAGTCTCTCATTGGTTCTCCCTATTCCTGTTCATCTTCCGCAGAAATTGCAAACTTGGCGAAACAGGAGGTTAAAGGCGCTGACTCTCCAAGTGGGGAGAGTGTTAGTAAAGCGTCTGGAATGTTGCACCCGAGTACCAGGGGAGGAAAACTGAGACATATTTGAACACATCTCCCGTTCACACGGTTGATCATACTCTGGGTTCCACATGCATGTTTTAGCTGAAGGAAGAATACCTTAAACCTGGAGAGTTGAGACCCGTGGAATGGGTACCATGCAATATGACTTCAAAGGGTCTTCATTTGCTCACCGAACCTCTCCAATCCTATCACTGCTGCATTTATGCCCCTGTACACATGCTTGATTCTCTTTTGGAGACATAGCAATCCATAGGTTTTAAGATACTTACTAGTCAGGTACATTCTTAGGCGTTTAATATGGGGTGTTGAGTCCATTTCGTTGAGCAAGGTGTAGCTCTTGTCTATTCCATATTTGGCTTAAGGAACTTTATCTGTGCTCATTTCAATCTCTGGTTTTATGCAGCACCCCAACTCACCTTTCCTCTTAAGCAAGTATAAGTTGGTTTTCTAAATTTGAGACCCTGTTCTGTTCTGTAATTCAGTTCCTGTGTAGCCAAGTTTACATTCCGTGTATTAGTGATATCTTATGATGTTTCTTTTTCTGTGTGACTTATTTCAGTTAGAATCATCGTACCTGAATCCACTCATTATGCTGCTACGGGCCTGATGACATAGATTTCATTGCTAAGTGATACTGCAATGTACGTAAGTACCACAAGTTCTTTATCCATTTTTCACTTTCTGCGATGTTGAACTTGTACTGTAAACGAGGTTCTTGTAAACAGAGGCGTCCCAAACTTTGGGGTGGCTGTGTCTTTTTTATTTTAATTTCCCTAAGCTATAGGACCATAAGTGGAAGTGCCCTAGGCTCTGTTGCTTTGTTTTTTAGATGTTTCTGGAAACACCATACACTTCTCCCGAGTGTCTGTTGGCAATTTACATCCCGCCCATCAGCATAACAAGGCTCCCAGTTCTCCATGGCCTGTGCTGCCTTTCTGGATTTTACACTTTTTTCAGATGGCCCTTTTGACCGGGGGGAAGTGAGACTTCATTGTAGTGCAGATTTCCTTTGCAAGCTTGCTTGGTTGGCCAAAAAGGGCGTATGCGTTTTTTCCTGAATATATTCAGGAAAAAACGCATACGCCCTTTTTGGCCAAGGGCATCATTGTGGACGTTCTGCCTCTTTTCCTATGCTTTCAATGCAATTCCAGTCTACCTCCTGAAATCGGTTTCCTGCAATTCTGCCCCGCTTTCAAGTCCTCTTGGCAGCCTTACTTCAGTATATTTTTGGACGATAGCTGTCATTTATAACTCTGCAGGTTTGTGAATTACAGTGCCCCTGAGCTCCTTTCTTCAACTCACTTTCTTTTGAGCTGGCCGCAACACCGCAGGATGGCTTCAGGCCCTAATCTGGTTCCGGCACGGCACGGTGAGCCTTTGGTTATTTCCTCTTCCTGGTGGGAAATGAGAGTTAAATTTGCCCGTCCAGACACCTCCAGCTAGTCTCTCATTGGTTCTCCCTATTCCTGTTCATCTTCCGCAGAAATTGCAAACTTGGCCAAACAGGAGGTTAAAGGCGCTGACTCTCCAAGTGGGGAGAGTGTTAGTAAAGCGTCTGGAATGTTGCACCCGAGTACCAGGGGAGGAAAACTGAGACATATTTGAACACATCTCCCGTTCACACGGTTGATCATACTCTGGGTTCCACATGCATGTTTTAGCTGAAGGAAGAATACCTTAAACCTGGAGAGTTGAGACCCGTGGAATGGGTACCATGCAATATGACTTCAAAGGGTCTTCATTTGCTCACCGAACCTCTCCAATCCTATCACTGCTGCATTTATGCCCCTGTACACATGCTTGATTCTCTTTTGGAGACATAGCAATCCATAGGTTTTAAGATACTTACTAGTCAGGTACATTCTTAGGCGTTTAATATGGGGTGTTGAGTCCATTTCGTTGAGCAAGGAGTAGCTCTTGTCTATTCCATATTTGGCTTAAGGAACTTTATCTGTGCTCATTTCAATCTCTGGTTTTATGCAGCACCCCAACTCACCTTTCCCCTTAAGCAAGCATAAGTTGGTTTTCTAAATTTGAGACCCTGTTCTGTTTTGGAATTCAGTTCCTGTGTAGCCAAGTTTACATTCCGTGTATTAGTGATATCTTATGATGTTTCTTTTTCTGTGTGACTTATTTCAGTTAGAATCATCGTACCTGAATCCACTCATTATGCTGCTACGGGCCTGATGACATAGATTTCATTGCTGAGTGATACTGCATTGTACGTAAGTACCACAAGTTCTTTATCCATTTTTCACTTTCTGTGATATTGAACTTGTACGGTAAACGAGGTTCTTGTAAACAGAGGCGTCCCAAACTTTGGGGTGGCTGTGTCTTTTTGATTTTAATTTCCCTAAGCTATAGGACCATAAGTGGAAGTGCCCTAGGCTCTGTTGCTTTGTTTTTTAGATGTTTCAGGAAACACCATACACTTCTCCCGAGTGTCTGTTGGCAATTTACATCCCGCCCATCAGCATAACAAGGCTCCCAGTTCTCCATGGCCTGTCCTGCCTTTCTGGATTTTACACTTTTTTCAGATGGCCCTTTTGACCGGGGGGAAGTGAGACTTCATTGTAGTGCAGATTTCCTTTGCAAGCTTGCTTGGTTGGCCAAAAAGGGCGTATGCGTTTTTTCCTGAATATATTCAGGAAAAAACGCATACGCCCTTTTTGGCCAAGTGCATCATTGTGGACGTTCTGCCTCTTTTCCTATGCTTTCAATGCAATTCCAGTCTACCTCCGGAAATCGGTTTCCTGCAATTCTGCCCCGCTTTCAAGTCCTCTTGGCAGCCTTACTTCAGTCTATTTTTGGACGATAGCTGTCATTTATAACTCTGCAGGTTTGTGAATTACAGTGCCCCTGAGCTCCTTTCTTCAACTCGCTTTCTTGTGACCTGGCCGCAACACCGCAGGATGGCTTCAGGCCCTAATCTGGTTCGGGCACGGCACGCTGAGCCTTTGGTTATTTCCTCTTCCTGGTGGGAAATGAGAGTTAAATTTGCCCGTCCAGCCACCTCCAGCTAGTCTCTCATTGGTTCTCGCTATTCCTTTTCATCTTCCACAGAAATTGCAAACTGGGCCAAACAGGAGGTTAAAGGGACTGATTCTCCAAGTCAGGAGAGTGTTAGTAAAGCGTCTGGAATGTTGCACCCGAGTACCAGGGGAGGAAAACTGAGACATATTTGAACACGTCTCCCGTTCACATGGTTGATCATACTCTGGGTTCCACATGCATGTTTTAGCTGAAGGAAAAATACCTTAAACCTGGAGAGTTGAGACCCGTGGAATGGGTACCATGCAATTTGACTTCAAAGGGTCTTCATTTGCTCACCGAACCTCTCCAATCCTATCACTGCTGCATTTATTCCCCTGTACACATGCTTGATTCTCTTTTGGAGACATAGCAATCCATAGGTTTTAAGATACTTACTAGTCAGGTACATTCTTAGGCGTTTAATATGGGGTGTTGAGTCCATTTCGTTGAGCAAGGAGTAGCTCTTGTCTATTCCATATTTGGCTTAAGGAACTTCATCTGTGCTCATTTCAATCTCTAGTTTTATGCAGCACCCCAACTCACCTTTCCCCTTAAGCAAGCATAAGTTGGTTTTCTAAATTTGAGACCCTGTTCTGTTCTGTAATTCAGTTCCTGTGTAGCCAAGTTTACATTCCGTGTATTAGTGATATCTTATGATGTTTCTTTTGCTGTGTGACTTATTTCAGTTAGAATCATCATACCTGAATCCACTCATTGTGCTGCTAAGAGCCTGATGACATAGATTTCATTGCTGAGTGATATTGCTTTGTAAGTAAATACCACATCTTCTTTATCCATTTCTCACTTTCTGCGGTGTTGAACTTGTACTGTAAACGAGGTTCTTGTAAACAGAGGCGTCCCAAACTTTGGGGTGGCTGTGTCTTTTTTATTTTAATTTCCCTAAGCTATAGGACCATAAGTGGAAGTGCCCTAGGCTCTGTTGCTTTGTTTTTTAGATGTTTCAGGAAACACCATACACTTCTCCCGAGTGTCTGTTGGCAATTTACATCCCGCCCATCAGCATAACAAGGCTCCCAGTTCTCCATGGCCTGTGCTGCCTTTCTGGATTTTACACTTTTTTCAGATGGCCCTTTTGACCGGGGGGAAGTGAGACTTCATTGTAGTGCAGATTTCCTTTGCAAGCTTGCTTGGTTGGCCAAAAAGGGCGTATGCGTTTTTTCCTGAATATATTCAGGAAAAAACGCATACGCCCTTTTTGGCCAAGTGCATCATTGTGGACGTTCTGCCTCTTTTCCTATGCTTTCAATGCAATTCCAGTCTACCTCCTGAAATCGGTTTCCTGCAATTCTGCCCCGCTTTCAAGTCCTCTTGGCAGCCTTACTTCAGTATATTTTTGGACGATAGCTGTCATTTATAACTCTGCAGGTTTGTGAATTACAGTGCCCCTGAGCTCCTTTCTTCAACTCGCTTTCTTGTGACCTGGCCGCAACACCGCAGGATGGCTTCAGGCCCTAATCTGGTTCCGGCACGGCACGCTGAGCCTTTGGTTATTTCCTCTTCCTGGTGGGAAATGAGAGTTAAATTTGCCCGTCCAGACACCTCCAGCTAGTCTCTCATTGGTTCTCCCTATTCCTGTTCATCTTCCGCAGAAATTGCAAACTGGGCCAAACAGGAGGTTAAAGGCGCTGACTCTCCAAGTGGGGAGAGTGTTAGTAAAGCGTCTGGAATGTTGCACCCGAGTACCAGGGGAGGAAAACTGAGACATATTTGAACACATCTCCCGTTCACACGGTTGATCATACTCTGGGTTCCACATGCATGTTTTAGCTGAAGGAAGAATACCTTAAACCTGGAGAGTTGAGACCCGTGGAATGGGTACCATGCAATATGACTTCAAAGGGTCTTCATTTGCTCACCGAACCTCTCCAATCCTATCACTGCTGCATTTATGCCCCTGTACACATGCTTGATTCTCTTTTGGAGACATAGCAATCCATAGGTTTTAAGATACTTACTAGTCAGGTACATTCTTAGGCGTTTAATATGGGGTGTTGAGTCCATTTCGTTGAACAAGGAGTAGCTCTTGTCTATTCCATATTTGGCTTAAGGAACTTTATCTGTGCTCATTTCAATCTCTGGTTTTATGCAGCACCCCAACTCACCTTTCCCCTTAAGCAAGCATAAGTTGGTTTTCTAAATTTGAGACCCTGTTCTGTTTTGGAATTCAGTTCCTGTGTAGCCAAGTTTACATTCCGTGTATTAGTGATATCTTATGATGTTTCTTTTTCTGTGTGACTTATTTCAGTTAGAATCATCATACATGAATCCACTCATTATGCTGCTACGGGCCTGATGACATAGATTTCATTGCTGAGTGATACTGCATTGTACGTAAGTACCACAAGTTCTTTATCCATTTTTCACTTTCTGTGATATTGAACTTGTACGGTAAACGAGGTTCTTGTAAACAGAGGCGTCCCAAACTTTGGGGTGGCTGTGTCTTTTTGATTTTAATTTCCCTAAGCTATAGGACCATAAGTGGAAGTGCCCTAGGCTCTGTTGCTTTGTTTTTTAGATGTTTCAGGAAACACCATACACTTCTCCCGAGTGTCTGTTGGCAATTTACATCCCGCCCATCAGCATAACAAGGCTCCCAGTTCTCCATGGCCTGTGCTGCCTTTCTGGATTTTACACTTTTTTCAGATGGCCCTTTTGACCGGGGGGAAGTGAGACTTCATTGTAGTGCAGATTTCCTTTGCAAGCTTGCTTGGTTGGCCAAAAAGGGCGTATGCGTTTTTTCCTGAATATATTCAGGAAAAAACGCATACGCCCTTTTTGGCCAAGTGCATCATTGTGGACGTTCTGCCTCTTTTCCTATGCTTTCAATGCAATTCCAGTCTACCTCCTGAAATCGGTTTCCTGAAATTCTGCCCCGCTTTCAAGTCCTCTTGGCAGCCTTACTTCAGTCTATTTTTGGACGATAGCTGTCATTTATAACTCTGCAGGTTTGTGAATTACAGTGCCCCTGAGCTCCTTTCTTCAACTCACTTTCTTTTGAGCTGGCCGCAACACCGCAGGATGGCTTCAGGCCCTAATCTGGTTCCGGCACGGCACGCTGAGCCTTTGGTTATTTCCTCTTCCTGGTGGGAAATGAGAGTTAAATTTGCCCGTCCAGACACCTCCAGCTACTCTCTCATTGGTTCTCGCTATTCCTGTTCATCTTCCGCAGAAATTGCAAACTGGGCCAAACAGGAGGTTAAAGGCGCTGACTCTCCAAGTGGGGAGAGTGTTAGTAAAGCGTCTGGAATGTTGCACCCGAGTACCAGGGGAGGAAAACTGAGACATATTTGAACACGTCTCCTGTTCACATGGTTGATCATACTCTGGGTTCCACATGCATGTTTTAGCTGAAGGAAGAATACCTTAAACCTGGAGAGTTGAGACCCGTGGAATGGGTACCATGCAATATGACTTCAAAGGGTCTTCATTTGCTCACCGAACCTCTCCAATCCTATCACTGCTGCATTTATGCCCCTGTACACATGCTTGATTCTCTTTTTGAGACATAGCAATCCATAGGTTTTAAGATACTTACTAGTCAGGTACATTCTTAGGCGTTTAATATGGGGTGTTGAGTCCATTTCGTTGAGCAAGGAGTAGCTCTTGTCTATTCCATATTTGTCTTAAGGAACTTTATCTGTGCTCATTTCAATCTCTGGTTTTATGCAGCACCCCAACTCACCTTTCCCCTTAAGCAAGCATAAGGTGGTTTTCTAAATTTGAGACCCTGTTCTGTTTTGGAATTCAGTTCCTGTGTAGCCAAGTTTACATTCCGTGTATTAGTGATATCTTATGATGTTTCTTTTTCTGTGTGACTTATTTCAGTTAGAATCATCGTACCTGAATCCACTCATTATGCTGCTACGGGCCTGATGACATAGATTTCATTGCTGAGTGATACTGTATTGTACGTAAGTACCACAAGTTCTTTATCCATTTTTCACTTTCTGTGATATTGAACTTGTACGGTAAACGAGGTTCTTGTAAACAGAGGCGTCCCAAACTTTGGGGTGGCTGTGTCTTTTTGATTTTAATTTCCCTAAGCTATAGGACCATAAGTGGAAGTGCCCTAGGCTCTGTTGCTTTGTTTTTTAGATGTTTCAGGAAACACCATACACTTCTCCCGAGTGTCTGTTGGCAATTTACATCCCGCCCATCAGCATAACAAGGCTCCCAGTTCTCCATGGCCTGTCCTGCCTTTCTGGATTTTACACTTTTTTCAGATGGCCCTTTTGACCGGGGGGAAGTGAGACTTCATTGTAGTGCAGATTTCCTTTGCAAGCTTGCTTGGTTGGCCAAAAAGGGCGTATGCGTTTTTTCCTGAATATATTCAGGAAAAAACGCATACGCCCTTTTTGGCCAAGTGCATCATTGTGGACGTTCTGCCTCTTTTCCTATGCTTTCAATGCAATTCCAGTCTACCTCCGGAAATCGGTTTCCTGCAATTCTGCCCCGCTTTCAAGTCCTCTTGGCAGCCTTACTTCAGTCTATTTTTGGACGATAGCTGTCATTTATAACTCTGCAGGTTTGTGAATTACAGTGCCCCTGAGCTCCTTTCTTCAACTCACTTTCTTTTGAGCTGGCCGCAACACCGCAGGATGGCTTCAGGCCCTAATCTGGTTCCGGCACGGCACGCTGAGCCTTTGGTTATTTCCTCTTCCTGGTGGGAAATGAGAGTTAAATTTGCCCGTCCAGACACCTCCAGCTAGTCTCTCATTGGTTCTCGCTATTCCTTTTCATCTTCCACAGAAATTGCAAACTGGGCCAAACAGGAGGTTAAAGGGACTGATTCTCCAAGTCGGGAGAGTGTTAGTAAAGCGTCTGGAATGTTGCACCCGAGTACCAGGGGAGGAAAACTGAGACATATTTGAACACGTCTCCCGTTCACATGGTTGATCATACTCTGGGTTCCACATGCATGTTTTAGCTGAAGGAAAAATACCTTAAACCTGGAGAGTTGAGACCCGTGGAATGGGTACCATGCAATATGACTTCAAAGGGTCTTCATTTGCTCACCGAACCTCTCCAATCCTATCACTGCTGCATTTATTCCCCTGTACACATGCTTGATTCTCTTTTGGAGACATAGCAATCCATAGGTTTTAAGATACTTACTAGTCAGGTACATTCTTAGGCGTTTAATATGGGGTGTTGAGTCCATTTCGTTGAGCAAGGAGTAGCTCTTGTCTATTCCATATTTGGCTTAAGGAACTTCATCTGTGCTCATTTCAATCTCTGGTTTTATGCAGCACCCCAACTCACCTTTCCCCTTAAGCAAGCATAAGTTGGTTTTCTAAATTTGAGACCCTGTTCTGTTCTGTAATTCAGTTCCTGTGTAGCCAAGTTTACATTCCGTGTATTAGTGATATCTTATGATGTTTCTTTTGCTGTGTGACTTATTTCAGTTAGAATCATCATACCTGAATCCACTCATTGTGCTGCTAAGAGCCTGATGACATAGATTTCATTGCTGAGTGATATTGCTTTGTAAGTAAATACCACGTCTTCTTTATCCATTTTTCACTTTCTGCGATGTTGAACTTGTACTGTAAACGAGGTTCTTGTAAACAGAGGCGTCCCAAACTTTGGGGTGGCTGTGTCTTTTTTATTTTAATTTCCCTAAGCTATAGGACCATAAGTGGAAGTGCCCTAGGCTCTGTTGCTTTGTTTTTTAGATGTTTCAGGAAACACCATACACTTCTCCCGAGTGTCTGTTGGCAATTTACATCCCGCCCATCAGCATAACAAGGCTCCCAGTTCTCCATGGCCTGTGCTGCCTTTCTGGATTTTACACTTTTTTCAGATGGCCCTTTTGACCGGGGGGAAGTGAGACTTCATTGTAGTGCAGATTTCCTTTGCAAGCTTGCTTGGTTGGCCAAAAAGGGCGTATGCGTTTTTTCCTGAATATATTCAGGAAAAAACGCATACGCCCTTTTTGGCCAAGTGCATCATTGTGGACGTTCTGCCTCTTTTCCTATGCTTTCAATGCAATTCCAGTCTACCTCCTGAAATCGGTTTCCTGCAATTCTGCCCCGCTTTCAAGTCCTCTTGGCAGCCTTACTTCAGTATATTTTTGGACGATAGCTGTCATTTATAACTCTGCAGGTTTGTGAATTACAGTGCCCCTGAGCTCCTTTCTTCAACTCGCTTTCTTGTGACCTGGCCGCAACACCGCAGGATGGCTTCAGGCCCTAATCTGGTTCCGGCACGGCACGCTGAGCCTTTGGTTATTTCCTCTTCCAGATGGGAAATGAGAGTTAAATTTGCCCGTCCAGACACCTCCAGCTAGTCTCTCATTGGTTCTCCCTATTCCTGTTCATCTTCCGCAGAAATTGCAAACTGGGCCAAACAGGAGGTTAAAGGCGCTGACTCTCCAAGTGGGGAGAGTGTTAGTAAAGCGTCTGGAATGTTGCACCCGAGTACCAGGGGAGGAAAACTGAGACATATTTGAACACATCTCCCGTTCACACGGTTGATCATACTCTGGGTTCCACATGCATGTTTTAGCTGAAGGAAGAATACCTTAAACCTGGAGAGTTGAGACCCGTGGAATGGGTACCATGCAATATGACTTCAAAGGGTCTTCATTTGCTCACCGAACCTCTCCAATCCTATCACTGCTGCATTTATGCCCCTGTACACATGCTTGATTCTCTTTTGGAGACATAGCAATCCATAGGTTTTAAGATACTTACTAGTCAGGTACATTCTTAGGCGTTTAATATGGGGTGTTGAGTCCATTTCGTTGAACAAGGAGTAGCTCTTGTCTATTCCATATTTGGCTTAAGGAACTTTATCTGTGCTCATTTCAATCTCTGGTTTTATGCAGCACCCCAACTCACCTTTCCCCTTAAGCAAGCATAAGTTGGTTTTCTAAATTTGAGACCCTGTTCTGTTTTGGAATTCAGTTCCTGTGTAGCCAAGTTTACATTCCGTGTATTAGTGATATCTTATGATGTTTCTTTTTCTGTGTGACTTATTTCAGTTAGAATCATCATACCTGAATCCACTCATTATGCTGCTACGGGCCTGATGACATAGATTTCATTGCTGAGTGATACTGCATTGTACGTAAGTACCACAAGTTCTTTATCCATTTTTCACTTTCTGTGATATTGAACTTGTACGGTAAACGAGGTTCTTGTAAACAGAGGCGTCCCAAACTTTGGGGTGGCTGTGTCTTTTTGATTTTAATTTCCCTAAGCTATAGGACCATAAGTGGAAGTGCCCTAGGCTCTGTTGCTTTGTTTTTTAGATGTTTCAGGAAACACCATACACTTCTCCCGAGTGTCTGTTGGCAATTTACATCCCGCCCATCAGCATAACAAGGCTCCCAGTTCTCCATGGCCTGTGCTGCCTTTCTGGGTTTTACACTTTTTTCAGATGGCCCTTTTGACCGGGGGGAAGTGAGACTTCATTGTAGTGCAGATTTCCTTTGCAAGCTTGCTTGGTTGGCCAAAAAGGGCGTATGCGTTTTTTCCTGAATATATTCAGGAAAAAACGCATACGCCCTTTTTGGCCAAGTGCATCATTGTGGACGTTCTGCCTCTTTTCCTATGCTTTCAATGCAATTCCAGTCTACCTCCTGAAATCGGTTTCCTGCAATTCTGCCCCGCTTTCAAGTCCTCTTGGCAGCCTTACTTCAGTCTATTTTTGGAGGATAGCTGTCATTTATAACTCTGCAGGTTTGTGAATTACAGTGCCCCTGAGCTCCTTTCTTCAACTCACTTTCTTTTGAGCTGGCCGCAACACCGCAGGATGGCTTCAGGCCCTAATCTGGTTCCGGCACGGCACGCTGAGCCTTTGGTTATTTCCTCTTCCAGATGGGAAATGAGAGTTAAATTTGCCCATCCAGACACCTCCAGCTAGTCTCTCATTGGTTCTCGCTATTCCTGTTCATCTTCCGCAGAAATTGCAAACTGGGCCAAACAGGAGGTTAAAGGCGCTGACTCTCCAAGTGGGGAGAGTGTTAGTAAAGCGTCTGGAATGTTGCACCCGAGTACCAGGGGAGGAAAACTGAGACATATTTGAACACGTCTCCCGTTCACATGGTTGATCATACTCTGGGTTCCACATGCATGTTTTAGCTGAAGGAAGAATACCTTAAACCTGGAGAGTTGAGACCCGTGGAATGGGTACCATGCAATATGACTTCAAAGGGTCTTCATTTGCTCACCGAACCTCTCCAATCCTATCACTGCTGCATTTATGCCCCTGTACACATGCTTGATTCTCTTTTGGAGACATAGCAATCCATAGGTTTTAAGATACTTACTAGTCAGGTACATTCTTAGGCGTTTAATATGGGGTGTTGAGTCCATTTCGTTGAGCAAGGAGTAGCTCTTGTCTATTCCATATTTGGCTTAAGGAACTTTATCTGTGCTCATTTCAATCTCTGGTTTTATGCAGCACCCCAACTCACCTTTCCCCTTAAGCAAGCATAAGTTGGTTTTCTAAATTTGAGACCCTGTTCTGTTTTGGAATTCAGTTCCTGTGTAGCCAAGTTTACATTCCGTGTATTAGTGATATCTTATGATGTTTCTTTTTCTGTGTGACTTATTTCAGTTAGAGTCATCGTACCTGAATCCACTCATTATGCTGCTACGGGCCTGATGACATAGATTTCATTGCTGAGTGATACTGTATTGTACGTAAGTACCACAAGTTCTTTATCCATTTTTCACTTTCTGTGATATTGAACTTGTACGGTAAACGAGGTTCTTGTAAACAGAGGCGTCCCAAACTTTGGGGTGGCTGTGTCTTTTTGATTTTAATTTCCCTAAGCTATAGGACCATAAGTGGAAGTGCCCTAGGCTCTGTTGCTTTGTTTTTTAGATGTTTCAGGAAACACCATACACTTCTCCCGAGTGTCTGTTAGCAATTTACATCCCGCCCATCAGCATAACAAGGCTCCCAGTTCTCCATGGCCTGTCCTGCCTTTCTGGATTTTACACTTTTTTCAGATGGCCCTTTTGACCGGGGGGAAGTGAGACTTCATTGTAGTGCAGATTTCCTTTGCAAGCTTGCTTGGTTGGCCAAAAAGGGCGTATGCGTTTTTTCCTGAATATATTCAGGAAAAAACGCATACGCCCTTTTTGGCCAAGTGCATCATTGTGGACGTTCTGCCTCTTTTCCTATGCTTTCAATGCAATTCCAGTCTACCTCCGGAAATCGGTTTCCTGCAATTCTGCCCCGCTTTCAAGTCCTCTTGGCAGCCTTACTTCAGTCTATTTTTGGACGATAGCTGTCATTTATAACTCTGCAGGTTTGTGAATTACAGTGCCCCTGAGCTCCTTTCTTCAACTCGCTTTCTTGTGACCTGGCCGCAACACCGCAGGATGGCTTCAGGCCCTAATCTGGTTCCGGCACGGCACGCTGAGACTTTGGTTATTTCCTCTTCCTGGTGGGAAATGAGAGTTAAATTTGCCCGTCCAGCCACCTCCAGCTAGTCTCTCATTGGTTCTCGCTATTCCTTTTCATCTTCCACAGAAATTGCAAACTGGGCCAAACAGGAGGTTAAAGGGACTGATTCTCCAAGTCGGGAGAGTGTTAGTAAAGCGTCTGGAATGTTGCACCCGAGTACCAGGGGAGGAAAACTGAGACATATTTGAACACGTCTCCCGTTCACATGGTTGATCATACTCTGGGTTCCACATGCATGTTTTAGCTGAAGGAAAAATACCTTAAACCTGGAGAGTTGAGACCCGTGGAATGGGTACCATGCAATATGACTTCAAAGGGTCTTCATTTGCTCACCGAACCTCTCCAATCCTATCACTGCTGCATTTATGCCCCTGTACACATGCTTGATTCTCTTTTGGAGACATAGCAATCCATAGGTTTTAAGATACTTACTAGTCAGGTACATTCTTAGGCGTTTAATATGGGGTGTTGAGTCCATTTCGTTGAGCAAGGTGTAGCTCTTGTCTATTCCATATTTGGCTTAAGGAACTTTATCTGTGCTCATTTCAATCTCTGGTTTTATGCAGCACCCCAACTCACCTTTCCTCTTAAGCAAGCATAAGTTGGTTTTCTAAATTTGAGACCCTGTTCTGTTCTGTAATTCAGTTCCTGTGTAGCCAAGTTTACATTCCGTGTATTAGTGATATCTTATGATGTTTCTTTTTCTGTGTGACTTATTTCAGTTAGAATCATCGTACCTGAATCCACTCATTATGCTGCTACGGGCCTGATGACATAGATTTCATTGCTAAGTGATACTGCAATGTACGTAAGTACCACAAGTTCTTTATCCATTTTTCACTTTCTGCGATGTTGAACTTGTACTGTAAACGAGGTTCTTGTAAACAGAGGCGTCTCAAACTTTGGGGTGGCTGTGTCTTTTTTATTTTAATTTCCCTAAGCTATAGGACCATAAGTGGAAGTGCCCTAGGCTCTGTTGCTTTGTTTTTTAGATGTTTCAGGAAACACCATACACTTCTCCCGAGTGTCTGTTGGCAATTTACATCCCGCCCATCAGCATAACAAGGCTCCCAGTTCTCCATGGCCTGTGCTGCCTTTCTGGATTTTACACTTTTTTCAGATGGCCCTTTTGACCGGGGGGAAGTGAGACTTCATTGTAGTGCAGATTTCCTTTGCAAGCTTGCTTGGTTGGCCAAAAAGGGCGTATGCGTTTTTTCCTGAATATATTCAGGAAAAAACGCATACGCCCTTTTTGGCCAAGTGCATCATTGTGGACGTTCTGCCTCTTTTCCTATGCTTTCAATGCAATTCCAGTCTACCTCCTGAAATCGGTTTCCTGCAATTCTGCCCCGCTTTCAAGTCCTCTTGGCAGCCTTACTTCAGTATATTTTTGGACGATAGCTGTCATTTATAACTCTGCAGGTTTGTGAATTACAGTGCCCCTGAGCTCCTTTCTTCAACTCACTTTCTTTTGAGCTGGCCGCAACACCGCAGGATGGCTTCAGGCCCTAATCTGGTTCCGGCACGGCACGCTGAGCCTTTGGTTATTTCCTCTTCCTGGTGGGAAATGAGAGTTAAATTTGCCCGTCCAGACACCTCCAGCAAGTCTCTCATTGGTTCTCCCTATTCCTGTTCATCTTCCGCAGAAATTGCAAACTTGGCCAAACAGGAGGTTAAAGGCGCTGACTCTCCAAGTGGGGAGAGTGTTAGTAAAGCGTCTGGAATGTTGCACCCGAGTACCAGGGGAGGAAAACTGAGACATATTTGAACACATCTCCCGTTCACACGGTTGATCATACTCTGGGTTCCACATGCATGTTTTAGCTGAAGGAAGAATACCTTAAACCTGGAGAGTTGAGACCCGTGGAATGGGTACCATGCAATATGACTTCAAAGGGTCTTCATTTGCTCACCGAACCTCTCCAATCCTATCACTGCTGCATTTATGCCCCTGTACACATGCTTGATTCTCTTTTGGAGACATAGCAATCCATAGGTTTTAAGATACTTACTAGTCAGGTACATTCTTAGGCGTTTAATATGGGGTGTTGAGTCCATTTCGTTGAGCAAGGAGTAGCTCTTGTCTATTCCATATTTGGCTTAAGGAACTTTATCTGTGCTCATTTCAATCTCTGGTTTTATGCAGCACCCCAACTCACCTTTCCCCTTAAGCAAGCATAAGTTGGTTTTCTAAATTTGAGACCCTGTTCTGTTTTGGAATTCAGTTCCTGTGTAGCCAAGTTTACATTCCGTGTATTAGTGATATCTTATGATGTTTCTTTTTCTGTGTGACTTATTTCAGTTAGAATCATCGTACCTGAATCCACTCATTATGCTGCTACGGGCCTGATGACATAGATTTCATTGCTGAGTGATACTGCATTGTACGTAAGTACCACAAGTTCTTTATCCATTTTTCACTTTCTGTGATATTGAACTTGTACGGTAAACGAGGTTCTTGTAAACAGAGGCGTCCCAAACTTTGGGGTGGCTGTGTCTTTTTGATTTTAATTTCCCTAAGCTATAGGACCATAAGTGGAAGTGCCCTAGGCTCTGTTGCTTTGTTTTTTAGATGTTTCAGGAAACACCATACACTTCTCCCAAGTGTCTGTTGGCAATTTACATCCCGCCCATCAGCATAACAAGGCTCCCAGTTCTCCATGGCCTGTCCTGCCTTTCTGGATTTTACACTTTTTTCAGATGGCCCTTTTGACTGGGGGGAAGTGAGACTTCATTGTAGTGCAGATTTCCTTTGCAAGCTTGCTTGGTTGGCCAAAAAGGGCGTATGCGTTTTTTCCTGAATATATTCAGGAAAAAACGCATACGCCCTTTTTGGCCAAGTGCATCATTGTGGACGTTCTGCCTCTTTTCCTATGCTTTCAATGCAATTCCAGTCTACCTCCGGAAATCGGTTTCCTGCAATTCTGCCCCGCTTTCAAGTCCTCTTGGCAGCCTTACTTCAGTCTATTTTTGGACGATAGCTGTCATTTATAACTCTGCAGGTTTGTGAATTACAGTGCCCCTGAGCTCCTTTCTTCAACTCGCTTTCTTGTGACCTGGCCGCAACACCGCAGGATGGCTTCAGGCCCTAATCTGGTTCCGGCACGGCACGCTGAGCCTTTGGTTATTTCCTCTTCCTGGTGGGAAATGAGAGTTAAATTTGCCCGTCCAGCCACCTCCAGCTAGTCTCTCATTGGTTCTCGCTATTCCTTTTCATCTTCCACAGAAATTGCAAACTGGGCCAAACAGGAGGTTAAAGGGACTGATTCTCCAAGTCGGGAGAGTGTTAGTAAAGCGTCTGGAATGTTGCACCCGAGTACCAGGGGAGGAAAACTGAGACATATTTGAACACGTCTCCCGTTCACATGGTTGATCATACTCTGGGTTCCACATGCATGTTTTAGCTGAAGGAAAAATACCTTAAACCTGGAGAGTTGAGACCCGTGGAATGGGTACCATGCAATATGATTTCAAAGGGTCTTCATTTGCTCACCGAACCTCTCCAATCCTATCACTGCTGCATTTATTCCCCTGTACACATGCTTGATTCTCTTTTGGAGACATAGCAATCCATAGGTTTTAAGATACTTACTAGTCAGGTACATTCTTAGGCGTTTAATATGGGGTGTTGAGTCCATTTCGTTGAGCAAGGAGTAGCTCTTGTCTATTCCATATTTGGCTTAAGGAACTTCATCTGTGCTCATTTCAATCTCTGGTTTTATGCAGCACCCCAACTCACCTTTCCCCTTAAGCAAGCATAAGTTGGTTTTCTAAATTTGAGACCCTGTTCTGTTCTGTAATTCAGTTCCTGTGTAGCCAAGTTTACATTCCGTGTATTAGTGATATCTTATGATGTTTCTTTTTCTGTGTGACTTATTTCAGTTAGAATCATCGTACCTGAATCCACTCATTATGCTGCTACGGGCCTGATGACATAGATTTCATTGCTAAGTGATACTGCAATGTACGTAAGTACCACAAGTTCTTTATCCATTTTTCACTTTCTGCGATGTTGAACTTGTACTGTAAACGAGGTTCTTGTAAACAGAGGCGTCTCAAACTTTGGGGTGGCTGTGTCTTTTTTATTTTAATTTCCCTAAGCTATAGGACCATAAGTGGAAGTGCCCTAGGCTCTGTTGCTTTGTTTTTTAGATGTTTCAGGAAACACCATACACTTCTCCCGAGTGTCTGTTGGCAATTTACATCCCGCCCATCAGCATAACAAGGCTCCCAGTTCTCCATGGCCTGTGCTGCCTTTCTGGATTTTACACTTTTTTCAGATGGCCCTTTTGACCGGGGGGAAGTGAGACTTCATTGTAGTGCAGATTTCCTTTGCAAGCTTGCTTGGTTGGCCAAAAAGTGCGTATGCGTTTTTTCCTGAATATATTCAGGAAAAAACGCATACGCCCTTTTTGGCCAAGTGCATCATTGTGGACGTTCTGCCTCTTTTCCTATGCTTTCAATGCAATTCCAGTCTACCTCCTGAAATCGGTTTCCTGCAATTCTGCCCCGCTTTCAAGTCCTCTTGGCAGCCTTACTTCAGTATATTT
Source organism: Grampus griseus (assembly GCF_964374135.1). Taxonomy (NCBI): domain Eukaryota; kingdom Metazoa; phylum Chordata; class Mammalia; order Artiodactyla; family Delphinidae; genus Grampus; species Grampus griseus. The sequence goes on from NW_028133129.1 coordinate 232,640, forward strand.
TTGGACGATAGCTGTCATTTATAACTCTGCAGGTTTGTGAATTACAGTGCCCCTGAGCTCCTTTCTTCAACTCACTTTCTTTTGAGCTGGCCGCAACACCGCAGGATGGCTTCAGGCCCTAATCTGGTTCCGGCACGGCACGCTGAGCCTTTGGTTATTTCCTCTTCCTGGTGGGAAATGAGAGTTAAATTTGCCCGTCCAGACACCTCCAGCAAGTCTCTCATTGGTTCTCCCTATTCCTGTTCATCTTCCGCAGAAATTGCAAACTTGGCCAAACAGGAGGTTAAAGGCGCTGACTCTCCAAGTGGGGAGAGTGTTAGTAAAGCGTCTGGAATGTTGCACCCGAGTACCAGGGGAGGAAAACTGAGACATATTTGAACACATCTCCCGTTCACATGGTTGATCATACTCTGGGTTCCACATGCATGTTTTAGCTGAAGGAAGAATACCTTAAACCTGGAGAGTTGAGACCCGTGGAATGGGTACCATGCAATATGACTTCAAAGGGTCTTCATTTGCTCACCGAACCTCTCCAATCCTATCACTGCTGCATTTATGCCCCTGTACACATGCTTGATTCTCTTTTGGAGACATAGCAATCCATAGGTTTTAAGATACTTACTAGTCAGGTACATTCTTAGGCGTTTAATATGGGGTGTTGAGTCCATTTCGTTGAACAAGGAGTAGCTCTTGTCTATTCCATATTTGGCTTAAGGAACTTTATCTGTGCTCATTTCAATCTCTGGTTTTATGCAGCACCCCAACTCACCTTTCCCCTTAAGCAAGCATAAGTTGGTTTTCTAAATTTGAGACCCTGTTCTGTTTTGGAATTCAGTTCCTGTGTAGCCAAGTTTACATTCCGTGTATTAGTGATATCTTATGATGTTTCTTTTTCTGTGTGACTTATTTCAGTTAGAATCATCATACCTGAATCCACTCATTATGCTGCTACGGGCCTGATGACATAGATTTCATTGCTGAGTGATACTGCATTGTACGTAAGTACCACAAGTTCTTTATCCATTTTTCACTTTCTGTGATATTGAACTTGTACGGTAAACGAGGTTCTTGTAAACAGAGGCGTCCCAAACTTTGGGGTGGCTGTGTCTTTTTGATTTTAATTTCCCTAAGCTATAGGACCATAAGTGGAAGTGCCCTAGGCTCTGTTGCTTTGTTTTTTAGATGTTTCAGGAAACACCATACACTTCTCCCAAGTGTCTGTTGGCAATTTACATCCCGCCCATCAGCATAACAAGGCTCCCAGTTCTCCATGGCCTGTGCTGCCTTTCTGGGTTTTACACTTTTTTCAGATGGCCCTTTTGACCGGGGGGAAGTGAGACTTCATTGTAGTGCAGATTTCCTTTGCAAGCTTGCTTGGTTGGCCAAAAAGGGCGTATGCGTTTTTTCCTGAATATATTCAGGAAAAAACGCATACGCCCTTTTTGGCCAAGTGCATCATTGTGGACGTTCTGCCTCTTTTCCTATGCTTTCAATGCAATTCCAGTCTACCTCCTGAAATCGGTTTCCTGCAATTCTGCCCCGCTTTCAAGTCCTCTTGGCAGCCTTACTTCAGTCTATTTTTGGAGGATAGCTGTCATTTATAACTCTGCAGGTTTGTGAATTACAGTGCCCCTGAGCTCCTTTCTTCAACTCACTTTCTTTTGAGCTGGCCGCAACACCGCAGGATGGCTTCAGGCCCTAATCTGGTTCCGGCACGGCACGCTGAGCCTTTGGTTATTTCCTCTTCCAGATGGGAAATGAGAGTTAAATTTGCCCATCCAGACACCTCCAGCTAGTCTCTCATTGGTTCTCGCTATTCCTGTTCATCTTCCGCAGAAATTGCAAACTGGGCCAAACAGGAGGTTAAAGGCGCTGACTCTCCAAGTGGGGAGAGTGTTAGTAAAGCGTCTGGAATGTTGCACCCGAGTACCAGGGGAGGAAAACTGAGACATATTTGAACACGTCTCCCGTTCACATGGTTGATCATACTCTGGGTTCCACATGCATGTTTTAGCTGAAGGAAGAATACCTTAAACCTGGAGAGTTGAGACCCGTGGAATGGGTACCATGCAATATGACTTCAAAGGGTCTTCATTTGCTCACCGAACCTCTCCAATCCTATCACTGCTGCATTTATGCCCCTGTACACATGCTTGATTCTCTTTTGGAGACATAGCAATCCATAGGTTTTAAGATACTTACTAGTCAGGTACATTCTTAGGCGTTTAATATGGGGTGTTGAGTCCATTTCGTTGAGCAAGGAGTAGCTCTTGTCTATTCCATATTTGGCTTAAGGAACTTTATCTGTGCTCATTTCAATCTCTGGTTTTATGCAGCACCCCAACTCACCTTTCCCCTTAAGCAAGCATAAGTTGGTTTTCTAAATTTGAGACCCTGTTCTGTTTTGGAATTCAGTTCCTGTGTAGCCAAGTTTACATTCCGTGTATTAGTGATATCTTATGATGTTTCTTTTTCTGTGTGACTTATTTCAGTTAGAATCATCGTACCTGAATCCACTCATTATGCTGCTACGGGCCTGATGACATAGATTTCATTGCTGAGTGATACTGTATTGTACGTAAGTACCACAAGTTCTTTATCCATTTTTCACTTTCTGTGATATTGAACTTGTACGGTAAACGAGGTTCTTGTAAACAGAGGCGTCCCAAACTTTGGGGTGGCTGTGTCTTTTTGATTTTAATTTCCCTAAGCTATAGGACCATAAGTGGAAGTGCCCTAGGCTCTGTTGCTTTGTTTTTTAGATGTTTCAGGAAACACCATACACTTCTCCCGAGTGTCTGTTAGCAATTTACATCCCGCCCATCAGCATAACAAGGCTCCCAGTTCTCCATGGCCTGTCCTGCCTTTCTGGATTTTACACTTTTTTCAGATGGCCCTTTTGACCGGGGGGAAGTGAGACTTCATTGTAGTGCAGATTTCCTTTGCAAGCTTGCTTGGTTGGCCAAAAAGGGCGTATGCGTTTTTTCCTGAATATATTCAGGAAAAAACGCATACGCCCTTTTTGGCCAAGTGCATCATTGTGGACGTTCTGCCTCTTTTCCTATGCTTTCAATGCAATTCCAGTCTACCTCCGGAAATCGGTTTCCTGCAATTCTGCCCCGCTTTCAAGTCCTCTTGGCAGCCTTACTTCAGTCTATTTTTGGACGATAGCTGTCATTTATAACTCTGCAGGTTTGTGAATTACAGTGCCCCTGAGCTCCTTTCTTCAACTCGCTTTCTTGTGACCTGGCCGCAACACCGCAGGATGGCTTCAGGCCCTAATCTGGTTCCGGCACGGCACGCTGAGACTTTGGTTATTTCCTCTTCCTGGTGGGAAATGAGAGTTAAATTTGCCCGTCCAGCCACCTCCAGCTAGTCTCTCATTGGTTCTCGCTATTCCTTTTCATCTTCCACAGAAATTGCAAACTGGGCCAAACAGGAGGTTAAAGGGACTGATTCTCCAAGTCGGGAGAGTGTTAGTAAAGCGTCTGGAATGTTGCACCCGAGTACCAGGGGAGGAAAACTGAGACATATTTGAACACGTCTCCCGTTCACATGGTTGATCATACTCTGGGTTCCACATGCATGTTTTAGCTGAAGGAAAAATACCTTAAACCTGGAGAGTTGAGACCCGTGGAATGGGTACCATGCAATATGACTTCAAAGGGTCTTCATTTGCTCACCGAACCTCTCCAATCCTATCACTGCTGCATTTATGTCCCTGTACACATGCTTGATTCTCTTTTGGAGACATAGCAATCCATAGGTTTTAAGATACTTACTAGTCAGGTACATTCTTAGGCGTTTAATATGGGGTGTTGAGTCCATTTCGTTGAGCAAGGTGTAGCTCTTGTCTATTCCATATTTGGCTTAAGGAACTTTATCTGTGCTCATTTCAATCTCTGGTTTTATGCAGCACCCCAACTCACCTTTCCTCTTAAGCAAGCATAAGTTGGTTTTCTAAATTTGAGACCCTGTTCTGTTCTGTAATTCAGTTCCTGTGTAGCCAAGTTTACATTCCGTGTATTAGTGATATCTTATGATGTTTCTTTTTCTGTGTGACTTATTTCAGTTAGAATCATCGTACCTGAATCCACTCATTATGCTGCTACGGGCCTGATGACATAGATTTCATTGCTAAGTGATACTGCAATGTACGTAAGTACCACAAGTTCTTTATCCATTTTTCACTTTCTGCGATGTTGAACTTGTACTGTAAACGAGGTTCTTGTAAACAGAGGCGTCTCAAACTTTGGGGTGGCTGTGTCTTTTTTATTTTAATTTCCCTAAGCTATAGGACCATAAGTGGAAGTGCCCTAGGCTCTGTTGCTTTGTTTTTTAGATGTTTCAGGAAACACCATACACTTCTCCCGAGTGTCTGTTGGCAATTTACATCCCGCCCATCAGCATAACAAGGCTCCCAGTTCTCCATGGCCTGTGCTGCCTTTCTGGATTTTACACTTTTTTCAGATGGCCCTTTTGACCGGGGGGAAGTGAGACTTCATTGTAGTGCAGATTTCCTTTGCAAGCTTGCTTGGTTGGCCAAAAAGTGCGTATGCGTTTTTTCCTGAATATATTCAGGAAAAAACGCATACGCCCTTTTTGGCCAAGTGCATCATTGTGGACGTTCTGCCTCTTTTCCTATGCTTTCAATGCAATTCCAGTCTACCTCCTGAAATCGGTTTCCTGCAATTCTGCCCCGCTTTCAAGTCCTCTTGGCAGCCTTACTTCAGTATATTTTTGGACGATAGCTGTCATTTATAACTCTGCAGGTTTGTGAATTACAGTGCCCCTGAGCTCCTTTCTTCAACTCGCTTTCTTGTGACCTGGCCGCAACACCGCAGGATGGCTTCAGGCCCTAATCTGGTTCCGGCACGGCACGCTGAGCCTTTGGTTATTTCCTCTTCCTGGTGGGAAATGAGAGTTAAATTTGCCCGTCCAGCCACCTCCAGCTAGTCTCTCATTGGTTCTCGCTATTCCTTTTCATCTTCCACAGAAATTGCAAACTGGGCCAAACAGGAGGTTAAAGGGACTGATTCTCCAAGTCGGGAGAGTGTTAGTAAAGCGTCTGGAATGTTGCACCCGAGTACCAGGGGAGGAAAACTGAGACATATTTGAACACGTCTCCCGTTCACATGGTTGATCATACTCTGGGTTCCACATGCATGTTTTAGCTGAAGGAAAAATACCTTAAACCTGGAGAGTTGAGACCCGTGGAATGGGTACCATGCAATATGATTTCAAAGGGTCTTCATTTGCTCACCGAACCTCTCCAATCCTATCACTGCTGCATTTATTCCCCTGTACACATGCTTGATTCTCTTTTGGAGACATAGCAATCCATAGGTTTTAAGATACTTACTAGTCAGGTACATTCTTAGGCGTTTAATATGGGGTGTTGAGTCCATTTCGTTGAGCAAGGAGTAGCTCTTGTCTATTCCATATTTGGCTTAAGGAACTTCATCTGTGCTCATTTCAATCTCTGGTTTTATGCAGCACCCCAACTCACCTTTCCCCTTAAGCAAGCATAAGTTGGTTTTCTAAATTTGAGACCCTGTTCTGTTCTGTAATTCAGTTCCTGTGTAGCCAAGTTTACATTCCGTGTATTAGTGATATCTTATGATGTTTCTTTTTCTGTGTGACTTATTTCAGTTAGAATCATCGTACCTGAATCCACTCATTATGCTGCTACGGGCCTGATGACATAGATTTCATTGCTAAGTGATACTGCAATGTACGTAAGTACCACAAGTTCTTTATCCATTTTTCACTTTCTGCGATGTTGAACTTGTACTGTAAACGAGGTTCTTGTAAACAGAGGCGTCTCAAACTTTGGGGTGGCTGTGTCTTTTTTATTTTAATTTCCCTAAGCTATAGGACCATAAGTGGAAGTGCCCTAGGCTCTGTTGCTTTGTTTTTTAGATGTTTCAGGAAACACCATACACTTCTCCCGAGTGTCTGTTGGCAATTTACATCCCGCCCATCAGCATAACAAGGCTCCCAGTTCTCCATGGCCTGTGCTGCCTTTCTGGATTTTACACTTTTTTCAGATGGCCCTTTTGACCGGGGGGAAGTGAGACTTCATTGTAGTGCAGATTTCCTTTGCAAGCTTGCTTGGTTGGCCAAAAAGTGCGTATGCGTTTTTTCCTGAATATATTCAGGAAAAAACGCATACGCCCTTTTTGGCCAAGTGCATCATTGTGGACGTTCTGCCTCTTTTCCTATGCTTTCAATGCAATTCCAGTCTACCTCCTGAAATCGGTTTCCTGCAATTCTGCCCCGCTTTCAAGTCCTCTTGGCAGCCTTACTTCAGTATATTTTTGGACGATAGCTGTCATTTATAACTCTGCAGGTTTGTGAATTACAGTGCCCCTGAGCTCCTTTCTTCAACTCACTTTCTTTTGAGCTGGCCGCAACACCGCAGGATGGCTTCAGGCCCTAATCTGGTTCCGGCACGGCACGCTGAGCCTTTGGTTATTTCCTCTTCCTGGTGGGAAATGAGAGTTAAATTTGCCCGTCCAGACACCTCCAGCAAGTCTCTCATTGGTTCTCCCTATTCCTGTTCATCTTCCGCAGAAATTGCAAACTTGGCCAAACAGGAGGTTAAAGGCGCTGACTCTCCAAGTGGGGAGAGTGTTAGTAAAGCGTCTGGAATGTTGCACCCGAGTACCAGGGGAGGAAAACTGAGACATATTTGAACACATCTCCCGTTCACACGGTTGATCATACTCTGGGTTCCACATGCATGTTTTAGCTGAAGGAAGAATACCTTAAACCTGGAGAGTTGAGACCCGTGGAATGGGTACCATGCAATATGACTTCAAAGGGTCTTCATTTGCTCACCGAACCTCTCCAATCCTATCACTGCTGCATTTATGCCCCTGTACACATGCTTGATTCTCTTTTGGAGACATAGCAATCCATAGGTTTTAAGATACTTACTAGTCAGGTACATTCTTAGGCGTTTAATATGGGGTGTTGAGTCCATTTCGTTGAGCAAGGAGTAGCTCTTGTCTATTCCATATTTGGCTTAAGGAACTTTATCTGTGCTCATTTCAATCTCTGGTTTTATGCAGCACCCCAACTCACCTTTCCCCTTAAGCAAGCATAAGTTGGTTTTCTAAATTTGAGACCCTGTTCTGTTTTGGAATTCAGTTCCTGTGTAGCCAAGTTTACATTCCGTGTATTAGTGATATCTTATGATGTTTCTTTTTCTGTGTGACTTATTTCAGTTAGAATCATCGTACCTGAATCCACTCATTATGCTGCTACGGGCCTGATGACATAGATTTCATTGCTGAGTGATACTGCATTGTACGTAAGTACCACAAGTTCTTTATCCATTTTTCACTTTCTGTGATATTGAACTTGTACGGTAAACGAGGTTCTTGTAAACAGAGGCGTCCCAAACTTTGGGGTGGCTGTGTCTTTTTGATTTTAATTTCCCTAAGCTATAGGACCATAAGTGGAAGTGCCCTAGGCTCTGTTGCTTTGTTTTTTAGATGTTTCAGGAAACACCATACACTTCTCCCAAGTGTCTGTTGGCAATTTACATCCCGCCCATCAGCATAACAAGGCTCCCAGTTCTCCATGGCCTGTCCTGCCTTTCTGGATTTTACACTTTTTTCAGATGGCCCTTTTGACTGGGGGGAAGTGAGACTTCATTGTAGTGCAGATTTCCTTTGCAAGCTTGCTTGGTTGGCCAAAAAGGGCGTATGCGTTTTTTCCTGAATATATTCAGGAAAAAACGCATACGCCCTTTTTGGCCAAGTGCATCATTGTGGACGTTCTGCCTCTTTTCCTATGCTTTCAATGCAATTCCAGTCTACCTCCTGAAATCGGTTTCCTGCAATTCTGCCCCGCTTTCAAGTCCTCTTGGCAGCCTTACTTCAGTCTATTTTTGGACGATAGCTGTCATTTATAACTCTGCAGGTTTGTGAATTACAGTGCCCCTGAGCTCCTTTCTTCAACTCGCTTTCTTGTGACCTGGCCGCAACACCGCAGGATGGCTTCAGGCCCTAATCTGGTTCCGGCACGGCACGCTGAGCCTTTGGTTATTTCCTCTTCCTGGTGGGAAATGAGAGTTAAATTTGCCCGTCCAGCCACCTCCAGCTAGTCTCTCATTGGTTCTCGCTATTCCTTTTCATCTTCCACAGAAATTGCAAACTGGGCCAAACAGGAGGTTAAAGGGACTGATTCTCCAAGTCGGGAGAGTGTTAGTAAAGCGTCTGGAATGTTGCACCCGAGTACCAGGGGAGGAAAACTGAGACATATTTGAACACGTCTCCCGTTCACATGGTTGATCATACTCTGGGTTCCACATGCATGTTTTAGCTGAAGGAAAAATACCTTAAACCTGGAGAGTTGAGACCCGTGGAATGGGTACCATGCAATATGATTTCAAAGGGTCTTCATTTGCTCACCGAACCTCTCCAATCCTATCACTGCTGCATTTATTCCCCTGTACACATGCTTGATTCTCTTTTGGAGACATAGCAATCCATAGGTTTTAAGATACTTACTAGTCAGGTACATTCTTAGGCGTTTAATATGGGGTGTTGAGTCCATTTCGTTGAGCAAGGAGTAGCTCTTGTCTATTCCATATTTGGCTTAAGGAACTTCATCTGTGCTCATTTCAATCTCTGGTTTTATGCAGCACCCCAACTCACCTTTCCCCTTAAGCAAGCATAAGTTGGTTTTCTAAATTTGAGACCCTGTTCTGTTCTGTAATTCAGTTCCTGTGTAGCCAAGTTTACATTCCGTGTATTACTGATATCTTATGATGTTTCTTTTTCTGTGTGAATTATTTCAGTTAGAATCATCGTACCTGAATCCACTCATTGTGCTGCTAAGGGCCTGATGACATAGATTTCATTGCTGAGTGATATTGCTTTGTAAGTAAATACCACAGCTTCTTTATCCATTTTTCACTTTCTGCGATGTTGAACATGTACTGTAAACGAGGTTCTTGTAAACAGAGGCGTCCCAAACTTTGGGGTGGCTGTGTCTTTTTGATTTTAATTTCCCTAAGCTATAGGACCATAAGTGGAAGTGCCCTAGGCTCTGTTGCTTTGTTTTTTAGATGTTTCAGGAAACACCATACACTTCTCCCTATTGTCTGTTGGCAATTTACATCCCGCCCATCAGCATAACAAGGCTCCCAGTTCTCCATGGCCTGTGCTGCCTTTCTGGATTTTACACTTTTTTCAAATGGCCCTTTTGACCGGGGGGAAGTGAGACTTCATTGTAGTGCAGATTTCCTTTGCAAGCTTGCTTGGTTGGCCAAAAAGGGCGTATGCGTTTTTTCCTGAATATATTCAGGAAAAAACGCATACGCCCTTTTTGGCCAAGTGCATCATTGTGGACGTTCTGCCTCTTTTCCTATGCTTTCAATGCAATTCCAGTCTACCTCCTGAAATCGGTTTCCTGCAATTCTGCCCCGCTTTCAAGTCCTCTTGGCAGCCTTACTTCAGTATATTTTTGGACGATAGCTGTCATTTATAACTCTGCAGGTTTGTGAATTACAGTGCCCCTGAGCTCCTTTCTTCAACTCACTTTCTTTTGAGCTGGCCGCAACACCGCAGGATGGCTTCAGGCCCTAATCTGGTTCCGGCACGGCACGCTGAGCCTTTGGTTATTTCCTCTTCCTGGTGGGAAATGAGAGTTAAATTTGCCCGTCCAGACACCTCCAGCTAGTCTCTCATTGGTTCTCCCTATTCCTGTTCATCTTCCGCAGAAATTGCAAACTGGGCCAAACAGGAGGTTAAAGGCGCTGACTCTCCAAGTCGGGAGAGTGTTAGTAAAGCGTCTGGAATGTTGCACCCGAGTACCAGGGGAGGAAAACTGAGACATATTTGAACACGTCTCCCGATCACATGGTTGATCATACTCTGGGTTCCACATGCATGTTTTAGCTGAAGGAAGAATACCTTAAACCTGGAGAGTTGAGACCCGTGGAATGGGTACCATGCAATATGACTTCAAAGGGTCTTCATTTGCTCACCGAACCTCTCCAATCCTATCACTGCTGCATTTATGTCCCTGTACACATGCTTGATTCTCTTTCGGAGACATAGCAATCCATAGGTTTTAAGATACTTACTAGTCACGTACATTATTAGGCGTTTAATATGGGGTGTTGAGTCCATTTCGTTGAGCAAGGAGTAGCTCTTGTCTATTCCATATTTGGCTTAAGGAACTTTATCTGTGCTCATTTCAATCTCTGGTTTTATGCAGCACCCCAACTCACCTTTCCCCTTAAGCAAGCATAAGTTGGTTTTCTAAATTTGAGACCCTGTTCTGTTTTGGAATTCAGTTCCTGTGTAGCCAAGTTTACATTCCGTGTATTAGTGATATCTTATGATGTTTCTTTTTCTGTGTGACTTATTTCAGTTAGAATCATCGTACCTGAATCCACTCATTATGCTGCTACGGGCCTGATGACATAGATTTCATTGCTGAGTGATACTGCATTGTACGTAAGTACCACAAGTTCTTTATCCATTTTTCACTTTCTGTGATATTGAACTTGTACGGTAAACGAGGTTCTTGTAAACAGAGGCGTCCCAAACTTTGGGGTGGCTGTGTCTTTTTGATTTTAATTTCCCTAAGCTATAGGACCATAAGTGGAAGTGCCCTAGGCTCTGTTGCTTTGTTTTTTAGATGTTTCAGGAAACACCATACACTTCTCCCAAGTGTCTGTTGGCAATTTACATCCCGCCCATCAGCATAACAAGGCTCCCAGTTCTCCATGGCCTGTCCTGCCTTTCTGGATTTTACACTTTTTTCAGATGGCCCTTTTGACTGGGGGGAAGTGAGACTTCATTGTAGTGCAGATTTCCTTTGCAAGCTTGCTTGGTTGGCCAAAAAGGGCGTATGCGTTTTTTCCTGAATATATTCAGGAAAAAACGCATACGCCCTTTTTGGCCAAGTGCATCATTGTGGACGTTCTGCCTCTTTTCCTATGCTTTCAATGCAATTCCAGTCTACCTCCAGAAATCGGTTTCCTGCAATTCTGCCCCGCTTTCAAGTCCTCTTGGCAGCCTTACTTCAGTCTATTTTTGGACGATAGCTGTCATTTATAACTCTGCAGGTTTGTGAATTACAGTGCCCCTGAGCTCCTTTCTTCAACTCGCTTTCTTGTGACCTGGCCGCAACACCGCAGGATGGCTTCAGGCCCTAATCTGGTTCCGGCACGGCACGCTGAGCCTTTGGTTATTTCCTCTTCCTGGTGGGAAATGAGAGTTAAATTTGCCCGTCCAGCCACCTCCAGCTAGTCTCTCATTGGTTCTCGCTATTCCTTTTCATCTTCCACAGAAATTGCAAACTGGGCCAAACAGGAGGTTAAAGGGACTGATTCTCCAAGTCGGGAGAGTGTTAGTAAAGCGTCTGGAATGTTGCACCCGAGTACCAGGGGAGGAAAACTGAGACATATTTGAACACGTCTCCCGTTCACATGGTTGATCATACTCTGGGTTCCACATGCATGTTTTAGCTGAAGGAAAAATACCTTAAACCTGGAGAGTTGAGACCCGTGGAATGGGTACCATGCAATATGACTTCAAAGGGTCTTCATTTGCTCACCGAACCTCTCCAATCCTATCACTGCTGCATTTATTCCCCTGTACACATGCTTGATTCTCTTTTGGAGACATAGCAATCCATAGGTTTTAAGATACTTACTAGTCAGGTACATTCTTAGGCGTTTAATATGGGGTGTTGAGTCCATTTCGTTGAGCAAGGAGTAGCTCTTGTCTATTCCATATTTGGCTTAAGGAACTTCATCTGTGCTCATTTCAATCTCTGGTTTTATGCAGCACCCCAACTCACCTTTCCCCTTAAGCAAGCATAAGTTGGTTTTCTAAATTTGAGACCCTGTTCTGTTCTGTAATTCAGTTCCTGTGTAGCCAAGTTTACATTCCGTGTATTACTGATATCTTATGATGTTTCTTTTTCTGTGTGAATTATTTCAGTTAGAATCATCGTACCTGAATCCACTCATTGTGCTGCTAAGGGCCTGATGACATAGATTTCATTGCTGAGTGATATTGCTTTGTAAGTAAATACCACAGCTTCTTTATCCATTTTTCACTTTCTGCGATGTTGAACATGTACTGTAAACGAGGTTCTTGTAAACAAAGGCGTCCCAAACTTTGGGGTGGCTGTGTCTTTTTGATTTTAATTTCCCTAAGCTATAGGACCATAAGTGGAAGTGCCCTAGGCTCTGTTGCTTTGTTTTTTAGATGTTTCAGGAAACACCATACACTTCTCCCTATTGTCTGTTGGCAATTTACATCCCGCCCATCAGCATAACAAGGCTCCCAGTTCTCCATGGCCTGTGCTGCCTTTCTGGATTTTACACTTTTTTCAAATGGCCCTTTTGACCGGGGGGAAGTGAGACTTCATTGTAGTGCAGATTTCCTTTGCAAGCTTGCTTGGTTGGCCAAAAAGGGCGTATGCGTTTTTTCCTGAATATATTCAGGAAAAAACGCATACGCCCTTTTTGGCCAAGTGCATCATTGTGGACGTTCTGCCTCTTTTCCTATGCTTTCAATGCAATTCCAGTCTACCTCCTGAAATCGGTTTCCTGCAATTCTGCCCCGCTTTCAAGTCCTCTTGGCAGCCTTACTTCAGTATATTTTTGGACGATAGCTGTCATTTATAACTCTGCAGGTTTGTGAATTACAGTGCCCCTGAGCTCCTTTCTTCAACTCACTTTCTTTTGAGCTGGCCGCAACACCGCAGGATGGCTTCAGGCCCTAATCTGGTTCCGGCACGGCACGCTGAGCCTTTGGTTATTTCCTCTTCCTGGTGGGAAATGAGAGTTAAATTTGCCCGTCCAGACACCTCCAGCTAGTCTCTCATTGGTTCTCCCTATTCCTGTTCATCTTCCGCAGAAATTGCAAACTGGGCCAAACAGGAGGTTAAAGGCGCTGACTCTCCAAGTCGGGAGAGTGTTAGTAAAGCGTCTGGAATGTTGCACCCGAGTACCAGGGGAGGAAAACTGAGACATATTTGAACACGTCTCCCGATCACATGGTTGATCATACTCTGGGTTCCACATGCATGTTTTAGCTGAAGGAAGAATACCTTAAACCTGGAGAGTTGAGACCCGTGGAATGGGTACCATGCAATATGACTTCAAAGGGTCTTCATTTGCTCACCGAACCTCTCCAATCCTATCACTGCTGCATTTATGTCCCTGTACACATGCTTGATTCTCTTTCGGAGACATAGCAATCCATAGGTTTTAAGATACTTACTAGTCACGTACATTATTAGGCGTTTAATATGGGGTGTTGAGTCCATTTCGTTGAGCAAGGAGTAGCTCTTGTCTATTCCATATTTGGCTTAAGGAACTTTATCTGTGCTCATTTCAATCTCTGGTTTTATGCAGCACCCCAACTCACCTTTCGTCTTAAGCAAGCATAAGTTGGTTTTCTAAATTTGAGACCCTGTTCTGTTCTGTAATTCAGTTCCTGTGTAGCCAAGTTTACATTCTGTGTATTAGTGATATCTTATGATGTTTCTTTTTCTGTGTGACTTATTTCAGTTACAATCATCGTACCTGAATCCACTCATTATGCTGCTACGGGCCTGATGACATAGATTTCATTGCTAAGTGATACTGCATTGTACGTAAGTACCACAAGTTCTTTATCCATTTTTCACTTTCTGCGATGTTGAACTTGTACGGTAAACGAGGTTCTTGTAAACAGAGGCGTCCCAAACTTTGGGGTGGCTGTGTCTTTTTTATTTTAATTTCCCTAAGCTATAGGACCATAAGTGGAAGTGCCCTAGGCTCTGTTGCTTTGTTTTTTAGATGTTTCAGGAAACACCATACACTTCTCCCTATTGTCTGTTGGCAATTTACATCCCGCCCATCAGCATAACAAGGCTCCCAGTTCTCCATGGCCTGTGCTGCCTTTCTGGATTTTACACTTTTTTCAGATGGCCCTTTTGACCGGGGGGAAGTGAGACTTCATTGTAGTGCAGATTTCCTTTGCAAGCTTGCTTGGTTGGCCAAAAAGGGCGTATGCGTTTTTTCCTGAATATATTCAGGAAAAAACGCATACGCCCTTTTTGGCCAAGTGCATCATTGTGGACGTTCTGCCTCTTTTCCTATGCTTTCAATGCAATTCCAGTCTACCTCCTGAAATCGGTTTCCTGCAATTCTGCCCCGCTTTCAAGTCCTCTTGGCAGCCTTACTTCAGTATATTTTTGGACGATAGCTGTCATTTATAACTCTGCAGGTTTGTGAATTACAGTGCCCCTGAGCTCCTTTCTTCAACTCGCTTTCTTGTGACCTGGCCGCAACACCGCAGGATGGCTTCAGGCCCTAATCTGGTTCCGGCACGGTACGCTTAGCCTTTGGTTATTTCCTATTCCAGATGGGAAATGAGAGTTAAATTTGCCCGTCCAGACACCTCCAGCTAGTCTCTCATTGGTTCTCCCTATTCCTGTTCATCTTCCGCAGAAATTGCAAACTGGGCCAAACAGGAGGTTAAAGGCGCTGACTCTCCAAGTGGGGAGAGTGTTAGTAAAGCGTCTGGAATGTTGCACCCGAGTACCAGGGGAGGAAAACTGAGACATATTTGAACACGTCTCCCGTTCACATGGTTGATCATACTCTGGGTTCCACATGCATGTTTTAGCTGAAGGAAAAATACCTTAAACCTGGAGAGTTGAGACCCGTGGAATGGGTACCATGCAATATGACTTCAAAGGGTCTTCATTTGCTCACCGAACCTCTCCAATCCTATCACTGCTGCATTTATTCCCCCTGTACACATGCTTGATTCTCTTTTGGAGACATAGCAATCCACAGGTTTTAAGATACTTACTAGTCAGGTACATTCTTAGGCGTTTAATATGGGGTGTTGAGTCCATTTCGTTGAGCAAGGAGTAGCTCTTGTCTATTCCATATTTGTCTTAAGGAACTTCATCTGTGCTCATTTCAATCTCTGGTTTTATGCAGCACCCCAACTCACCTTTACCCTTAAGCAAGCATAAGTTGGTTTTCTAAATTTGAGACCCTGTTCTGTTCTGTAATTCAGTTCCTGTGTAGCCAAGTTTACATTCCGTGTATTACTGATATCTTATGATGTTTCTTTTTCTGTGTGAATTATTTCAGTTAGAATCATCGTACCTGAATCCACTCATTGTGCTGCTAAGGGCCTCATGACATAGATTTCATTGCTGAGTGATATTGCTTTGTAAGTAAATACCACAGCTTCTTTATCCATTTTTCACTTTCTGCGATGTTGAACTTGTACTGTAAACGAGGTTCTTGTAAACAGAGGCGTCCCAAACTTTGGTGTGGCTGTGTCTTTTTGATTTTAATTTCCCTAAGCTATAGGACCATAAGTGGAAGTGCCCTAGGCTCTGTTGCTTTGTTTTTTAGATGTTTCAGGAAACACCATACACTTCTCCCTATTGTCTGTTGGCAATTTACATCCCGCCCATCAGCATAACAAGGCTCCCAGTTCTCCATGGCCTGTGCTGCCTTTCTGGATTTTACACTTTTTTCAGATGGCCCTTTTGACCGGGGGGAAGTGAGACTTCATTGTAGTGCAGATTTCCTTTGCAAGCTTGCTTGGTTGGCCAAAAAGGGCGTATGCGTTTTTTCCTGAATATATTCAGGAAAAAACGCATACGCCCTTTTTGGCCAAGTGCATCATTGTGGACGTTCTGCCTCTTTTCCTATGCTTTCAATGCAATTCCAGTCTACCTCCTGAAATCGGTTTCCTGCAATTCTGCCCCGTTTTCAAGTCCTCTTGGCAGCCTTACTTCAGTATATTTTTGGACGATAGCTGTCATTTATAACTCTGCAGGTTTGTGAATTACAGTGCCCCTGAGCTCCTTTCTTCAACTCACTTTCTTTTGAGCTGGCCGCAACACCGCAGGATGGCTTCAGGCCCTAATCTGGTTCCGGCACGGCACGCTGAGCCTTTGGTTATTTCCTCTTCCTGGTGGGAAATGAGAGTTAAATTTGCCCGTCCAGACACCTCCAGCTAGTCTCTCATTGGTTCTCCCTATTCCTGTTCATCTTCCGCAGAAATTGCAAACTGGGCCAAACAGGAGGTTAAAGGCGCTGACTCTCCAAGTCGGGAGAGTGTTAGTAAAGCGTCTGGAATGTTGCACCCGAGTACCAGGGGAGGAAAACTGAGACATATTTGAACACATCTCCCGTTCACACGGTTGATCATACTCTGGGTTCCACATGCATGTTTTAGCTGAAGGAAGAATACCTTAAACCTGGAGAGTTGAGACCCGTGGAATGGGTACCATGCAATATGACTTCAAAGGGTCTTCATTTGCTCACCGAACCTCTCCAATCCTATCACTGCTGCATTTATGTCCCTGTACACATGCTTGATTCTCTTTCGGAGACATAGCAATCCATAGGTTTTAAGATACTTACTAGTCACGTACATTATTAGGCGTTTAATATGGGGTGTTGAGTCCATTTCGTTGAGCAAGGAGTAGCTCTTGTCTATTCCATATTTGGCTTAAGGAACTTTATCTGTGCTCATTTCAATCTCTGGTTTTATGCAGCACCCCAACTCACCTTTCCCCTTAAGCAAGCATAAGTTGGTTTTCTAAATTTGAGACCCTGTTCTGTTTTGGAATTCAGTTCCTGTGTAGCCAAGTTTACATTCCGTGTATTAGTGATATCTTATGATGTTTCTTTTTCTGTGTGACTTATTTCAGTTAGAATCATCGTACCTGAATCCACTCATTATGCTGCTACGGGCCTGATGACATAGATTTCATTGCTGAGTGATACTGCATTGTACGTAAGTACCACAAGTTCTTTATCCATTTTTCACTTTCTGTGATATTGAACTTGTACGGTAAACGAGGTTCTTGTAAACAGAGGCGTCCCAAACTTTGGGGTGGCTGTGTCTTTTTGATTTTAATTTCCCTAAGCTATAGGACCATAAGTGGAAGTGCCCTAGGCTCTGTTGCTTTGTTTTTTAGATGTTTCAGGAAACACCATACACTTCTCCCAAGTGTCTGTTGGCAATTTACATCCCGCCCATCAGCATAACAAGGCTCCCAGTTCTCCATGGCCTGTCCTGCCTTTCTGGATTTTACACTTTTTTCAGATGGCCCTTTTGACTGGGGGGAAGTGAGACTTCATTGTAGTGCAGATTTCCTTTGCAAGCTTGCTTGGTTGGCCAAAAAGGGCGTATGCGTTTTTTCCTGAATATATTCAGGAAAAAACGCATACGCCCTTTTTGGCCAAGTGCATCATTGTGGACGTTCTGCCTCTTTTCCTATGCTTTCAATGCAATTCCAGTCTACCTCCAGAAATCGGTTTCCTGCAATTCTGCCCCGCTTTCAAGTCCTCTTGGCAGCCTTACTTCAGTCTATTTTTGGACGATAGCTGTCATTTATAACTCTGCAGGTTTGTGAATTACAGTGCCCCTGAGCTCCTTTCTTCAACTCGCTTTCTTGTGACCTGGCCGCAACACCGCAGGATGGCTTCAGGCCCTAATCTGGTTCCGGCACGGCACGCTGAGCCTTTGGTTATTTCCTCTTCCTGGTGGGAAATGAGAGTTAAATTTGCCCGTCCAGCCACCTCCAGCTAGTCTCTCATTGGTTCTCGCTATTCCTTTTCATCTTCCACAGAAATTGCAAACTGGGCCAAACAGGAGGTTAAAGGGACTGATTCTCCAAGTCGGGAGAGTGTTAGTAAAGCATCTGGAATGTTGCACCCGAGTACCAGGGGAGGAAAACTGAGACATATTTGAACACGTCTCCCGTTCACATGGTTGATCATACTCTGGGTTCCACATGCATGTTTTAGCTGAAGGAAAAATACCTTAAACCTGGAGAGTTGAGACCCGTGGAATGGGTACCATGCAATATGACTTCAAAGGGTCTTCATTTGCTCACCGAACCTCTCCAATCCTATCACTGCTGCATTTATTCCCCTGTACACATGCTTGATTCTCTTTTGGAGACATAGCAATCCATAGGTTTTAAGATACTTACTAGTCAGGTACATTCTTAGGCGTTTAATATGGGGTGTTGAGTCCATTTCGTTGAGCAAGGAGTAGCTCTTGTCTATTCCATATTTGGCTTAAGGAACTTCATCTGTGCTCATTTCAATCTCTGGTTTTATGCAGCACCCCAACTCACCTTTCCCCTTAAGCAAGCATAAGTTGGTTTTCTAAATTTGAGACCCTGTTCTGTTCTGTAATTCAGTTCCTGTGTAGCCAAGTTTACATTCCGTGTATTACTGATATCTTATGATGTTTCTTTTTCTGTGTGAATTATTTCAGTTAGAATCATCGTACCTGAATCCACTCATTGTGCTGCTAAGGGCCTGATGACATAGATTTCATTGCTGAGTGATATTGCTTTGTAAGTAAATACCACAGCTTCTTTATCCATTTTTCACTTTCTGCGATGTTGAACATGTACTGTAAACGAGGTTCTTGTAAACAAAGGCGTCCCAAACTTTGGGGTGGCTGTGTCTTTTTGATTTTAATTTCCCTAAGCTATAGGACCATAAGTGGAAGTGCCCTAGGCTCTGTTGCTTTGTTTTTTAGATGTTTCAGGAAACACCATACACTTCTCCCTATTGTCTGTTGGCAATTTACATCCCGCCCATCAGCATAACAAGGCTCCCAGTTCTCCATGGCCTGTGCTGCCTTTCTGGATTTTACACTTTTTTCAAATGGCCCTTTTGACCGGGGGGAAGTGAGACTTCATTGTAGTGCAGATTTCCTTTGCAAGCTTGCTTGGTTGGCCAAAAAGGGCGTATGCGTTTTTTCCTGAATATATTCAGGAAAAAACGCATACGCCCTTTTTGGCCAAGTGCATCATTGTGGACGTTCTGCCTCTTTTCCTATGCTTTCAATGCAATTCCAGTCTACCTCCTGAAATCGGTTTCCTGCAATTCTGCCCCGCTTTCAAGTCCTCTTGGCAGCCTTACTTCAGTATATTTTTGGACGATAGCTGTCATTTATAACTCTGCAGGTTTGTGAATTACAGTGCCCCTGAGCTCCTTTCTTCAACTCACTTTCTTTTGAGCTGGCCGCAACACCGCAGGATGGCTTCAGGCCCTAATCTGGTTCCGGCACGGCACGCTGAGCCTTTGGTTATTTCCTCTTCCTGGTGGGAAATGAGAGTTAAATTTGCCCGTCCAGACACCTCCAGCTAGTCTCTCATTGGTTCTCCCTATTCCTGTTCATCTTCCGCAGAAATTGCAAACTGGGCCAAACAGGAGGTTAAAGGCGCTGACTCTCCAAGTCGGGAGAGTGTTAGTAAAGCGTCTGGAATGTTGCACCCGAGTACCAGGGGAGGAAAACTGAGACATATTTGAACACGTCTCCCGATCACATGGTTGATCATACTCTGGGTTCCACATGCATGTTTTAGCTGAAGGAAGAATACCTTAAACCTGGAGAGTTGAGACCCGTGGAATGGGTACCATGCAATATGACTTCAAAGGGTCTTCATTTGCTCACCGAACCTCTCCAATCCTATCACTGCTGCATTTATGTCCCTGTACACATGCTTGATTCTCTTTCGGAGACATAGCAATCCATAGGTTTTAAGATACTTACTAGTCACGTACATTATTAGGCGTTTAATATGGGGTGTTGAGTCCATTTCGTTGAGCAAGGAGTAGCTCTTGTCTATTCCATATTTGGCTTAAGGAACTTTATCTGTGCTCATTTCAATCTCTGGTTTTATGCAGCACCCCAACTCACCTTTCGTCTTAAGCAAGCATAAGTTGGTTTTCTAAATTTGAGACCCTGTTCTGTTCTGTAATTCAGTTCCTGTGTAGCCAAGTTTACATTCTGTGTATTAGTGATATCTTATGATGTTTCTTTTTCTGTGTGACTTATTTCAGTTACAATCATCGTACCTGAATCCACTCATTATGCTGCTACGGGCCTGATGACATAGATTTCATTGCTAAGTGATACTGCATTGTACGTAAGTACCACAAGTTCTTTATCCATTTTTCACTTTCTGCGATGTTGAACTTGTACGGTAAACGAGGTTCTTGTAAACAGAGGCGTCCCAAACTTTGGGGTGGCTGTGTCTTTTTTATTTTAATTTCCCTAAGCTATAGGACCATAAGTGGAAGTGCCCTAGGCTCTGTTGCTTTGTTTTTTAGATGTTTCAGGAAACACCATACACTTCTCCCTATTGTCTGTTGGCAATTTACATCCCGCCCATCAGCATAACAAGGCTCCCAGTTCTCCATGGCCTGTGCTGCCTTTCTGGATTTTACACTTTTTTCAGATGGCCCTTTTGACCGGGGGGAAGTGAGACTTCATTGTAGTGCAGATTTCCTTTGCAAGCTTGCTTGGTTGGCCAAAAAGGGCGTATGCGTTTTTTCCTGAATATATTCAGGAAAAAACGCATACGCCCTTTTTGGCCAAGTGCATCATTGTGGACGTTCTGCCTCTTTTCCTATGCTTTCAATGCAATTCCAGTCTACCTCCTGAAATCGGTTTCCTGCAATTCTGCCCCGCTTTCAAGTCCTCTTGGCAGCCTTACTTCAGTATATTTTTGGACGATAGCTGTCATTTATAACTCTGCAGGTTTGTGAATTACAGTGCCCCTGAGCTCCTTTCTTCAACTCGCTTTCTTGTGACCTGGCCGCAACACCGCAGGATGGCTTCAGGCCCTAATCTGGTTCCGGCACGGTACGCTTAGCCTTTGGTTATTTCCTCTTCCAGATGGGAAATGAGAGTTAAATTTGCCCGTCCAGACACCTCCAGCTAGTCTCTCATTGGTTCTCCCTATTCCTGTTCATCTTCCGCAGAAATTGCAAACTGGGCCAAACAGGAGGTTAAAGGCGCTGACTCTCCAAGTGGGGAGAGTGTTAGTAAAGCGTCTGGAATGTTGCACCCGAGTACCAGGGGAGGAAAACTGAGACATATTTGAACACGTCTCCCGTTCACATGGTTGATCATACTCTGGGTTCCACATGCATGTTTTAGCTGAAGGAAAAATACCTTAAACCTGGAGAGTTGAGACCCGTGGAATGGGTACCATGCAATATGACTTCAAAGGGTCTTCATTTGCTCACCGAACCTCTCCAATCCTATCACTGCTGCATTTATTCCCCCTGTACACATGCTTGATTCTCTTTTGGAGACATAGCAATCCACAGGTTTTAAGATACTTACTAGTCAGGTACATTCTTAGGCGTTTAATATGGGGTGTTGAGTCCATTTCGTTGAGCAAGGAGTAGCTCTTGTCTATTCCATATTTGTCTTAAGGAACTTCATCTGTGCTCATTTCAATCTCTGGTTTTATGCAGCACCCCAACTCACCTTTACCCTTAAGCAAGCATAAGTTGGTTTTCTAAATTTGAGACCCTGTTCTGTTCTGTAATTCAGTTCCTGTGTAGCCAAGTTTACATTCCGTGTATTACTGATATCTTATGATGTTTCTTTTTCTGTGTGAATTATTTCAGTTAGAATCATCGTACCTGAATCCACTCATTGTGCTGCTAAGGGCCTCATGACATAGATTTCATTGCTGAGTGATATTGCTTTGTAAGTAAATACCACAGCTTCTTTATCCATTTTTCACTTTCTGCGATGTTGAACTTGTACTGTAAACGAGGTTCTTGTAAACAGAGGCGTCCCAAACTTTGGTGTGGCTGTGTCTTTTTGATTTTAATTTCCCTAAGCTATAGGACCATAAGTGGAAGTGCCCTAGGCTCTGTTGCTTTGTTTTTTAGATGTTTCAGGAAACACCATACACTTCTCCCTATTGTCTGTTGGCAATTTACATCCCGCCCATCAGCATAACAAGGCTCCCAGTTCTCCATGGCCTGTGCTGCCTTTCTGGATTTTACACTTTTTTCAGATGGCCCTTTTGACCGGGGGGAAGTGAGACTTCATTGTAGTGCAGATTTCCTTTGCAAGCTTGCTTGGTTGGCCAAAAAGGGCGTATGCGTTTTTTCCTGAATATATTCAGGAAAAAACGCATACGCCCTTTTTGGCCAAGTGCATCATTGTGGACGTTCTGCCTCTTTTCCTATGCTTTCAATGCAATTCCAGTCTACCTCCTGAAATCGGTTTCCTGCAATTCTGCCCCGTTTTCAAGTCCTCTTGGCAGCCTTACTTCAGTATATTTTTGGACGATAGCTGTCATTTATAACTCTGCAGGTTTGTGAATTACAGTGCCCCTGAGCTCCTTTCTTCAACTCACTTTCTTTTGAGCTGGCCGCAACACCGCAGGATGGCTTCAGGCCCTAATCTGGTTCCGGCACGGCACGCTGAGCCTTTGGTTATTTCCTCTTCCTGGTGGGAAATGAGAGTTAAATTTGCCCGTCCAGACACCTCCAGCTAGTCTCTCATTGGTTCTCCCTATTCCTGTTCATCTTCCGCAGAAATTGCAAACTGGGCCAAACAGGAGGTTAAAGGCGCTGACTCTCCAAGTCGGGAGAGTGTTAGTAAAGCGTCTGGAATGTTGCACCCGAGTACCAGGGGAGGAAAACTGAGACATATTTGAACACATCTCCCGTTCACACGGTTGATCATACTCTGGGTTCCACATGCATGTTTTAGCTGAAGGAAGAATACCTTAAACCTGGAGAGTTGAGACCCGTGGAATGGGTACCATGCAATATGACTTCAAAGGGTCTTCATTTGCTCACCGAACCTCTCCAATCCTATCACTGCTGCATTTATGCCCCTGTACACATGCTTGATTCTCTTTTGGAGACATAGCAATCCATAGGTTTTAAGATACTTACTAGTCAGGTACATTCTTAGGCGTTTAATATGGGGTGTTGAGTCCATTTCGTTGAGCAAGGAGTAGCTCTTGTCTATTCCATATTTGGCTTAAGGAACTTTATCTGTGCTCATTTCAATCTCTGGTTTTATGCAGCACCCCAACTCACCTTTCCCCTTAAGCAAGCATAAGTTGGTTTTCTAAATTTGAGACCCTGTTCTGTTTTGGAATTCAGTTCCTGTGTAGCCAAGTTTACATTCCGTGTATTAGTGATATCTTATGATGTTTCTTTTTCTGTGTGACTTATTTCAGTTAGAATCATCGTACCTGAATCCACTCATTATGCTGCTACGGGCCTGATGACATAGATTTCATTGCTGAGTGATACTGCATTGTACGTAAGTACCACAAGTTCTTTATCCATTTTTCACTTTCTGTGATATTGAACTTGTACGGTAAACGAGGTTCTTGTAAACAGAGGCGTCCCAAACTTTGGGGTGGCTGTGTCTTTTTGATTTTAATTTCCCTAAGCTATAGGACCATAAGTGGAAGTGCCCTAGGCTCTGTTGCTTTGTTTTTTAGATGTTTCAGGAAACACCATACACTTATCCCGAGTGTCTGTTGGCAATTTACATCCCGCCCATCAGCATAACAAGGCTCCCAGTTCTCCATGGCCTGTCCTGCCTTTCAGGATTTTACACTTTTTTCAGATGGCCCTTTTGACCGGGGGGAAGTGAGACTTCATTGTAGTGCAGATTTCCTTTGCAAGCTTGCTTGGTTGGCCAAAAAGGGCGTATGCGTTTTTTCCTGAATATATTCAGGAAAAAACGCATACGCCCTTTTTGGCCAAGTGCATCATTGTGGACGTTCTGCCTCTTTTCCTATGCTTTCAATGCAATTCCAGTCTACCTGCTGAAATCGGTTTCCTGCAATTCTGCCCCGCTTTCAAGTCCTCTTGGCAGCCTTACTTCAGTATATTTTTGGACGATAGTTGTCATTTATAACTCTGCATGTTTTTGAATTACAGTGCCCCTGAGCTCCTTTCTTCAACTCGCTTTCTTGTGACCTGGCCGCAACACCGCAGGATGGCTTCAGGCCCTAATCTGGTTCCGGCACGGCACGCTGAGCCTTTGGTTATTTCCTCTTCCAGATGGGAAATGAGAGTTAAATTTGCCCGTCCAGACACCTCCAGCTAGTCTCTCATTGGTTCTCCCTATTCCTGTTCATCTTCCGCAGAAATTGCAAACTGGGCCAAACAGGAGGTTAAAGGCGCTGACTCTCCAAGTGGGGAGAGTGTTAATAAAGCGTCTGGAATGTTGCACCCGAGTACCAGGGGAGGAAAACTGAGACATATTTGAACACGTCTCCCGTTCACATGGTT
Source organism: Grampus griseus (assembly GCF_964374135.1). Classification (NCBI taxonomy): domain Eukaryota; kingdom Metazoa; phylum Chordata; class Mammalia; order Artiodactyla; family Delphinidae; genus Grampus; species Grampus griseus. Next base: position 256,743 of record NW_028133129.1, read on the forward strand.
GATCATACTCTGGGTTCCACATGCATGTTTTAGCTGAAGGAAAAATACCTTAAACCTGGAGAGTTGAGACCCGTGGAATGGGTACCATGCAATATGACTTCAAAGGGTCTTCATTTGCTCACCGAAACTCTCCAATCCTATCACTGCTGCATTTATTCCCCTGTACACATGCTTGATTCTCTTTTGGAGACATAGCAATCCATAGGTTTTAAGATACTTACTAGTCAGGTACATTCTTAGGCGTTTAATATGGGGTGTTGTGTCCATTTCGTTGAGCAAGGAGTAGCTCTTGTCTATTCCATATTTGGCTTAAGGAACTTCATCTGTGCTCATTTCAATCTCTGGTTTTATGCAGCACCCCAACTCACCTTTAACCTTAAGCAAGCATAAGTTGGTTTTCTAAATTTGAGACCCTGTTCTGTTCTGTAATTCAGTTCCTGTGTAGCCAAGTTTACATTCCGTGTATTACTGATATCTTATGATGTTTCTTTTTCTGTGTGAATTATTTCAGTTAGAATCATCGTACCTGAATCCACTCATTGTGCTGCTAAGGGCCTGATGACATAGATTTCATTGCTGAGTGATATTGCTTTGTAAGTAAATACCACAGCTTCTTTATCCATTTTTCACTTTCTGCGATGTTGAACTTGTACTGTAAACGAGGTTCTTGTAAACAGAGGCGTCCCAAATTTTGGGGTGGCTGTGTCTTTTTGATTTTAATTTCCCTAAGCTATAGGACCATAAGTGGAAGTGCCCTAGGCTCTGTTGCTTTGTTTTTTAGATGTTTCAGGAAACACCATACACTTCTCCCTATTGTCTGTTGGCAATTTACATCCCGCCCATCAGCATAACAAGGCTCCCAGTTCTCCATGGCCTGTGCTGCCTTTCTGGATTTTACACTTTTTTCAGATGGCCCTTTTGACCGGGGGGAAGTGAGACTTCATTGTAGTGCAGATTTCCTTTGCAAGCTTGCTTGGTTGGCCAAAAAGGGCGTATGCGTTTTTTCCTGAATATATTCAGGAAAAAACGCATACGCACTTTTTGGCCAAGTGCATCATTGTGGACGTTCTGCCTCTTTTCCTATGCTTTCAATGCAATTCCAGTCTACCTCCTGAAATCGGTTTCCTGCAATTCTGCCCCGCTTTCAAGTCCTCTTGGCAGCCTTACTTCAGTATATTTTTGGACGATAGCTGTCATTTATAACTCTGCAGGTTTGTGAATTACAGTGCCCCTGAGCTCCTTTCTTCAACTCACTTTCTTTTGAGCTGGCCGCAACACCGCAGGATGGCTTCAGGCCCTAATCTGGTTCCGGCACGGCACGCTGAGCCTTTGGTTATTTCCTCTTCCAGATAGGAAATGAGAGTTAAATTTGCCCGTCCAGACACCTCCAGCTAGTCTCTCATTGGTTCTCCCTATTCCTGTTCCTCTTCCGCAGAAATTGCAAACTGGGCCAAACAGGAGGTTAAAGGCGCTGACTCTCCAAGTGGGGAGAGTGTTAGTAAAGCGTCTGGAATGTTGCACCCGAGTACCAGGGGAGGAAAACTGAGACATATTTGAACACATCTCCCGTTCACACGGTTGATCATACTCTGGGTTCCACATGCATGTTTTAGCTGAAGGAAGAATACCTTAAACCTGGAGAGTTGAGACCCGTGGAATGGGTACCATGCAATATGACTTCAAAGGGTCTTCATTTGCTCACCGAACCTCTCCAATCCTATCACTGCTGCATTTATGCCCCTGTACACATGCTTGATTCTCTTTTGGAGACATAGCAATCCATAGGTTTTAAGATACTTACTAGTCAGGTACATTCTAAGGCGTTTAATATGGGGTGTTGAGTCCATTTCGTTGAGCAAGGAGTAGCTCTTGTCTATTCCATATTTGGCTTAAGGAACTTTATCTGTGCTCATTTCAATCTCTGGTTTTATGCAGCACCCCAACTCACCTTTCCCCTTAAGCAAGCATAAGTTGGTTTTCTAAATTTGAGACCCTGTTCTATTTTGGAATTCAGTTCCTGTGTAGCCAAGTTTACATTCCGTGTATTAGTGATATCTTATGATGTTTCTTTTTCTGTGTGACTTATTTCAGTTAGAATCATCGTACCTGAATCCACTCATTATGCTGCTACGGGCCTGATGACATAGATTTCATTGCTGAGTGATACTGCATTGTACGTAAGTACCACAAGTTCTTTATCCATTTTTCACTTTCTGTGATATTGAACTTGTACGGTAAACGAGGTTCTTGTAAACAGAGGCGTCCCAAACTTTGGGGTGGCTGTGTCTTTTTGATTTTAATTTCCCTAAGCTATAGGACCATAAGTGGAAGTGCCCTAGGCTCTGTTGCTTTGTTTTTTAGATGTTTCAGGAAACACCATACACTTATCCCGAGTGTCTGTTGGCAATTTACATCCCGCCCATCAGCATAACAAGGCTCCCAGTTCTCCATGGCCTGTCCTGCCTTTCTGGATTTTACACTTTTTTCAGATGGCCCTTTTGACCGGGGGGAAGTGAGACTTCATTGTAGTGCAGATTTCCTTTGCAAGCTTGCTTGGTTGGCCAAAAAGGGCGTATGCGTTTTTTCCTGAATATATTCAGGAAAAAACGCATACGCCCTTTTTGGCCAAGTGCATCATTGTGGACGTTCTGCCTCTTTTCCTATGCTTTCAATGCAATTCCAGTCTACCTCCTGAAATCGGTTTCCTGCAATTCTGCCCCGCTTTCAAGTCCTCTTGGCAGCCTTACTTCAGTATATTTTTGGACGATAGCTGTCATTTATAACTCTGCAGGTTTGTGAATTACCGTGCCCCTGAGCTCCTTTCTTCAACTCACTTTCTTTTGAGCTGGCCGCAACACCGCAGGATGGCTTCAGGCCCTAATCTGGTTCCGGCACGGCACGCTGAGCCTTTGGTTATTTCCTCTTCCTGGTGGGAAATGAGAGTTAAATTTGCCCGTCCAGACACCTCCAGCTAGTCTCTCATTGGTTCTCCCTATTCCTGTTCATCTTCCGCAGAAATTGCAAACTGGGCCAAACAGGAGGTTAAAGGCGCTGACTCTCCAAGTGGGGAGAGTGTTAGTAAAGCGTCTGGAATGTTGCACCCGAGTACCAGGGGAGGAAAACTGAGACATATTTGAACACGTCTCCCGTTCACATGGTTGATCATACTCTGGGTTCCACATGCATGTTTTAGCTGAAGGAAAAATACCTTAAACCTGGAGAGTTGAGACCCGTGGAATGGGTACCATGCAATATGACTTCAAAGGGTCTTCATTTGCTCACCGAACCTCTCCAATCCAATCACTGCTGCATTTATTCCCCTGTACACATGCTTGATTCTCTTTTGGAGACATAGCAATCCATAGGTTTTAAGATACTTACTAGTCAGGTACATTCTTAGGCGTTTAATATGGGGTGTTGAGTCCATTTCGTTGAGCAAGGAGTAGCTCTTGTCTATTCCATATTTGGCTTAAGGAACTTCATCTGTGCTCATTTCAATCTGTGGTTTTATGCAGCACCCCAACTCACCTTTACCCTTAAGCAAGCATAAGTTGGTTTTCTAAATTTGAGACCCTGTTCTGTTTTGGAATTCAGTTCCTGTGTAGCCAAGTTTACATTCCGTGTATTAGTGATATCTTATGATGTTTCTTTTTCTGTGTGACTTATTTCAGTTAGAATCATCGTACCTGAATCCACTCATTATGCTGCTACGGGCCTGATGACATAGATTACATTGCTGAGTGATATTGCTTTGTAAGTAAATACCACAGCTTTTTATCCATTTTTCACTTTCTGCGATGTTGAACTTGTACTGTAAACGAGGTTCTTGTAAACAGAGGCGTCCCAAATTTTGGGGTGGCTGTGTCTTTTTTATTTTAATTTCCCTAAGCTATAGGACCATAAGTGGAAGTGCCCTAGGCTCTGTTGCTTTGTTTTTTAGATGTTTCAGGAAACACCATACACTTCTCCCTATTGTCTGTTGGCAATTTACATCCCGCCCAGCAGCATAACAAGGCTCCCAGTTCTCCATGGCCTGTGCTGCCTTTCTGGATTTTACACTTTTTTCAGATGGCCCTTTTGACCGGGGGGAAGTGAGACTTCATTGTAGTGCAGATTTCCTTTGCAAGCTTGCTTGGTTGGCCAAAAAGGGCGTATGCGTTTTTTCCTGAATATATTCAGGAAAAAACGCATACGCCCTTTTTGGCCAAGTGCATCATTGTGGACGTTCTGCCTCTTTTCCTATGCTTTCAATGCAATTCCAGTCTACCTCCTGAAATCGGTTTCCTGCAATTCTGCCCCGCTTTCAAGTCCTCTTGGCAGCCTTACTTCAGTATATTTTTGGACGATAGCTGTCATTTATAACTCTGCAGGTTTGTGAATTACAGTGCCCCTGAGCTCCTTTCTTCAACTCACTTTCTTTTGAGCTGGCCGCAACACCGCAGGATGGCTTCAGGCCCTAATCTGGTTCCGGCACGGCACGCTGAGCCTTTGGTTATTTCCTCTTCCAGATAGGAAATGAGAGTTAAATTTGCCCGTCCAGACACCTCCAGCTAGTCTCTCATTGGTTCTCCCTATTCCTGTTCATCTTCGGCAGAAATTGCAAACTGGGCCAAACAGGAGGTTAAAGGCGCTGACTCTCCAAGTGGGGAGAGTGTTAGTAAAGCGTCTGGAATGTTGCACCCGAGTACCAGGGGAGGAAAACTGAGACATATTTGAACACATCTCCCGTTCACACGGTTGATCATACTCTGGGTTCCACATGCATGTTTTAGCTGAAGGAAGAATACCTTAAACCTGGAGAGTTGAGACCCGTGGAATGGGTACCATGCAATATGACTTCAAAGGGTCTTCATTTGCTCACCGAACCTCTCCAATCCTATCACTGCTGCATTTATGCCCCTGTACACATGCTTGATTCTCTTTTGGAGACATAGCAATCCATAGGTTTTAAGATACTTACTAGTCAGGTACATTCTTAGGCGTTTAATATGGGGTGTTGAGTCCATTTCGTTGAGCAAGGAGTAGCTCTTGTCTATTCCATATTTGGCTTAAGGAACTTCATCTGTGCTCATTTCAATCTCTGGTTTTATGCAGCACCCCAACTCACCTTTACCCTTAAGCAAGCATAAGTTGGTTTTCTAAATTTGAGACCCTGTTCTGTTCTGTAATTCAGTTCCTGTGTAGCGAAGTTTACATTCCGTGTATTACTGATATCTTATGATGTTTCTTTTTCTGTGTGAATTATTTCAGTTAGAATCATCGTACCTGAATCCACTCATTGTGCTGCTAAGGGCCTGATGACATAGATTTCATTGCTGAGTGATATTGCTTTGTAAGTAAATACCACAGCTTTTTATCCATTTTTCACTTTCTGCGATGTTGAACTTGTACTGTAAACGAGGTTCTTGTAAACAGAGGCGTCCCAAATTTTGGGGTGGCTGTGTCTTTTTGATTTTAATTTCCCTAAGCTATAGGACCATAAGTGGAAGTGCCCTAGGCTCTGTTGCTTTGTTTTTTAGATGTTTCAGGAAACACCATACACTTCTCCCTATTGTCTGTTGGCAATTTACATCCCGCCCATCAGCATAACAAGGCTCCCAGTTCTCCATGGCCTGTGCTGCCTTTCTGGATTTTACACTTTTTTCAGATGGCCCTTTTGACCGGGGGGAAGTGAGACTTCATTGTAGTGCAGATTTCCTTTGCAAGCTTGCTTGGTTGGCCAAAAAGGGCGTATGCGTTTTTTCCTGAATATATTCAGGAAAAAACGCATACGCCCTTTTTGGCCAAGTGCATCATTGTGGACGTTCTGCCTCTTTTCCTATGCTTTCAGTGCAATTCCAGTCTACCTCCTGAAATCGGTTTCCTGCAATTCTGCCCCGCTTTCAAGTCCTCTTGGCAGCCTTACTTCAGTATATTTTTGGACGATAGCTGTCATTTATAACTCTGCAGGTTTGTGAATTACAGTGCCCCTGAGCTCCTTTCTTCAACTCACTTTCTTTTGAGCTGGCCGCAACACCGCAGGATGGCTTCAGGCCCTAATCTGGTTCCGGCACGGCACGCTGAGCCTTTGGTTATTTCCTCTTCCAGATAGGAAATGAGAGTTAAATTTGCCCGTCCAGACACCTCCAGCTAGTCTCTCATTGGTTCTCCCTATTCCTGTTCATCTTCCGCAGAAATTGCAAACTGGGCCAAACAGGAGGTTAAAGGCGCTGACTCTCCAAGTGGGGAGAGTGTTAGTAAAGCGTCTGGAATGTTGCACCCGAGTACCAGGGGAGGAAAACTGAGACATATTTGAACACATCTCCCGTTCACACGGTTGATCATACTCTGGGTTCCACATGCATGTTTTAGCTGAAGGAAGAATACCTTAAACCTGGAGAGTTGAGACCCGTGGAATGGGTACCATGCAATATGACTTCAAAGGGTCTTCATTTGCTCACCGAACCTCTCCAATCCTATCACTGCTGCATTTATGCCCCTGTACACATGCTTGATTCTCTTTTGGAGACATAGCAATCCATAGGTTTTAAGATACTTACTAGTCAGGTACATTCTTAGGCGTTTAATATGGGGTGTTGAGTCCATTTCGTTGAGCAAGGAGTAGCTCTTGTCTATTCCATATTTGGCTTAAGGAACTTTATCTGTGCTCATTTCAATCTCTGGTTTTATGCAGCACCCCAACTCACCTTTCCCCTTAAGCAAGCATAAGTTGGTTTTCTAAATTTGAGACCCTGTTCTGTTTTGGAATTCAGTTCCTGTGTAGCCAAGTTTACATTCCGTGTATTAGTGATATCTTATGATGTTTCTTTTTCTGTGTGACTTATTTCAGTTAGAATCATCGTACCTGAATCCACTCATTATGCTGCTACGGGCCTGATGACATAGATTACATTGCTGAGTGATATTGCTTTGTAAGTAAATACCACAGCTTTTTATCCATTTTTCACTTTCTGCGATGTTGAACTTGTACTGTAAACGAGGTTCTTGTAAACAGAGGCGTCCCAAATTTTGGGGTGGCTGTGTCTTTTTTATTTTAATTTCCCTAAGCTATAGGACCATAAGTGGAAGTGCCCTAGGCTCTGTTGCTTTGTTTTTTAGATGTTTCAGGAAACACCATACACTTCTCCCTATTGTCTGTTGGCAATTTACATCCCGCCCAGCAGCATAACAAGGCTCCCAGTTCTCCATGGCCTGTGCTGCCTTTCTGGATTTTACACTTTTTTCAGATGGCCCTTTTGACAGGGGGGAAGTGAGACTTCATTGTAGTGCAGATTTCCTTTGCAAGCTTGCTTGGTTGGCCAAAAAGGGCGTATGCGTTCTTTCCTGAATATATTCAGGAAAAAACGCATACGCCCTTTTTGGCCAAGTGCATCATTGTGGACGTTCTGCCTCTTTTCCTATGCTTTCAATGCAATTCCAGTCTACCTCCTGAAATCGGTTTCCTGCAATTCTGCCCCGCTTTCAAGTCCTCTTGGCAGCCTTACTTCAGTATATTTTTGGACGATAGCTGTCATTTATAACTCTGCAGGTTTGTGAATTACAGTGCCCCTGAGCTCCTTTCTTCAACTCACTTTCTTTTGAGCTGGCCGCAACACCGCAGGATGGCTTCAGGCCCTAATCTGGTTCCGGCACGGCACGCTGAGCCTTTGGTTATTTCCTCTTCCAGATAGGAAATGAGAGTTAAATTTGCCCGTCCAGACACCTCCAGCTAGTCTCTCATTGGTTCTCCCTATTCCTGTTCATCTTCCGCAGAAATTGCAAACTGGGCCAAACAGGAGGTTAAAGGCGCTGACTCTCCAAGTGGGGAGAGTGTTAGTAAAGCGTCTGGAATGTTGCACCCGAGTACCAGGGGAGGAAAACTGAGACATATTTGAACACATCTCCCGTTCACACGGTTGATCATACTCTGGGTTCCACATGCATGTTTTAGCTGAAGGAAGAATACCTTAAACCTGGAGAGTTGAGACCCGTGGAATGGGTACCATGCAATATGACTTCAAAGGGTCTTCATTTGCTCACCGAACCTCTCCAATCCTATCACTGCTGCATTTATGCCCCTGTACACATGCTTGATTCTCTTTTGGAGACATAGCAATCCATAGGTTTTAAGATACTTACTAGTCAGGTACATTCTTAGGCGTTTAATATGGGGTGTTGAGTCCATTTCGTTGAGCAAGGAGTAGCTCTTGTCTATTCCATATTTGGCTTAAGGAACTTCATCTGTGCTCATTTCAATCTCTGGTTTTATGCAGCACCCCAACTCACCTTTACCCTTAAGCAAGCATAAGTTGGTTTTCTAAATTTGAGACCCTGTTCTGTTCTGTAATTCAGTTCCTGTGTAGCGAAGTTTACATTCCGTGTATTACTGATATCTTATGATGTTTCTTTTTCTGTGTGAATTATTTCAGTTAGAATCATCGTACCTGAATCCACTCATTGTGCTGCTAAGGGCCTGATGACATAGATTTCATTGCTGAGTGATATTGCTTTGTAAGTAAATACCACAGCTTTTTATCCATTTTTCACTTTCTGCGATGTTGAACTTGTACTGTAAACGAGGTTCTTGTAAACAGAGGCGTCCCAAATTTTGGGGTGGCTGTGTCTTTTTGATTTTAATTTCCCTAAGCTATAAGACCATAAGTGGAAGTGCCCTAGGCTCTGTTGCTTTGTTTTTTAGATGTTTCAGGAAACACCATACACTTCTCCCTATTGTCTGTTGGCAATTTACATCCCGCCCATCAGCATAACAAGGCTCCCAGTTCTCCATGGCCTGTGCTGCCTTTCTGGATTTTACACTTTTTTCAGATGGCCCTTTTGACCGGGGGGAAGTGAGACTTCATTGTAGTGCAGATTTCCTTTGCAAGCTTGCTTGGTTGGCCAAAAAGGGCGTATGCGTTTTTTCCTGAATATATTCAGGAAAAAACGCATACGCCCTTTTTGGCCAAGTGCATCATTGTGGACGTTCTGCCTCTTTTCCTATGCTTTCAATGCAATTCCAGTCTACCTCCTGAAATCGGTTTCCTGCAATTCTGCCCCGCTTTCAAGTCCTCTTGGCAGCCTTACTTCAGTATATTTTTGGACGATAGCTGTCATTTATAACTCTGCAGGTTTGTGAATTACAGTGCCCCTGAGCTCCTTTCTTCAACTCACTTTCTTTTGAGCTGGCCGCAACACCGCAGGATGGCTTCAGGCCCTAATCTGGTTCCGGCACGGCACGCTGAGCCTTTGGTTATTTCCTCTTCCAGATAGGAAATGAGAGTTAAATTTGCCCGTCCAGACACCTCCAGCTAGTCTCTCATTGGTTCTCCCTATTCCTGTTCATCTTCCGCAGAAATTGCAAACTGGGCCAAACAGGAGGTTAAAGGCGCTGACTCTCCAAGTGGGGAGAGTGTTAGTAAAGCGTCTGAAATGTTGCACCCGAGTACCAGGGGAGGAAAACTGAGACATATTTGAACACATCTCCCGTTCACACGGTTGATCATACTCTGGGTTCCACATGCATGTTTTAGCTGAAGGAAGAATACCTTAAACCTGGAGAGTTGAGACCCGTGGAATGGGTACCATGCAATATGACTTCAAAGGGTCTTCATTTGCTCACCGAACCTCTCCAATCCTATCACTGCTGCATTTATGCCCCTGTACACATGCTTGATTCTCTTTTGGAGACATAGCAATCCATAGGTTTTAAGATACTTACTAGTCAGGTACATTCTTAGGCGTTTAATATGGGGTGTTGAGTCCATTTCCTTGAGCAAGGAGTAGCTCTTGTCTATTCCATATTTGGCTTAAGGAACTTCATCTGTGCTCATTTCAATCTCTGGTTTTATGCAGCACCCCAACTCACCTTTACCCTTAAGCAAGCATAAGTTGGTTTTCTAAATTTGAGACCCTGTTCTGTTCTGTAATTCAGTTCCTGTGTAGCGAAGTTTACATTCCGTGTATTACTGATATCTTATGATGTTTCTTTTTCTGTGTGAATTATTTCAGTTAGAATCATCGTACCTGAATCCACTCATTGTGCTGCTAAGGGCCTGATGACATAGATTTCATTGCTGAGTGATATTGCTTTGTAAGTAAATACCACAGCTTTTTATCCATTTTTCACTTTCTGCGATGTTGAACTTGTACTGTAAACGAGGTTCTTGTAAACAGAGGCGTCCCAAATTTTGGGGTGGCTGTGTCTTTTTGATTTTAATTTCCCTAAGCTATAGGACCATAAGTGGAAGTGCCCTAGGCTCTGTTGCTTTGTTTTTTAGATGTTTCAGGAAACACCATACACTTCTCCCTATTGTCTGTTGGCAATTTACATCCCGCCCATCAGCATAACAAGGCTCCCAGTTCTCCATGGCCTGTGCTGCCTTTCTGGATTTTACACTTTTTTCAGATGGCCCTTTTGACCGGGGGGAAGTGAGACTTCATTGTAGTGCAGATTTCCTTTGCAAGCTTGCTTGGTTGGCCAAAAAGGGCGTATGCGTTTTTTCCTGAATATATTCAGGAAAAAACGCATACGCCCTTTTTGGCCAAGTGCATCATTGTGGACGTTCTGCCTCTTTTCCTATGCTTTCAGTGCAATTCCAGTCTACCTCCTGAAATCGGTTTCCTGCAATTCTGCCCCGCTTTCAAGTCCTCTTGGCAGCCTTACTTCAGTATATTTTTGGACGATAGCTGTCATTTATAACTCTGCAGGTTTGTGAATTACAGTGCCCCTGAGCTCCTTTCTTCAACTCACTTTCTTTTGAGCTGGCCGCAACACCGCAGGATGGCTTCAGGCCCTAATCTGGTTCCGGCACGGCACGCTGAGCCTTTGGTTATTTCCTCTTCCAGATAGGAAATGAGAGTTAAATTTGCCCGTCCAGACACCTCCAGCTAGTCTCTCATTGGTTCTCCCTATTCCTGTTCATCTTCCGCAGAAATTGCAAACTGGGCCAAACAGGAGGTTAAAGGCGCTGACTCTCCAAGTGGGGAGAGTGTTAGTAAAGCGTCTGGAATGTTGCACCCGAGTACCAGGGGAGGAAAACTGAGACATATTTGAACACATCTCCCGTTCACACGGTTGATCATACTCTGGGTTCCACATGCATGTTTTAGCTGAAGGAAGAATACCTTAAACCTGGAGAGTTGAGACCCGTGGAATGGGTACCATGCAATATGACTTCAAAGGGTCTTCATTTGCTCACCGAACCTCTCCAATCCTATCACTGCTGCATTTATGCCCCTGTACACATGCTTGATTCTCTTTTGGAGACATAGCAATCCATAGGTTTTAAGATACTTACTAGTCAGGTACATTCTTAGGCGTTTAATATGGGGTGTTGAGTCCATTTCGTTGAGCAAGGAGTAGCTCTTGTCTATTCCATATTTGGCTTAAGGAACTTTATCTGTGCTCATTTCAATCTCTGGTTTTATGCAGCACCCCAACTCACCTTTCCCCTTAAGCAAGCATAAGTTGGTTTTCTAAATTTGAGACCCTGTTCTGTTTTGGAATTCAGTTCCTGTGTAGCCAAGTTTACATTCCGTGTATTAGTGATATCTTATGATGTTTCTTTTTCTGTGTGACTTATTTCAGTTAGAATCATCGTACCTGAATCCACTCATTATGCTGCTACGGGCCTGATGACATAGATTACATTGCTGAGTGATATTGCTTTGTAAGTAAATACCACAGCTTTTTATCCATTTTTCACTTTCTGCGATGTTGAACTTGTACTGTAAACGAGGTTCTTGTAAACAGAGGCGTCCCAAATTTTGGGGTGGCTGTGTCTTTTTTATTTTAATTTCCCTAAGCTATAGGACCATAAGTGGAAGTGCCCTAGGCTCTGTTGCTTTGTTTTTTAGATGTTTCAGGAAACACCATACACTTCTCCCTATTGTCTGTTGGCAATTTACATCCCGCCCAGCAGCATAACAAGGCTCCCAGTTCTCCATGGCCTGTGCTGCCTTTCTGGATTTTACACTTTTTTCAGATGGCCCTTTTGACCGGGGGGAAGTGAGACTTCATTGTAGTGCAGATTTCCTTTGCAAGCTTGCTTGGTTGGCCAAAAAGGGCGTATGCGTTTTTTCCTGAATATATTCAGGAAAAAACGCATACGCCCTTTTTGGCCAAGTGCATCATTGTGGACGTTCTGCCTCTTTTCCTATGCTTTCAATGCAATTCCAGTCTACCTCCTGAAATCGGTTTCCTGCAATTCTGCCCCGCTTTCAAGTCCTCTTGGCAGCCTTACTTCAGTATATTTTTGGACGATAGCTGTCATTTATAACTCTGCAGGTTTGTGAATTACAGTGCCCCTGAGCTCCTTTCTTCAACTCACTTTCTTTTGAGCTGGCCGCAACACCGCAGGATGGCTTCAGGCCCTAATCTGGTTCCGGCACGGCACGCTGAGCCTTTGGTTATTTCCTCTTCCAGATAGGAAATGAGAGTTAAATTTGCCCGTCCAGACACCTCCAGCTAGTCTCTCATTGGTTCTCCCTATTCCTGTTCATCTTCCGCAGAAATTGCAAACTGGGCCAAACAGGAGGTTAAAGGCGCTGACTCTCCAAGTGGGGAGAGTGTTAGTAAAGCGTCTGGAATGTTGCACCCGAGTACCAGGGGAGGAAAACTGAGACATATTTGAACACATCTCCCGTTCACACGGTTGATCATACTCTGGGTTCCACATGCATGTTTTAGCTGAAGGAAGAATACCTTAAACCTGGAGAGTTGAGACCCGTGGAATGGGTACCATGCAATATGACTTCAAAGGGTCTTCATTTGCTCACCGAACCTCTCCAATCCTATCACTGCTGCATTTATGCCCCTGTACACATGCTTGATTCTCTTTTGGAGACATAGCAATCCATAGGTTTTAAGATACTTACTAGTCAGGTACATTCTTAGGCGTTTAATATGGGGTGTTGAGTCCATTTCGTTGAGCAAGGAGTAGCTATTGTCTATTCCATATTTGGCTTAAGGAACTTCATCTGTGCTCATTTCAATCTCTGGTTTTATGCAGCACCCCAACTCACCTTTACCCTTAAGCAAGCATAAGTTGGTTTTCTAAATTTGAGACCCTGTTCTGTTCTGTAATTCAGTTCCTGTGTAGCGAAGTTTACATTCCGTGTATTACTGATATCTTATGATGTTTCTTTTTCTGTGTGAATTATTTCAGTTAGAATCATCGTACCTGAATCCACTCATTGTGCTGCTAAGGGCCTGATGACATAGATTTCATTGCTGAGTGATATTGCTTTGTAAGTAAATACCACAGCTTTTTATCCATTTTTCACTTTCTGCGATGTTGAACTTGTACTGTAAACGAGGTTCTTGTAAACAGAGGCGTCCCAAATTTTGGGGTGGCTGTGTCTTTTTTATTTTAATTTCCCTAAGCTATAGGACCATAAGTGGAAGTGCCCTAGGCTCTGTTGCTTTGTTTTTTAGATGTTTCAGGAAACACCATACACTTCTCCCTATTGTCTGTTGGCAATTTACATCCCGCCCATCAGCATAACAAGGCTCCCAGTTCTCCATGGCCTGTGCTGCCTTTCTGGATTTTACACTTTTTTCAGATGGCCCTTTTGACCGGGGGGAAGTGAGACTTCATTGTAGTGCAGATTTCCTTTGCTAGCTTGCTTGGTTGGCCAAAAAGGGCGTATGCGTTTTTTCCTGAATATATTCAGGAAAAAACGCATACGCCCTTTTTGGCCAAGTGCATCATTGTGGACGTTCTGCCTCTTTTCCTATGCTTTCAGTGCAATTCCAGTCTACCTCCTGAAATCGGTTTCCTGCAATTCTGCCCCGCTTTCAAGTCCTCTTGGCAGCCTTACTTCAGTATATTTTTGGACGATAGCTGTCATTTATAACTCTGCAGGTTTGTGAATTACAGTGCCCCTGAGCTCCTTTCTTCAACTCACTTTCTTTTGAGCTGGCCGCAACACCGCAGGATGGCTTCAGGCCCTAATCTGGTTCCGGCACGGCACGCTGAGCCTTTGGTTATTTCCTCTTCCAGATAGGAAATGAGAGTTAAATTTGCCCGTCCAGACACCTCCAGCTAGTCTCTCATTGGTTCTCCCTATTCCTGTTCATCTTCCGCAGAAATTGCAAACTGGGCCAAACAGGAGGTTAAAGGCGCTGACTCTCCAAGTGGGGAGAGTGTTAGTAAAGCGTCTGGAATGTTGCACCCGAGTACCAGGGGAGGAAAACTGAGACATATTTGAACACATCTCCCGTTCACACGGTTGATCATACTCTGGGTTCCACATGCATGTTTTAGCTGAAGGAAGAATACCTTAAACCTGGAGAGTTGAGACCCGTGGAATGGGTACCATGCAATATGACTTCAAAGGGTCTTCATTTGCTCACCGAACCTCTCCAATCCTATCACTGCTGCATTTATGTCCCTGTACACATGCTTGATTCTCTTTTGGAGACATAGCAATCCATAGGTTTTAAGATACTTACTAGTCAGGTACATTCTTAGGCGTTTAATATGGGGTGTTGAGTCCATTTCGTTGAGCAAGGAGTAGCTCTTGTCTATTCCATATTTGGCTTAAGGAACTTTATCTGTGCTCATTTCAATCTCTGGTTTTATGCAGCACCCCAACTCACCTTTCCCCTTAAGCAAGCATAAGTTGGTTTTCTAAATTTGAGACCCTGTTCTGTTTTGGAATTCAGTTCCTGTGTAGCCAAGTTTACATTCCGTGTATTAGTGATATCTTATGATGTTTCTTTTTCTGTGTGACTTATTTCAGTTAGAATCATCGTACCTGAATCCACTCATTATGCTGCTACGGGCCTGATGACATAGATTACATTGCTGAGTGATATTGCTTTGTAAGTAAATACCACAGCTTTTTATCCATTTTTCACTTTCTGTGATGTTGAACTTGTACTGTAAACGAGGTTCTTGTAAACAGAGGCGTCCCAAATTTTGGGGTGGCTGTGTCTTTTTTATTTTAATTTCCCTAAGCTATAGGACCATAAGTGGAAGTGCCCTAGGCTCTGTTGCTTTGTTTTTTAGATGTTTCAGGAAACACCATACACTTCTCCCTATTGTCTGTTGGCAATTTACATCCCGCCCAGCAGCATAACAAGGCTCCCAGTTCTCCATGGCCTGTGCTGCCTTTCTGGATTTTACACTTTTTTCAGATGGCCCTTTTGACCGGGGGGAAGTGAGACTTCATTGTAGTGCAGATTTCCTTTGCAAGCTTGCTTGGTTGGCCAAAAAGGGCGTATGCGTTCTTTCCTGAATATATTCAGGAAAAAACGCATACGCCCTTTTTGGCCAAGTGCATCATTGTGGACGTTCTGCCTCTTTTCCTATGCTTTCAATGCAATTCCAGTCTACCTCCTGAAATCGGTTTCCTGCAATTCTGCCCCGCTTTCAAGTCCTCTTGGCAGCCTTACTTCAGTATATTTTTGGACGATAGCTGTCATTTATAACTCTGCAGGTTTGTGAATTACAGTGCCCCTGAGCTCCTTTCTTCAACTCACTTTCTTTTGAGCTGGCCGCAACACCGCAGGATGGCTTCAGGCCCTAATCTGGTTCCGGCACGGCACGCTGAGCCTTTGGTTATTTCCTCTTCCAGATAGGAAATGAGAGTTAAATTTGCCCGTCCAGACACCTCCAGCTAGTCTCTCATTGGTTCTCCCTATTCCTGTTCATCTTCCGCAGAAATTGCAAACTGGGCCAAACAGGAGGTTAAAGGCGCTGACTCTCCAAGTGGGGAGAGTGTTAGTAAAGCGTCTGGAATGTTGCACCCGAGTACCAGGGGAGGAAAACTGAGACATATTTGAACACATCTCCCGTTCACACGGTTGATCATACTCTGGGTTCCACATGCATGTTTTAGCTGAAGGAAGAATACCTTAAACCTGGAGAGTTGAGACCCGTGGAATGGGTACCATGCAATATGACTTCAAAGGGTCTTCATTTGCTCACCGAACCTCTCCAATCCTATCACTGCTGCATTTATGCCCCTGTACACATGCTTGATTCTCTTTTGGAGACATAGCAATCCATAGGTTTTAAGATACTTACTAGTCAGGTACATTCTTAGGCGTTTAATATGGGGTGTTGAGTCCATTTCGTTGAGCAAGGAGTAGCTCTTGTCTATTCCATATTTGGCTTAAGGAACTTCATCTGTGCTCATTTCAATCTCTGGTTTTATGCAGCACCCCAACTCACCTTTACCCTTAAGCAAGCATAAGTTGGTTTTCTAAATTTGAGACCCTGTTCTGTTCTGTAATTCAGTTCCTGTGTAGCGAAGTTTACATTCCGTGTATTACTGATATCTTATGATGTTTCTTTTTCTGTGTGAATTATTTCAGTTAGAATCATCGTACCTGAATCCACTCATTGTGCTGCTAAGGGCCTGATGACATAGATTTCATTGCTGAGTGATATTGCTTTGTAAGTAAATACCACAGCTTTTTATCCATTTTTCACTTTCTGCGATGTTGAACTTGTACTGTAAACGAGGTTCTTGTAAACAGAGGCGTCCCAAATTTTGGGGTGGCTGTGTCTTTTTGATTTTAATTTCCCTAAGCTATAAGACCATAAGTGGAAGTGCCCTAGGCTCTGTTGCTTTGTTTTTTAGATGTTTCAGGAAACACCATACACTTCTCCCTATTGTCTGTTGGCAATTTACATCCCGCCCATCAGCATAACAAGGCTCCCAGTTCTCCATGGCCTGTGCTGCCTTTCTGGATTTTACACTTTTTTCAGATGGCCCTTTTGACCGGGGGGAAGTGAGACTTCATTGTAGTGCAGATTTCCTTTGCAAGCTTGCTTGGTTGGCCAAAAAGGGCGTATGCGTTTTTTCCTGAATATATTCAGGAAAAAACGCATACGCCCTTTTTGGCCAAGTGCATCATTGTGGACGTTCTGCCTCTTTTCCTATGCTTTCAATGCAATTCCAGTCTACCTCCTGAAATCGGTTTCCTGCAATTCTGCCCCGCTTTCAAGTCCTCTTGGCAGCCTTACTTCAGTATATTTTTGGACGATAGCTGTCATTTATAACTCTGCAGGTTTGTGAATTACAGTGCCCCTGAGCTCCTTTCTTCAACTCACTTTCTTTTGAGCTGGCCGCAACACCGCAGGATGGCTTCAGGCCCTAATCTGGTTCCGGCACGGCACGCTGAGCCTTTGGTTATTTCCTCTTCCAGATAGGAAATGAGAGTTAAATTTGCCCGTCCAGACACCTCCAGCTAGTCTCTCATTGGTTCTCCCTATTCCTGTTCATCTTCCGCAGAAATTGCAAACTGGGCCAAACAGGAGGTTAAAGGCGCTGACTCTCCAAGTGGGGAGAGTGTTAGTAAAGCGTCTGAAATGTTGCACCCGAGTACCAGGGGAGGAAAACTGAGACATATTTGAACACATCTCCCGTTCACACGGTTGATCATACTCTGGGTTCCACATGCATGTTTTAGCTGAAGGAAGAATACCTTAAACCTGGAGAGTTGAGACCCGTGGAATGGGTACCATGCAATATGACTTCAAAGGGTCTTCATTTGCTCACCGAACCTCTCCAATCCTATCACTGCTGCATTTATGCCCCTGTACACATGCTTGATTCTCTTTTGGAGACATAGCAATCCATAGGTTTTAAGATACTTACTAGTCAGGTACATTCTTAGGCGTTTAATATGGGGTGTTGAGTCCATTTCCTTGAGCAAGGAGTAGCTCTTGTCTATTCCATATTTGGCTTAAGGAACTTCATCTGTGCTCATTTCAATCTCTGGTTTTATGCAGCACCCCAACTCACCTTTACCCTTAAGCAAGCATAAGTTGGTTTTCTAAATTTGAGACCCTGTTCTGTTCTGTAATTCAGTTCCTGTGTAGCGAAGTTTACATTCCGTGTATTACTGATATCTTATGATGTTTCTTTTTCTGTGTGAATTATTTCAGTTAGAATCATCGTACCTGAATCCACTCATTGTGCTGCTAAGGGCCTGATGACATAGATTTCATTGCTGAGTGATATTGCTTTGTAAGTAAATACCACAGCTTTTTATCCATTTTTCACTTTCTGCGATGTTGAACTTGTACTGTAAACGAGGTTCTTGTAAACAGAGGCGTCCCAAATTTTGGGGTGGCTGTGTCTTTTTGATTTTAATTTCCCTAAGCTATAGGACCATAAGTGGAAGTACCCTAGTCTCTGTTGCTTTGTTTTTTAGATGTTTCAGGAAACACCATACACTTCTCCCTATTGTCTGTTGGCAATTTACATCCCGCCCATCAGCATAACATGGCTCCCAGTTCTCCATGGCCTGTGCTGCCTTTCTGGATTTTACACTTTTTTCAGATGGCCCTTTTGACCGGGGGGAAGTGAGACTTCATTGTAGTGCAGATTTCCTTTGCAAGCTTGCTTGGTTGGCCAAAAAGGGCGTATGCGTTTTTTCCTGAATATATTCAGGAAAAAACGCATACGCCCTTTTTGGCCAAGTGCATCATTGTGGACGTTCTGCCTCTTTTCCTATGCTTTCAATGCAATTCCAGTCTATCTCCTGAAATCGGTTTCCTGCAATTCTGCCCCGCTTTCAAGTCCTCTTGGCAGCCTTACTTCAGTATATTTTTGGACGATAGCTGTCATTTATAACTCTGCAGGTTTGTGAATTACAGTGCCCCTGAGCTCCTCTCTTCAACTCACTTTCTTTTGAGCTGGCCGCAACACCGCAGGATGGCTTCAGGCCCTAATCTGGTTCCGGCACGGCACGCTGAGCCTTTGGTTATTTCCTCTTCCAGATAGGAAATGAGAGTTAAATTTGCCCGTCCAGACACCTCCAGCTAGTCTCTCATTGGTTCTCCCTATTCCTGTTCATCTTCCGCAGAAATTGCAAACTGGGCCAAACAGGAGGTTAAAGGCGCTGACTCTCCAAGTGGGGAGAGTGTTAGTAAAGCGTCTGGAATGTTGCACCCGAGTACCAGGGGAGGAAACCTGAGACATATTTGAACACATCTCCCGTTCACACGGTTGATCATACTCTGGGTTCCACATGCATGTTTTAGCTGAAGGAAGAATACCTTAAACCTGGAGAGTTGAGACCCGTGGAATGGGTACCATGCAATATGACTTCAAAGGGTCTTCATTTGCTCACCGAACCTCTCCAATCCTATCACTGCTGCATTTATGCCCCTGTACACATGCTTGATTCTCTTTTGGAGACATAGCAATCCATAGGTTTTAAGATACTTACTAGTCAGGTACATTCTTAGGCGTTTAATATGGGGTGTTGAGTCCATTTCGTTGAGCAAGGAGTAGCTCTTGTCTATTCCATATTTGGGTTAAGGAACTTTATCTGTGCTCATTTCAATCTCTGGTTTTATGCAGCACCCCAACTCACCTTTCCCCTTAAGCAAGCATAAGTTGGTTTTCTAAATTTGAGACCCTGTTCTGTTTTGGAATTCAGTTCCTGTGTAGCCAAGTTTACATTCCGTGTATTAGTGATATCTTATGATGTTTCTTTTTCTGTGTGACTTATTTCAGTTAGAATCATCGTACCTGAATCCACTCATTATGCTGCTACGGGCCTGATGACATAGATTACATTGCTGAGTGATACTGCATTGTACGTAAGTACCACAAGTTCTTTATCCATTTTTCACTTTCTGTGATATTGAACTTGTACGGTAAACGAGGTTCTTGTAAACAGAGGCGTCCCAAACTTTGGGGTGGCTGTTTCTTTTTGATTTTAATTTCCCTAAGCTATAGGACCATAAGTGGAAGTGCCCTAGGCTCTGTTGCTTTGTTTTTTAGATGTTTCAGGAAACACCATACACTTCTCCCGAGTGTCTGTTGGCAATTTACATCCCGCCCATCAGCATAACATGGCTCCCAGTTCTCCATGGCCTGTCCTGCCTTTCTGGATTTTACACTTTTTTCAGATGGCCCTTTTGACCGGGGGGAAGTGAGACTTCATTGTAGTGCAGATTTCCTTTGCAAGCTTGCTTGGTTGGCCAAAAAGGGCGTATGCGTTTTTTCCTGAATATATTCAGGAAAAAACGCATACGCCCTTTTTGGCCAAGTGCATCATTGTGGACGTTCTGCCTCTTTTCCTATGCTTTCAGTGCAATTCCAGTCTACCTCCTGAAATCGGTTTCCTGCAATTCTGCCCCGCTTTCAAGTCCTCTTGGCAGCCTTACTTCAGTATATTTTTGGACGATAGCTGTCATTTATAACTCTGCAGGTTTGTGAATTACAGTGCCCCTGAGCTCCTTTCTTCAACTCGCTTTCTTGTGACCTGGCCGCAACACCGCAGGATGGCTTCAGGCCCTAATCTGGTTCCGGCACGGCACGCTGAGCCTTTGGTTAATTCCTCTTCCTGGTGGGAAATGAGAGTTAAATTTGCCCATCCAGACACCTCCAGCTAGTCTCTCATTGGTTCTCGCTATTCCTGTTCATCTTCTGCAGAAATTGCAAACTGGGCCAAACAGGAGGTTAAAGGGACTGACTCTCCAAGTCGGGAGAGTGTTAGTAAAGCGTCTGGAATGTTGCACCCGAGTACCAGGGTACGAAAACTTAGACATATTTGAACACGTCTCCCGATCACATGGTTGATCATACTCTAGGTTCCACATGCATGTTTTAGCTGAAGGAAGAATACCTTATACCTGGGTAGTTGAAACCCGTGGAATGGGTACCATGCAATATGACTTCAAAGGGTCTTCATTTGCTCACCGAACCTCTCCAATCCTATCACTGCTGCGTTTATGCCCCTGTACACATGCTTGATTCTCTTTCGGAGACATAGCAATCCATAGGTTTTAAGATACTTACTAGTCAGGTACATTCTTAGGCGTTTAATATGCGGTGTTGAGTCCATTTCGTTGAGCAAGGTGTAGCTCTTGTCTATTCCATATTTGGCTTAAGGAACTTTATCTGTGCTCATTTCAATCTCTGGTTTTATGCAGCACCCCAACTCACCTTTCCCCTTAAGCAAGCATAAGGTGGTTTTCTAAATTTGAGACCCTGTTCTGTTTTGGAATTCAGTTCCTGTGTAGCCAAGTTTACATTCCGTGTATTAGTGATATCTTATGATGTTTCTTTTTCTGTGTGACTTATTTCAGTTAGAATCATCGTACCTGAATCCACTCATTGTGCTGCTACGGGCCTGATGACATAGATTTCATTGCTGAGTGATACTGCATTGTACGTAAGTACCACAAGTTCTTTATCCATTTTTCACTTTCTGTGATATTGAACTTTTACGGTAAACGAGGTTCTTGTAAATAGAGGCGTCCCAAACTTTGGGGTGGCTGTGTCTTTTTGATTTTAATTTCCCTAAGCTATAGGACCATAAGTGGAAGTGCCCTAGGCTCTGTTGCTTTGTTTTTTAGATGTTTCAGGAAACACCATACACTTCTCCCTATTGTCTGTTGGCAATTTACATCCCGCCCATCAGCATAACAAGGCTCCCAGTTCTCCATGGCCTGTCCTGCCTTTCTGGATTTTACACTTTTTTCAGATGGCCCTTTTGACTGGGGGGAAGTGAGACTTCATTGTAGTGCAGATTTCCTTTACAAGCTTGCTTGGTTGGTCAAAAAGTGCGTATGCGTTTTTCCTGAGTATATTCAGGAAAAAACGCATACGCCCTTTTTGTCCAAGTGCATCATTGTGGACGTTCTGCCTCTTTTCCTATGCTTTCAATGCAATTCCAGTCTACCTCCTGAAATCGGTTTCCTGCAATTCTGCCCCGCTTTCAAGTCCTCTTGGCAGCCTTACTTCAGTATATTTTTGGATGATACCTGTCATTTATAACTCTGCAGGTTTGTGAATTACAGTGCCCCTGAGCTCCTTTCTTCAACTCGCTTTCTTGTGACCTGGCCGCAACACCGCAGGATGGCTTCAGGCCCTAATCTGGTTCCGGCACGGCACGCTGAGCCTTTGGTTAATTCCTCTTCCTGGTGGGAAATGAGAGTTAAATTTGCCCATCCAGACACCTCCAGCTAGTCTCTCATTGGTTCTCGCTATTCCTGTTCATCTTCCGCAGAAATTGCAAACTGGGCCAAACAGGAGGTTAAAGGGACTGACTCTCCAAGTCGGGAGAGTGTTAGTAAAGCGTCTGGAATGTTGCACCCGAGTACCAGGGGAGGAAAACTGAGACATATTTGAACACATCTCCCGTTCACACGGTTGATCATACTCTGGGTTCCACATGCATGTTTTAGCTGAAGGAAGAATACCTTAAACCTGGAGAGTTGAGACCCGTGGAATGGGTACCATGCAATATGACTTCAAAGGGTCTTCATTTGCTCACCGAACCTCTCCAATCCTATCACTGCTGCATTTATGCCCCTGTACACATGCTTGATTCTCTTTTGGAGACATAGCAATCCATAGGTTTTAAGATACTTACTAGTCAGGTACATTCTTAGGCGTTTAATATGGGGTGTTGAGTCCATTTCGTTGAGCAAGGAGTAGCTCTTGTCTATTCCATATTTGGCTTAAGGAACTTTATCTGTGCTCATTTCAATCTCTGGTTTTATGCAGCACCCCAACTCACCTTTCCCCTTAAGCAAGCATAAGTTGGTTTTCTAAATTTGAGACCCTGTTCTGTTTTGGAATTCAGTTCCTGTGTAGCCAAGTTTACATTCCGTGTATTAGTGATATCTTATGATGTTTCTTTTTCTGTGTGACTTATTTCAGTTAGAATCATCGTACCTGAATCCACTCATTATGCTGCTACGGGCCTGATGACATAGATTTCATTGCTGAGTGATACTGCATTGTACGTAAGTACCACAAGTTCTTTATCCATTTTTCACTTTCTGTGATATTGAACTTGTACGGTAAACGAGGTTCTTGTAAACAGAGGCGTCCCAAACTTTGGGGTGGCTGTGTCTTTTTGATTTTAATTTCCCTAAGCTATAGGACCATAAGTGGAAGTGCCCTAGGCTCTGTTGCTTTGTTTTTTAGATGTTTCAGGAAACACCATACACTTCTCCGGAGTGTCTGTTGGCAATTTACATCCCGCCCATCAGCATAACAAGGCTCCCAGTTCTCCATGGCGTGTCCTGCCTTTCTGGATTTTACACTTTTTTCAGATGGCCCTTTTGACCGGGGGGAAGTGAGACTTCATTGTAGTGCAGATTTCCTTTGCAAGCTTGCTTGGTTGGCCAAAAAGGGCGTATGCGTTTTTTCCTGAATATATTCAGGAAAAAACGCATACGCCCTTTTTGGCCAAGTGCATCATTGTGGACGTTCTGCCTCTTTTCCTATGCTTTCAATGCAATTCCAGTCTACCTCCTGAAATCGGTTTCCTGCAATTCTGCCCCGCTTTCAAGTCCTCTTGGCAGCCTTACTTCAGTCTATTTTTGGACGATAGCTGTCATTTATAACTCTGCAGGTTTGTGAATTACAGTGCCCCTGAGCTCCTTTCTTCAACTCACTTTCTTTTGAGCTGGCCGCAACACCGCAGGATGGCTTCAGGCCCTAATCTGATTCCGGCACGGCACGCTGAGCCTTTGGTTATTTCCTCTTCCAGATGGGAAATGAGAGTTAAATTTGCCCGTCCAGACACCTCCAGCTAGTCTCTCATTGGTTCTCCCTATTCCTGTTCATCTTCCGCAGAAATTGCAAACTGGGCCAAACAGGAGGTTAAAGGCGCTGACTCTCCAAGTGGGGAGAGTGTTAGTAAAGCGTCTGGAATGTTACACCCGAGTACCAGGGTACGAAAACTGAGACATATTTGAACACGTCTCCCGTTCACACGGTTGTTCATACTCTGGGTTCCACATGCATGTTTTAGCTGAAGGAAGAATACCTTAAACCTGGAGAGTTGAGACCCGTGGAATGGGTACCATACAATATGACTTCAAAGGGTCTTCATTTGCTCACCGAACCTCTCCAATCCTATCACTGCTGCGTTTATGCCCCTGTACACATGCTTGATTCTCTTTCGGAGACATAGCAATCCATAGGTTTTAAGATACTTACTAGTCAGGTACATTCTTAGGCGTTTAATATGCGGTGTTGAGTCCATTTCGTTGAGCAAGGTGTAGCTCTTGTCTATTCCATATTTGGCTTAAGGAACTTTATCTGTGCTCATTTCAATCTCTGGTTTTATGCAGCACCCCAACTCACCTTTCCCCTTAAGCAAGCATAAGGTGGTTTTCTAAATTTGAGACCCTGTTCTGTTTTGGAATTCAGTTCCTGTGTAGCCAAGTTTACATTCCGTGTATTAGTGATATCTTATGATGTTTCTTTTTCTGTGTGACTTATTTCAGTTAGAATCATCGTACCTGAATCCACTCATTGTGCTGCTACGGGCCTGATGACATAGATTTCATTGCTGAGTGATACTGCATTGTACGTAAGTACCACAAGTTCTTTATCCATTTTTCACTTTCTGTGATATTGAACTTTTACGGTAAACGAGGTTCTTGTAAACAGAGGCGTCCCAAACTTTGGGGTGGCTGTGTCTTTTTGATTTTAATTTCCCTAAGCTATAGGACCATAAGTGGAAGTGCCCTAGGCTCTGTTGCTTTGTTTTTTAGATGTTTCAGGAAACACCATACACTTCTCCCTATTGTCTGTTGGCAATTTACATCCCGCCCATCAGCATAACAAGGCTCCCAGTTCTCCATGGCCTGTCCTGCCTTTCTGGATTTTACACTTTTTTCAGATGGCCCTTTTGACTGGGGGGAAGTGAGACTTCATTGTAGTGCAGATTTCCTTTACAAGCTTGCTTGGTTGGCCAAAAAGTGCGTATGCGTTTTTCCTGAGTATATTCAGGAAAAAACGCATACGCCCTTTTTGTCCAAGTGCATCATTGTGGACGTTCTGCCTCTTTTCCTATGCTTTCAATGCAATTCCAGTCTACCTCCTGAAATCGGTTTCCTGCAATTCTGCCCCGCTTTCAAGTCCTCTTGGCAGCCTTACTTCAGTATATTTTTGGATGATACCTGTCATTTATAACTCTGCAGGTTTGTGAATTACAGTGCCCCTGAGCTCCTTTCTTCAACTCGCTTTCTTGTGACCTGGCCGCAACACCGCAAGATGGCTTCAGGCCCTAATCTGGTTCCGGCACGGCACGCTGAGCCTTTGGTTAATTCCTCTTCCTGGTGGGAAATGAGAGTTAAATTTGCCCATCCAGACACCTCCAGCTAGTCTCTCATTGGTTCTCGCTATTCCTGTTCATCTTCCGCAGAAATTGCAAACTGGGCCAAACAGGAGGTTAAAGGGACTGACTCTCCAAGTCGGGAGAGTGTTAGTAAAGCGTCTGGAATGTTGCACCCGAGTACCAGGGTACGAAAACTTAGACATATTTGAACACGTCTCCCGATCACATGGTTGATCATACTCTAGGTTCCACATGCATATTTTAGCTGAAGGAAGAATACCTTAAACCTGGGTAGTTGAAACCCGTGGAATGGGTACCATGCAATATGACTTCAAAGGGTCTTCATTTGCTCACCGAACCTCTCCAATCCTATCACTGCTGCGTTTATGCCCCTGTACACATGCTTGATTCTCTTTCAGAGACATAGCAATCCATAGGTTTTAAGATACTTACTAGTCAGGTACATTCTTAGGCGTTTAATATGCGGTGTTGAGTCCATTTCGTTGAGCAAGGAGTAGATCTTGTCTATTCTATATTTGGCTTAAGGAACTTTATCTGTGCTCATTTCAATCTCTGGTTTATGCAGCACCCCAACTCACCTTTCCCCTTAAGCAAGGATAAGTTGGTTTTCTAAATTTGAGACCCTCTTCTGTTTTGGAATTCAGTTCCTGTGTAGCCAAGTTTACATTCCGTGTATTAGTGATATCTTATGATGTTTCTTTTTCTGTGTGACTTATTTCAGTTAGAATCATCGTACCTGAATCCACTCATTATGCTGCTATGGGCCTGATGACATAGATTTCATTGCTGAGTGATATTGCTTTATAAGTAAATACCACAACTACTTTATCCATTTTTCACTTTCTGCGACGTTGAACATGTACTGTAAACGAGGTTCTTGTAAACAGAGGCGTCCCAAACTTTGAGGTGGCTGTGTCTTTTTGATTTTAATTTCCCTAAGCTATAGGACCATAAGTGGAAGTGCCCTAGGCTCTGTTGCTTTGTTTTTTAGATGTTTCAGGAAACACCATACACTTCTCCCGAGTGTCTGTTGGCAATTTACATCCCGCCCATCAGCATAACAAGGCTCCCAGTTCTCCATGGCCTGTCCTGCCTTTCTGGATTTTACACTTTTTTCAGATGGCCCTTTTGACCGGGGGGAAGTGAGACTTCATTGTAGTGCAGATTTCCTTTGCAAGCTTGCTTGGTTGGCCAAAAAGTGTGTATGCGTTTTTTCCTGAATATATTCAGGAAAAAACACATACGCCCTCTTTGGCCAAGTGCATCATTGTGGACGCGCTGCCTCTTTTCCTATGCTTTCAATGCAATTCCAGTCTACCTCCTGAAATCGGTTTCCTGCAATTCTGCCCCGCTTTCAAGTCCTCTTGGCAGCCTTACTTCAGTATATTTTTCGACGACAGCTGTCATTTATAACTCTGCAGGTTTGTGAGTTACAGTGCCCCTGAGCTCCTTTCTTCAACTCGCTTTCTTGTGAGCTGGCCGCAACACCGCAGGATGGCTTCAGGCCCTAATCTGGTTCCGGCACGGCACGCTGAGCCTTTGGTTAATTCCTCTTCCTGGTGGGAAATGAGAGTTAAATTTGCCCGTCCAGACACCTCCAGCTAGTCTCTCATTGGTTCTCACTATTCCTGTTCATCTTCCGCAGAAATTGCAAACTGGGCCAAACAGGAGGTTAAAGGGACTGACTCTCCAATTCGGGAGAGTGTTAGTAAAGCGTCTGGAATGTTGCACCCGAGGACCAGGGTACGAAAACTGAGACATATTTGAACATGTCTCCCGATCACATGGTTGATAATACTCTAGGTTCCACATGCATGTTTTAGCTGAAGGAAGAATACATTAAACCTGGGTAACTGAAACCCGTGGAATGGGTACCATGCAATATGACTTCAAAGGGTCTTCATTTGCTCACCGAACCTCTCCAATCCTATCACTGCTGCGTTTATTCCCCTGTACACACGCCTGATACTCTTTTGGAGACATAACAATCCATAGGTTTTAAGATACTTACTAGTCAGGTACATTCTTAGGCGTTTAATATGGGGTGTTGAGTCCATTTCGTTGAGCAAGGAGTAGCTCTTGTCTATTCCATATTTGGCTTAAGGAACTTTATCTGTGCTCATTTCAATCTCTGTTTTTATGCAGCACCCCAACTCACCTTTCCCCTTAAGCAAGCATAAGTTGGTTTTCTAAATTTGAGACCCTGTTCTGTTTTGGAATTCAGTTCCTGTGTAGCCAAGTTTACATTCCGTGTATTAGTGATATCTTATGATGTTTCTTTTTCTGTGTGACTTATTTCAGTTAGAATCATCATACCTGAATCCACTCATTGTGCTGCTAAGGGCCTGATGACATAGATTTCATTGCTGAGTGATATTGCTTTGTAAGTAAATACCACAACTTCTTTATCCATTTTTCACTTTCTGCGATGTTGAACTTGTACTGTAAACGAGGTTCTTGTAAGCAGAGCCGTTCCAAACTTTGGGGTGGCTTTGTCTTTTTGATTTTAATTTCCCTAAGCTATAGGACCATAAGTGGAAGTGCCCTAGGCTCTGTTGCTTTGTTTTTGAGATGTTTCAGGAAACACCATACACTTCTCCCGAGTGTCTGTTGGCAATTTACATCCTGCCCATCAGCATATCAAGGCTCCCAGTTCTCCATGGCCTGTCCTGCCTTTCTGGATTTTACACTTTTTCCACATGGCCCTTTTGACCGAGGGGAAGTGAGACTTCATTGTAGTGCAGATTTCCTTTGCAAGCTTGCTTAGTTGGCCAAAAAGGGCGTATGCGTTTTTTCCTGAATATATTCAGGAAAAAACGCATACGCCCTTTTTGGCCAAGTGCATCATTGTGGACGTTCTGCCTCTTTTCCTATGCTTTCAATGCAATTCCAGTCTACCTCCTGAAATCGGTTTCCTGCAATTCTGCCCCGCTTTCAAGTCCTCTTGGCAGCCTTACTTCAGTATATTTTTGGACGATAGCTGTCATTTATAACTCTGCAGGTTTGTGAATTACAGTGCCCCTGAGCTCCTTTCTTCAACTCGCTTTCTTGTGACCTGGCCGCAACACCGCAGGATGGCTTCAGGCCCTAATCTTGTTCCAGCATGGCACGCTGAGGCTTTGGTTAATTCCTCTTCCTGGTGGGAAATGAGAGTTAAATTTGCCCGTCCAGACACCTCCAGCAAGTCTCTCATTGGTTCTCGCTATCCTGTTCATCTTCCGCTGAAATTGCAAACTGGGCCAAACAGGAGGTTAAAGGGACTGACTCTCCAAGTCAGGAGAGTGTTAGTAAAGCGTCTGGAATGTTGCACCCGAGTACCAGGGTACGAAAACTGACAGATATTTGAACACGTCTCCCGATCACATGGTTGATCATACTCTGGGTTCCACATGCATGTTTTTCCAGTAGGAAGAATACCTTAAACCTGGGTAGTTGAAACCCGTGGAATGGGTACCATGCAATATGACTTCAAAGGGTCTTCATTTGCTCACCGAACCTCTCCAATCCTATCGCTGCTGCGTTTATGCCCCTGTACACATGCTTGATTCTCTTTCGGAGACATAGCAATCCATAGGTTTTAAGATACTTACTAGTCAGGTACATTCTTAGGCATTTAATATGGGGTGTTGAGTCCATTTCGTTGAGCAAGGAGTAGCTCTTGTTTATTCCATATTTGGCTTAAGGAACTTTATCTGTGCTCATTTCAATCTCTGGTTTTATGCAGCACCCAACTCACCTTTACCCTTAAGCAAGCATAAGTTGGTTTTCTAAATATGAGACCCTGTTCTGTTCTGTAATTCAGTTCCTGTGTAGCCAAGTTTACATTCCATGTATTACTGATACCATATGATATTTCTTTTTCTGTGTGACTTATTTCAGTTAGAATCATCATACCTGAATCCACTCATTGTGCTGCTAAGGGCCTGATGACATAGATTTCATTGCTGAGTGATATTGTTTTGCAAGTAAATACCACAACTTCTTTATCCATTTTTCACTTTCTGCGATGTTGAACTTGTACTGTAAACGAGGTTCTTTTAAACAGAGGCATCCCAAACTTTGGGGTGGCTGTGTCTTTTTGATTTTAATTTCCCTAAGCTATAGGACCATAAGTGGAAGTGCCCTAGGCTCTGTTGCTTTGTTTTTTAGATGTTTCAGGAAACACCATACACTTCTCCCCAGTGTCTGTTGGCAATTTACATCCCGCCCAGCAGCATAACAAGGCTCCCAGTTCTCCATGGCCTGTCCTGCCTTGCTGGATTTTACACTTTTTTCAGATGGCCCTTTTGACCGGGGGGAAGTGAGACTTCATTGTAGTGCAGATTTCCTTTGCAAGCTTGCTTGGTTGGCCAAAATGGGCGTATGCGTTTTTTCCTGAATATATTCAGGAAAAAACGCATACGCCCTTTTTGGCCAAGTGCATCATTGTGGACGTTCTGCCTCTTTTCCTATGCTTTCAATGCAATTCCTGTCTACCTCCTAAAATCAGTTTCCTGCAATTCTGCCCCGCTTTCAAGTCCTCTTGGCAGCCTTACTTCAGTATATTTTTGGACGATAGCTGTCATGTATAACTCTGCAGGTTTGTGCATTACAGTGCCCCTCAGCTCCTTTCTTCAACTCACATTCTTGTGACCTGGCCGCAACACCGCAGGATGGCTTCAGGCTCTAATCTGGTTCCGGCACGGCACACTGAGCCTTTGGTTATTTCCTCTTCCTGGTGGGAAATCAGAGTTAAATTTGCCCGTCCAGACACCTCCAGGTAGTCTCTCATTTGTTCTCCCTATTCCTGTTCATCTTTCGCAGAAATTGCAAACTGGACCAAACAGGAAGTTAAAGGCGCTGACTCTCAAAGTTGGGAGAGTGTTAGTAAAGAATCTGGAATGTTGCACCCGAGTACCAGGGTACGAAAACTGAGACATATTTGAACACGTCTCCCGTTCACACGGTTGATCATACTCTGGGTTCCACATGCATGTTTTAGCTGAAGGAAGAATACCTTAAACCTGGAGAGTTGAGACCCGTGTAATGGGTACCATGCAAACTGACTTCAAAGGGTCTTCATTTGCTCACCGAACCTCTCCAATCCTATCACTGCTGCGTTTATGCCCCTGTACACACGCTTGATTCTCTTTCGGAGACATAGCAATCCATAGGTTTTAAGATACTTACTAGTCAGGTACATTCTTAGGCGTTTAATATGGGGTGTTGAGTCCATTTCGTTGAGCAAGGAGTAGCTCTTGTCTATTCCATATTTGGCTTAAGGAACTTTATCTGTGCTCATTTCAATCTCTGTTTTTATGCAGCACCCCAACTCACCTTTCCCCTTAAGCAAGCATAAGTTGGTTTTCTAAATTTGAGACCCTGTTCTGTTTTGGAATTCAGTTCCTGTGTAGCCAAGTTTACATTCCGTGTATTACTGATATCTTATGATGTTTCTTTTTCTGTGTGACTTATTTCAGTTAGAATCATCATACCTGAATCCACTCATTGTGCTGCTAAGGGCCTGATGACATAGATTTCATTGCTGAGTGATATTGCTTTGTAAGTAAATACCACAACTTCTTTATCCATTTTTCACTTTCTGCGATGTTGAACTTGTACTGTAAACGAGGTTCTTGTAAACAGAGCCGTTCCAAACTTTGGGGTGGCTGTGTCTTTTTGATTTTAATTTCCCTAAGCTATAGGACCATAAGTGGAAGTGCCCTAGGCTCTGTTGCTTTGTTTTTTAGATGTTTCAGGAAACACCATACACTTCTCCGGAGTGTCTGTTGGCAATTTACATCCCGCCCATCAGCATAACAAGGCTCCCAGTTCTCCATGGCCTGTCCTGCCTTGCTGGATTTTACACTTTTTTCAGATGGCCCTTTTGACCGGGGGGAAGTGAGACTTCATTGTAGTGCAGATTTCCTTTGCAAGCTTGCTTGGTTGGCCAAAAAGGGCGTATGCGTTTTTTCCTGAATATATTCAGGAAAAAACGCATACGCCCTTTTTGGCCAAGTGCATCATTGTGGACGTTCTGCCTCTTTTCCTATGCTTTCAATGCAATTCCAGTCTACCTCCTGAAATCGGTTTCCTGCAATTCTGCCCCGCTTTCAAGTCCTCTTGGCAGCCTTACTTCAGTATATTTTTGGACAATATCTGTCATTTATAACTCTGCAGGTTTGTGAATTACAGTGCCCCTGAGCTCCTTTCTTCAACTCGCTTTCTTTTGAGCTGGCCGCAACACCGCAGGATGGCTTCAGGCTCTAAACTGGTTCCGGCACGGCACACTGAGCCTTTGGTTATTTCCTCTTCCTGGTGGGAAATGAGAGTTAAATTTGCCCGTCCAGACAACTCCAGCTAGTCTCTCATTGGTTCTCCCTATTCCTGTTCATCTTCCGCAGAAATTGCAAACTGGGCCAAACAGGAGGTTAAAGGCGCTGACTCTCCAAGTCGGGAGAGTGTTAGTAAAGAATCTGGAATGTTGCACCCGAGTACCAGGGGAGGAAAACTGAGACATATTTGAACACGTCTCCCGTTCACACGGTTGATCATACTCTGGGTTCCACATGCATGTTTTAGCTGAAGGAAGAATACCTTAAACCTGGAGAGTTGAGACCCGTGTAATGGGTACCATGCAAATTGACTTCAAAGGGTCTTCATTTGCTCACCGAACCTCTCCAATCCTATCACTGCTGCGTTTATGCCCCTGTACACACGCTTGATTCTCTTTTGGAGACATAGCAATCCATAGGTTTTAAGATACTTACTAGTCAGGTACATTCTTAGGCGTTTAATATGGGGTGTTGAGTCCATTTCGTTGAGCAAGGAGTAGCTCTTGTCTATTCCATATTTGGCTTAAGGAACTTTATCTGTGCTCATTTCAATCTCTGGTTTTATGCAGCACCCCAACTCACCTTTCCCCTTAAGCAAGCATAAGTTGGTTTTCTAAATTTGAGACCCTGTTCTGTTCTGTAATTCAGTTCCTGTGTAGCCAAGTTTACATTCCGTGTATTACTGATACCTTATGATGTTTCATTTTCTGTGTGACTTATTTCAGTTAGAATCATCATACCTGAATCCACTCATTGTGCTGCTAAGGGCCTGATGACATAGATTTCATTGCTGAGTGATATTGCTTTGCAAGTAAATACCACAACTTCTTTATCCATTTTTCACTTTCTGCGATGTTGAACTTGTACTGTAAACGAGGTTCTTGTAAACAGAGGCGTCCCAAACTTTGGGGTGGCTGTGTCTTTTTGATTTTAATTTCCCTAAGCTATAGGACCATAAGTGGAAGTGCCCTAGGCTCTGTTGCTTTGTTTTTTAGATGTTTCAGGAAACACCATACACTTCTCCCGAGTGTCTGTTGGCAATTTACATCCCGCCCAGCAGCATAACAAGGCTCCCAGTTCTCCATGGCCTGTCCTGCCTTGCTGGATTTTACACTTTTTTCAGATGGCCCTTTTGACCGGGGGGAAGTGAGACTTCATTGTAGTGCAGATTTCCTTTGCAAGCTTGCTTGGTTGGCCAAAAAGGGCGTATGCGTTTTTTCCTGAATATATTCAGGAAAAAACGCATACGCCCTTTTTGGCCAAGTGCATCATTGTGGACGTTCTGCCTCTTTTCCTATGCTTTCAATGCAATTCCAGTCTACCTCCTGAAATCGGTTTCCTGCAATTCTGCCCCGCTTTCAAGTCCTCTTGGCAGCCTTACTTCAGTATATTTTTGGACGATAGCTGTCATTTATAACTCTGCAGGTTTGTGAATTACAGTGCCCCTGAGCTCCTTTCTTCAACTCACTTTCTTTTGAGCTGGCCGCAACACCGCAGGATGGCTTCAGGCCCTAATCTTGTTCCAGCACGGCACGCTGAGCCTTTGGTTAATTCCTCTTCCTGGTGGGAAATGAGAGTTAAATTTGCCCGTCCAGACACCTCCAGCTAGTCTCTCATTGGTTCTCGCTATTCCTGTTCATCTTCCGCAGAAACTGCAAACTGGGCCAAACAGGAGGTTAAAGGGACTGACTCTCCAAGTCGGGAGAGTGTTAGTAAAGCGTCTGGAATGTTGCACCCGAGTACCAGGGTACGAAAACTGAGACATATTTGAACACGTCTCCCGATCACATGGTTGATCATACTCTGGGTTCCACATGCATGTTTAAGCTGAAGGAAGAATACCTTAAACCTGGGTAGTTGGAACCCGTGGAATGGGTACCATGCAATATGACATCAAAGGGTCTTCATTTGCTCACCGAACCTCTCCAATCCTATCACTGCTGCGTTTATGCCCCTGTACACATGCTTGATTCTCTTTCGGAGACATAGCAATCCATAGGTTTTAAGATACTTACTAGTCAGGTACATTCTTAGGCGTTTAATATGCGGTGTTGAGTCCATTTCGTTGAGCAAGGAGTAGCTCTTGTCTATTCCATATTTGGCTTAAGGAACTTTATCTGTGCTCATTTCAATCTCTGGTTTTATGCAGCACCCCAACTCACCTTTCCCCTTAAGCAAGCATAAGTTGGTTTTCTAAATTTGAGACCCTGTTCTGTTTTGGAATTCAGTTCCTGTGTAGCCAAGTTTACATTCCGTGTATTACTGATATCTTATGATGTTTCTTTTTCTGTGTGACTTATTTCAGTTAGAATCATCATACCTGAATCCACTCATTGTGCTGCTAAGGGCCTGATGACATAGATCTCATTGCTGAGTGATATTGCTTTGTAAGTAAATACCAAAAGTTCTTTATCCATTTTTCACTTTCTGCGATGTTGAACTTGTACTGTAAACGAGGTTCTTGTAAACAGAGCCGTTCCAAACTTTGGGGTGGGTGTGTCTTTTTGATTTTAATTTCCCTAAGCTATAGGACCATAAGTGGAAGTGCCCTAGGCTCTGTTGCTTTGTTTTTGAGATGTTTCAGGAAACACCATACACTTCTCCCGAGTGTCTGTTGGCAATTTACATCCTGCTCATCAGCATATCAAGGCTCCCAGTTCTCCATGGCCTGTCCTGCCTTTCTGGATTTTACACTTTTTCCACATGGCCCTTTTGACCGAGGGGAAGTGAGACTTCATTGTAGTGCAGATTTCCTTTGCAAGCTTGCTTAGTTGGCCAAAAAGGGCGTATGCGTTTTTTCCTGAATATATTCAGGAAAAAACGCATACGCCCTTTTTGGCCAAGTGCATCATTGTGGACGTTCTGCCTCTTTTCCTATGCTTTCAATGCAATTCCAGTCTACCTCCTGAAATCGGTTTCCTGCAATTCTGCCCCGCTTTCAAGTCCTCTTGGCAGCCTTACTTCAGTATATTTTTGGACGATAGCTGTCATTTATAACTCTGCAGGTTTGTGAATTACAGTGCCCCTGAGCTCCTTTCTTCAACTCGCTTTCTTGTGACCTGGCCGCAACACCGCAGGATGGCTTCAGGCCCTAATCTTGTTCCAGCATGGCACGCTGAGGCTTTGGTTAATTCCTCTTCCTGGTGGGAAATGAGAGTTAAATTTGCCCGTCCAGACACCTCCAGCAAGTCTCTCATTGGTTCTCGCTATCCTGTTCATCTTCCGCTGAAATTGCAAACTGGGCCAAACAGGAGGTTAAAGGGACTGACTCTCCAAGTCAGGAGAGTGTTAGTAAAGCGTCTGGAATGTTGCACCCGAGTACCAGGGTACGAAAACTGACAGATATTTGAACACGTCTCCCGATCACATGGTTGATCATACTCTGGGTTCCACATGCATGTTTTTCCAGTAGGAAGAATACCTTAAACCTGGGTAGTTGAAACCCGTGGAATGGGTACCATGCAACATGACTTCAAAGGGTCTTCATTTGCTCACCGAACCTCTCCAATCCTATCGCTGCTGCGTTTATGCCCCTGTACACATGCTTGATTCTCTTTCGGAGACATAGCAATCCATAGGTTTTAAGATACTTACTAGTCAGGTACATTCTTAGGCATTTAATATGGGGTGTTGAGTCCATTTCGTTGAGCAAGGAGTAGCTCTTGTTTATTCCATATTTGGCTTAAGGAACTTTATCTGTGCTCATTTCAATCTCTGTTTTTATGCAGCACCCCAACTCACCTTTCCCCTTAAGCAAGCATAAGTTGGTTTTCTAAATTTGAGACCCTGTTCTGTTTTGGAATTCAGTTCCTGTGTAGCCAAGTTTACATTCCGTGTATTAGTGATATCTTATGATGTTTCTTTTTCTGTGTGACTTATTTCAGTTAGAATCATCATACCTGAATCCACTCATTGTGCTGCTAAGGGCCTGATGACATAGATTTCATTGCTGAGTGATATTGCTTTGTAAGTAAATACCACAACTTCTTTATCCATTTTTCACTTTCTGCGATGTTGAACTTGTACTGTAAACGAGGTTCTTGTAAGCAGAGCCGTTCCAAACTTTGGGGTGGCTTTGTCTTTTTGATTTTAATTTCCCTAAGCTATAGGACCATAAGTGGAAGTGCCCTAGGCTCTGTTGCTTTGTTTTTGAGATGTTTCAGGAAACACCATACACTTCTCCCGAGTGTCTGTTGGCAATTTACATCCTGCCCATCAGCATATCAAGGCTCCCAGTTCTCCATGGCCTGTCCTGCCTTTCTGGATTTTACACTTTTTCCACATGGCCCTTTTGACCGAGGGGAAGTGAGACTTCATTGTAGTGCAGATTTCCTTTGCAAGCTTGCTTAGTTGGCCAAAAAGGGCGTATGCGTTTTTTCCTGAATATATTCAGGAAAAAACGCATACGCCCTTTTTGGCCAAGTGCATCATTGTGGACGTTCTGCCTCTTTTCCTATGCTTTCAATGCAATTCCAGTCTACCTCCTGAAATCGGTTTCCTGCAATTCTGCCCCGCTTTCAAGTCCTCTTGGCAGCCTTACTTCAGTATATTTTTGGACGATAGCTGTCATTTATAACTCTGCAGGTTTGTGAATTACAGTGCCCCTGAGCTCCTTTCTTCAACTCGCTTTCTTGTGACCTGGCCGCAACACCGCAGGATGGCTTCAGGCCCTAATCTTGTTCCAGCATGGCACGCTGAGGCTTTGGTTAATTCCTCTTCCTGGTGGGAAATGAGAGTTAAATTTGCCCGTCCAGACACCTCCAGCAAGTCTCTCATTGGTTCTCGCTATCCTGTTCATCTTCCTCTGAAATTGCAAACTGGGCCAAACAGGAGGTTAAAGGGACTGACTCTCCAAGTCAGGAGAGTGTTAGTAAAGCGTCTGGAATGTTGCACCCGAGTACCAGGGTACGAAAACTGACAGATATTTGAACACGTCTCCCGATCACATGGTTGATCATACTCTGGGTTCCACATGCATGTTTTTCCAGTAGGAAGAATACCTTAAACCTGGGTAGTTGAAACCCGTGGAATGGGTACCATGCAATATGACTTCAAAGGGTCTTCATTTGCTCACCGAACCTCTCCAATCCTATCGCTGCTGCGTTTATGCCCCTGTACACATGCTTGATTCTCTTTCGGAGACATAGCAATCCATAGGTTTTAAGATACTTACTAGTCAGGTACATTCTTAGGCATTTAATATGGGGTGTTGAGTCCATTTCGTTGAGCAAGGAGTAGCTCTTGTTTATTCCATATTTGACTTAAGGAACTTTATCTGTGCTCATTTCAATCTCTGGTTTTATGCAGCACCCAACTCACCTTTACCCTTAAGCAAGCATAAGTTGGTTTTCTAAATATGAGACCCTGTTCTGTTCTGTAATTCAGTTCCTGTGTAGCCAAGTTTACATTCCATGTATTACTGATACCATATGATATTTCTTTTTCTGTGTGACTTATTTCAGTTAGAATCATCATACCTGAATCCACTCATTGTGCTGCTAAGGGCCTGATGACATAGATTTCATTGCTGAGTGATATTGTTTTGCAAGTAAATACCACAACTTCTTTATCCATTTTTCACTTTCTGCGATGTTGAACTTGTACTGTAAACGAGGTTCTTTTAAACAGAGGCATCCCAAACTTTGGGGTGGCTGTGTCTTTTTGATTTTAATTTCCCTAAGCTATAGGACCATAAGTGGAAGTGCCCTAGGCTCTGTTGCTTTGTTTTTTAGATGTTTCAGGAAACACCATACACTTCTCCCCAGTGTCTGTTGGCAATTTACATCCCGCCCAGCAGCATAACAAGGCTCCCAGTTCTCCATGGCCTGTCCTGCCTTGCTGGATTTTACACTTTTTTCAGATGGCCCTTTTGACCGGGGGGAAGTGAGACTTCATTGTAGTGCAGATTTCCTTTGCAAGCTTGCTTGGTTGGCCAAAAAGGGCGTATGCGTTTTTTCCTGAATATATTCAGGAAAAAACGCATACGCCCTTTTTGGCCAAGTGCATCATTGTGGACGTTCTGCCTCTTTTCCTATGCTTTCAATGCAATTCCTGTCTACCTCCTAAAATCAGTTTCCTGCAATTCTGCCCCGCTTTCAAGTCCTCTTGGCAGCCTTACTTCAGTATATTTTTGGACGATAGCTGTCATGTATAACTCTGCAGGTTTGTGCATTACAGTGCCCCTCAGCTCCTTTCTTCAACTCACATTCTTGTGACCTGGCCGCAACACCGCAGGATGGCTTCAGGCTCTAATCTGGTTCCGGCACGGCACACTGAGCCTTTGGTTATTTCCTCTTCCTGGTGGGAAATCAGAGTTAAATTTGCCCGTCCAGACACCTCCAGGTAGTCTCTCATTTGTTCTCCCTATTCCTGTTCATCTTTCGGAGAAATTGCAAACTGGACCAAACAGGAAGTTAAAGGCGCTGACTCTCCAAGTTGGGAGAGTGTTAGTAAAGAATCTGGAATGCTGCACCCGAGTACCAGGGTACGAAAACTGAGACATATTTGAACACGTCTCCCGTTCACACGGTTGATCATACTCTGGGTTCCACATGCATGTTTTAGCTGAAGGAAGAATACCTTAAACCTGGAGAGTTGAGACCCGTGTAATGGGTACCATGCAAACTGACTTCAAAGGGTCTTCATTTGCTCACCGAACCTCTCCAATCCTATCACTGCTGCGTTTATGCCCCTGTACACACGCTTGATTCTCTTTCGGAGACATAGCAATCCATAGGTTTTAAGATACTTACTAGTCAGGTACATTCTTAGGCGTTTAATATGGGGTGTTGAGTCCATTTCGTTGAGCAAGGAGTAGCTCTTGTCTATTCCATATTTGGCTTAAGGAACTTTATCTGTGCTCATTTCAATCTCTGGTTTTATGCAGCACCCCAACTCACCTTTCCCCTTAAGCAAGCATAAGTTGGTTTTCTAAATTTGAGACCCTGTTCTGTTTTGGAATTCAGTTCCTGTGTAGCCAAGTTTACATTCCGTGTATTACTGATATCTTATGATGTTTCTTTTTCTGTGTGACTTATTTCAGTTAGAATCATCATACCTGAATCCACTCATTGTGCTGCTAAGGGCCTGATGACATAGATTTCATTGCTGAGTGATATTGCTTTGTAAGTAAATACCACAACTTCTTTATCCATTTTTCACTTTCTGCGATGTTGAACTTGTACTGTAAACGAGGTTCTTGTAAACAGAGCCGTTCCAAACTTTGGGGTGGCTGTGTCTTTTTGATTTTAATTTCCCTAAGCTATAGGACCATAAGTGGAAGTGCCCTAGGCTCTGTTGCTTTGTTTTTTAGATGTTTCAGGAAACACCATACACTTCTCCCGAGTGTCTGTTGGCAATTTACATCCCGCCCAGCAGCATAACAAGGCTCCCAGTTCTCCATGGCCTGTCCTGCCTTGCTGGATTTTACACTTTTTTCAGATGGCCCTTTTGACCGGGGGGAAGTGAGACTTCATTGTAGTGCAGATTTCCTTTGCAAGCTTGCTTGGTTGGCCAAAAAGGGCGTATGCGTTTTTTCCTGAATATATTCAGGAAAAAACGCATACACCCTTTTTGGCCAAGTGCATCATTGTGGACGTTCTGCCTCTTTTCCTATGCTTTCAATGCAATTCCAGTCTACCTCCTGAAATCGGTTTCCTGCAATTCTGCCCCGCTTTCAAGTCCTCTTGGCAGCCTTACTTCAGTATATTTTTGGACGATAGCTGTCATTTATAACTCTGCAGGTTTGTGAATTACAGTGCCCCTGAGCTCCTTTCTTCAACTCACTTTCTTTTGAGCTGGCCGCAACACCGCAGGATGGCTTCAGGCCCTAATCTTGTTCCAGCACGGCACGCTGAGCCTTTGGTTAATTCCTCTTCCTGGTGGGAAATGAGAGTTAAATTTGCCCGTCCAGACACCTCCAGCTAGTCTCTCATTGGTTCTCGCTATTCCTGTTCATCTTCCGCAGAAACTGCAAACTGGGCCAAACAGGAGGTTAAAGGGACTGACTCTCCAAGTCGGGAGAGTGTTAGTAAAGCGTCTGGAATGTTGCACCCGAGTACCAGGGTACGAAAACTGAGACATATTTGAACACGTCTCCCGATCACATGGTTGATCATACTCTGGGTTCCACATGCATGTTTAAGCTGAAGGAAGAATACCTTAAACCTGGAGAGTTGAGACCCGTGTAACGGGTACCATGCAAATTGACTTCAAAGGGTCTTCATTTGCTCACCGAACCTCTCCAATCCTATCACTGCTGCGTTTATGCCCCTGTACACACGCTTGATTCTCTTTTGGAGACATAGCAATCCATAGGTTTTAAGATACTTACTAGTCAGGTACATTCTTAGGCGTTTAATATGGGGTGTTGAGTCCATTTCGTTGAGCAAGGAGTAGCTCTTGTCTATTCCATATTTGGCTTAAGGAACTTTATCTGTGCTCATTTCAATCTCTGTTTTTATGCAGCACCCCAACTCACCTTTCCCCTTAAGCAAGCATAAGTTGGTTTTCTAAATTTGAGACCCTGTTCTGTTCTGTAATTCAGTTCCTGTGTAGCCAAGTTTACATTCCGTGTATTACTGATACCTTATGATGTTTCATTTTCTGTGTGACTTATTTCAGTTAGAATCATCATACCTGAATCCACTCATTGTGCTGCTAAGGGCCTGATGACATAGATTTCATTGCTGAGTGATATTGCTTTGCAAGTAAATACCACAACTTCTTTATCCATTTTTCACTTTCTGCGATGTTGAACTTGTACTGTAAACGAGGTTCTTGTAAACAGAGGCGTCCCAAACTTTGGGGTGGCTGTGTCTTTTTGATTTTAATTTCCCTAAGCTATAGGACCATAAGTGGAAGTGCCCTAGGCTCTGTTGCTTTGTTTTTTAGATGTTTCAGGAAACACCATACACTTCTCCCGAGTGTCTGTTGGCAATTTACATCCTGCCCAGCAGCATAACAAGGCTCCCAGTTCTCCATGGCCTGTCCTGCCTTGCTGGATTTTACACTTTTTTCAGATGGCCCTTTTGACCAGGGGGAAGTGAGACTTCATTGTAGTGCAGATTTCCTTTGCAAGCTTGCTTGGTTGGCCAAAAAGGGCGTATGCGTTTTTTCCTGAATATATTCAGGAAAAAACGCATACGCCCTTTTTGGCCAAGTGCATCATTGTGGACGTTCTGCCTCTTTTCCTATGCTTTCAATGCAATTCCAGTCTACCTCCTGAAATCGGTTTCCTGCAATTCTGCCCCGCTTTCAAGTCCTCTTGGCAGCCTTACTTCAGTATATTTTTGGACGATAGCTGTCATTTATAACTCTGCAGGTTTGTGAATTACAGTGCCCCTGAGCTCCTTTCTTCAACTCGCTTTCTTTTCAGCTGGCCGCAACACCGCAGGATGGCTTCAGGCCCTAATCTTGTTCCAGCACGGCACGCTGAGCCTTTGGTTAATTCCTCTTCCTGGTGGGAAATGAGAGTTAAATTTGCCCGTCCAGACACCTCCAGCTAGTCTCTCATTGGTTCTCGCTATTCCTGTTCATCTTCCGCAGAAATTGCAAACTGGGCCAAACAGGAGGTTAAAGGGACTGACTCTCCAAGTCGGGAGAGTGTTAGTAAAGCGTCTGGAATGTTGCACCCGAGTACCAGGGTACGAAAACTGAGACATATTTGAACACGTCTCCCGATCACATGGTTGATCATACTCTGGGTTCCACATGCATGTTTTAGCTGAAGGAAGAATACCTTAAACCTGGCTAGTTGAAACCCGTGGAATGGGTACCATGCAATATGACATCAAAGGGTCTTCATTTGCTCACCGAACCTCTCCAATCCTATCACTGCTGCGTTTATGCCCCTGTACACATGCTTGATTCTCTTTCGGAGACATAGCAATCCATAGGTTTTAAGATACTTACTAGTCAGGTACATTCTTAGGCGTTTAATATGCGGTGTTGAGTCCATTTCGTTGAGCAAGGAGTAGCTCTTGTCTATTCCATATTTGGCTTAAGGAACTTTATCTGTGCTCATTTCAATCTCTGGTTTTATGCAGCACCCCAACTCACCTTTCCCCTTAAGCAAGCATAAGTTGGTTTTCTAAATTTGAGACCCTGTTCTGTTTTGGAATTCAGTTCCTGTGTAGCCAATTTTACATTCCGTGTATTACTGATATCTTATGATGTTTCTTTTTCTGTGTGACTTATTTCAGTTAGAATCATCATACCTGAATCCACTCATTGTGCTGCTAAGGGCCTGATGACATAGATCTCATTGCTGAGTGATATTGCTTTGTAAGTAAATACCAAAAGTTCTTTATCCATTTTTCACTTTCTGCGATGTTGAACTTGTACTGTAAACGAGGTTCTTGTAAACAGAGCCGTTCCAAACTTTGGGGTGGGTGTGTCTTTTTGATTTTAATTTCCCTAAGCTATAGGACCATAAGTGGAAGTGCCCTAGGCTCTGTTGCTTTGTTTTTTAGATGTTTCAGGAAACACCATACACTTCTCCCGAGTGTCTGTTGGCAATTTACATCCCGCCCAGCAGCATAACAAGGCTCCCAGTTCTCCATGGCCTGTCCTGCCTTGCTGGATTTTACACTTTTTTCAGATGGCCCTTTTGACCGGGGGGAAGTGAGACTTCATTGTAGTGCAGATTTCCTTTGCAAGCTTG
Source organism: Grampus griseus (assembly GCF_964374135.1). Taxonomy (NCBI): domain Eukaryota; kingdom Metazoa; phylum Chordata; class Mammalia; order Artiodactyla; family Delphinidae; genus Grampus; species Grampus griseus. The sequence continues at coordinate 298,777 of NW_028133129.1, forward strand.
CTTGGTGGGCCAAAAAGGGCGTATGCGTTTTTTCCTGAATATATTCAGGAAAAAACGCATACGCCCTTTTTGGCCAAGTGCATCATTGTGGACGTTCTGCCTCTTTTCCTATGCTTTCAATGCAATTCCAGTCTACCTCCTGAAATCGGTTTCCTGCAATTCGGCCCCGCTTTCAAGTCCTCTTGGCAGCCTTACTTCAGTATATTTTTGGACGATAGCTGTCATTTATAACTCTGCAGGTTTGTGAATTACAGTGCCCCTGGGCTCCTTTCTTCAACTCGCTTTCTTTTGAGCTGGCCGCAACACCGCAGGATGGCTTCAGGCTCTAATCTGGTTCCGGCACGGCACACTGAGCCTTTGGTTATTTCCTCTTCCTGGTGGGAAATGAGAGTTAAATTTGCCCGTCCAGACAACTCCAGCTAGTCTCTCATTGGTTCTCCCTATTCCTGTTCATCTTCCGCAGAAATTGCAAACTGGGCCAAACAGGAGGTTAAAGGCGCTGACTCTCCAAGTGGGGAGAGTGTTAGTAAAGAATCTGGAATGTTGCACCCGAGTACCAGGGGAGGAAAACTGAGACATATTTGAACATGTCTCCCGTTCACACGGTTGATCATACTCTGGGTTCCACATGCATGTTTTAGCTGAAGGAAGAATACCTTAAACCTGGAGAGTTGAGACCCGTGTAATGGGTACCATGCAAATTGACTTCAAAGGGTCTTCATTTGCTCACCGAACCTCTCCAATCCTATCACTGCTGCGTTTATGCCCCTGTACACACGCTTGATTCTCTTTTGGAGACATAGCAATCCATAGGTTTTAAGATACTTACTAGTCAGGTACATTCTTAGGCGTTTAATATGGGGTGTTGAGTCCATTTCGTTGAGCAAGGAGTAGCTCTTGTCTATTCCATATTTGGCTTAAGGAACTTTATCTGTGCTCATTTCAATCTCTGGTTTTATGCAGCACCCCAACTCACCTTTCCCCTTAAGCAAGCATAAGTTGGTTTTCTAAATTTGAGACCCTGTTCTGTTCTGTAATTCAGTTCCTGTGTAGCCAAGTTTACATTCCGTGTATTACTGATACCTTATGATGTTTCATTTTCTGTGTGACTTATTTCAGTTAGAATCATCATACCTGAATCCACTCATTGTGCTGCTAAGGGCCTGATGACATAGATCTCATTGCTGAGTGATATTGCTTTGTAAGTAAATACCAAAAGTTCTTTACCCATTTTTCACTTTCTGCGATGTTGAACTTGTACTGTAAACGAGGTTCTTGTAAACAGAGCCGTTCCAAACTTTGGGGTGGCTGTGTCTTTTTGATTTTAATTTCCCTAAGCTATAGGACCATAAGTGGAAGTGCCCTAGGCTCTGTTGCTTTGTTTTTTAGATGTTTCAGGAAACACCATACACTTCTCCCGAGTGTCTGTTGGCAATTTACATCCCGCCCAGCAGCATAACAAGGCTCCCAGTTCTCCATGGCCTGTCCTGCCTTGCTGGATTTTACACTTTTTTCAGATGGCCCTTTTGACCAGGGGGAAGTGAGACTTCATTGTAGTGCAGATTTCCTTTGCAAGCTTGCTTGGTGGGCCAAAAAGGGCGTATGCGTTTTTTCCTGAATATATTCAGGAAAAAACGCATACGCCCTTTTTGGCCAAGTGCATCATTGTGGACGTTCTGCCTCTTTTCCTATGCTTTCAATGCAATTCCAGTCTACCTCCTGAAATCGGTTTCCTGCAATTCTGCCCCGCTTTCAAGTCCTCTTGGCAGCCTTACTTCAGTATATTTTTGGACGATAGCTGTCATTTATAACTCTGCAGGTTTGTGAATTACAGTGCCCCTGAGCTCCTTTCTTCAACTCGCTTTCTTTTGAGCTGGCCGCAACACCGCAGGATGGCTTCAGGCTCTAATCTGGTTCCGGCACGGCACACTGAGCCTTTGGTTATTTCCTCTTCCTGGTGGGAAATGAGAGTTAAATTTGCCCGTCCAGACAACTCCAGCTAGTCTCTCATTGGTTCTCCCTATTCCTGTTCATCTTCCGCAGAAATTGCAAACTGGGCCAAACAGGAGGTTAAAGGCGCTGACTCTCCAAGTCGGGAGAGTGTTAGTAAAGAATCTGGAATGTTGCACCCGAGTACCAGGGGAGGAAAACTGAGACATATTTGAACATGTCTCCCGTTCACACGGTTGATCATACTCTGGGTTCCACATGCATGTTTTAGCTGAAGGAAGAATACCTTAAACCTGGAGAGTTGAGACCCGTGTAATGGGTACCATGCAAATTGACTTCAAAGGGTCTTCATTTGCTCACCGAACCTCTCCAATCCTATCACTGCTGTGTTTATGCCCCTGTACACACGCTTGATTCTCTTTTGGAGACATAGCAATCCATAGGTTTTAAGATACTTACTAGTCAGGTACATTCTTAGGCGTTTAATATGGGGTGTTGAGTCCATTTCGTTGAGCAAGGAGTAGCTCTTGTCTATTCCATATTTGGCCTAAGGAACTTTATCTGTGCTCATTTCAATCTCTGGTTTTATGCAGCACCCCAACTCACCTTTCCCCTTAAGCAAGCATAAGTTGGTTTTCTAAATTTGAGACCCTGTTCTGTTCTGTAATTCAGTTCCTGTGTAGCCAAGTTTACATTCCGTGTATTACTGATACCTTAGGATGTTTCATTTTCTGTGTGACTTATTTCAGTTAGAATCATCATACCTGAATCCACTCATTGTGCTGCTAAGGGCCTGATGACATAGATTTCATTGCTGAGTGATATTGCTTTGCAAGTAAATACCACAACTTCTTTATCCATTTTTCACTTTCTGCGATGTTGAACTTGTACTGTAAATGAGGTTCTTGTAAACAGAGGCGTCCCAAACTTTGGGGTGGCTGTGTCTTTTTGATTTTAATTTCCCTAAGCTATAGGACCATAAGTGGAAGTGCCCTAGGCTCTGTTGCTTTGTTTTTTAGATGTTTCAGGAAACACCATACACTTCTCCGAGTGTCTGTTGGCAATTTACATCCCGCCCAGCAGCATAACAAGGCTCCCAGTTCTCCATGGCCTGTCCTGCCTTGCTGGATTTTACACTTTTTTCAGATGGCCCTTTTGACCAGGGGGAAGTGAGACTTCATTGTAGTGCAGATTTCCTTTGCAAGCTTGCTTGGTTGGCCAAAAAGGGCGTATGCGTTTTTTCCTGAATATATTCAGGAAAAAACGCATACGCCCTTTTTGGCCAAGTGCATCATTGTGGACGTTCTGCCTCTTTTCCTATGCTTTCAATGCAATTCCAGTCTACCTCCTGAAATCGGTTTCCTGCAATTCTGCCCCGCTTTCAAGTCCTCTTGGCAGCCTTACTTCAGTATATTTTTGGACGATAGCTGTCATTTATAACTCTGCAGGTTTGTGAATTACAGTGCCCCTGAGCTCCTTTCTTCAACTCGCTTTCTTTTGAGCTGGCCGCAACACCGCAGGATGGCTTCAGGCCCTAATCTTGTTCCAGCACGGCACGCTGAGCCTTTGGTTAATTCCTCTTCCTGGTGGGAAATGAGAGTTAAATTTGCCCGTCCAGACACCTCCAGCTAGTCTCTCATTGGTTCTCCCTATTCCTGTTCATCTTCCGCAGAAATTGCAAACTGGGCCAAACAGGAGGTTAAAGGGACTGACTCTCCAAGTCGGGAGAGTGTTAGTAAAGCGTCTGGAATGTTGCACCCGAGTACCAGGGTACGAAAACTGAGACATATTTGAACACGTCTCCCGATCACATGGTTGATCATACTCTGGGTTCCACATGCATGTTTTAGCTGAAGGAAGAATACCTTAAACCTGGCTAGTTGAAACCCGTGGAATGGGTACCATGCAATATGACATCAAAGGGTCTTCATTTGCTCACCGAACCTCTCCAATCCTATCACTGCTGCGTTTATGCCCCTGTACACATGCTTGATTCTCTTTCGGAGACATAGCAATCCATAGGTTTTAAGATACTTACTAGTCAGGTACATTCTTAGGCGTTTAATATGCGGTGTTGAGTCCATTTCGTTGAGCAAGGAGTAGCTCTTGTCTATTCCATATTTGGCTTAAGGAACTTTATCTGTGCTCATTTCAATCTCTGGTTTTATGCAGCACCCCAACTCACCTTTCCCCTTAAGCAAGCATAAGTTGGTTTTCTAAATTTGAGACCCTGTTCTGTTTTGGAATTCAGTTCCTGTGTAGCCAAGTTTACATTCCGTGTATTAGTGATATCTTATGATGTTTCTTTTTCTGTGTGACTTATTTCAGTTAGAATCATCATACCTGAATCCACTCATTGTGCTGCTAAGGGCCTGATGACATAGATCTCATTGCTGAGTGATATTGCTTTGTAAGTAAATACCAAAAGTTCTTTATCCATTTTTCACTTTCTGCGATGTTGAACTTGTACTGTAAACGAGGTTCTTGTAAACAAGCCCTTCCAAACTTTGGGGTGGGTGTGTCTTTTTGATTTTAATTTCCCTAAGCTATAGGACCATAAGTGGAAGTGCCCTAGGCTCTGTTGCTTTGTTTTTTAGATGTTTCAGGAAACACCATACACTTCTCCCGAGTGTCTGTTGGCAATTTACATCCCGCCCAGCAGCATAACAAGGCTCCCAGTTCTCCATGGCCTGTCCTGCCTTGCTGGATTTTACACTTTTTTCAGATGGCCCTTTTGACCGGGGGGAAGTGAGACTTCATTGTAGTGCAGATTTCCTTTGCAAGCTTGCTTGGTTGGCCAAAAAGGGCGTATGCGTTTTTTCCTGAATATATTCAGGAAAAAATGCATACGCCCTTTTTGACCAAGTGCATCATTGTGGACGTTCTGCCTCTTTTCCTATGCTTTCAATGCAATTCCAGTCTACCTCCTGAAATCGGTTTCCTGCAATTCTGCCCCGCTTTCAAGTCCTCTTGGCAGCCTTACTTCAGTATATTTTTGGACGATAGCTGTCATTTATAACTCTGCAGGTTTGTGAATTACAGTGCCCCTGAGCTCCTTTCTTCAACTCGCTTTCTTGTGACCTGGCCGCAACACCGCAGGATGGCTTCAGGCCCTAATCTTGTTCCGGCACGGCACGCTGAGCCTTTGGTTATTTCCTCTTCCTGGTGGGAAATGAGAGTTAAATTTGCCGGTCCAGACACCTCCAGCTAGTCTCTCATTGGTTCTCCCTATTCCTGTTCATCTTCCGCAGAAATTGCAAACTGGGCCAAACAGGAGGTTAAAGGCGCTGACTCTCCAAGTGGGGAGAGTGTTAGTAAAGCATCTGGAATGTTGCACCCGAGTACCAGGGGAGGAAAACTGACACATATTTGAACACGTCTCCCGTTCACACGGTTGATCATACTCTGGGTTCCACATGCATGTTTTAGCTGAAGGAAGAATACCTTAAACCTGGAGAGTTGAGACCCGTGGAATGGGTACCATGCAATATGACTTCAAAGGGTCTTCATTTGCTCACCGAACCTCTCCAATCATATCACTGCTGTGTTTATGCCCCTGTACACACGCTTGATTCTCTTTTGGAGACATAGCAATCCATAGGTTTTAAGATACTTACTAGTCAGGTACATTCTTAGGCGTTTAATATGGGGTGTTGAGTCCATTTCGTTGAGCAAGGAGTAGCTCTTGTCTATTCCATATTTGGCTTAAGGAACTTTATCTGTGCTCATTTCAATCTCTGGTTTTATGCAGCACCCCAACTCACCTTTCCCCTTAAGCAAGCATAAGTTGGTTTTCTAAATTTGAGACCCTGTTCTGTTTTGGAATTCAGTTCCTGTGTAGCCAAGTTTACATTCCATGTATTAGTGATATCTTATGATGTTTCTTTTTCTGTGTGACTTATTTCAGTTAGAATCATCGTACCTGAATCCACTCATTATGCTGCTACGGGCCTGATGACATAGATTTCATTGCTGAGTGATAGTGCATTGTACGTAAGTACCACAAGTTCTTTATCCATTTTCCACTTTCTGCGATATTGAACTTGTACGGTAAACGAGGTTCTTGTAAACAGAGGCGTCCCAAACTTTGGGGTGGATGTATCTTTTTGATTTTAATTTCCCTAAGCTATAGGACCATAAGTGGAAGTGCCCTAGGCTCTGTTGCTTTGTTTTTTAGATGTTTCAGGAAACTCCATACACTTCTCCCGAGTGTCTGTTGGCAATTTACATCCCGCCCATCAGCATAACAAGGCTCCCAGTTCTCCATGGCCTGTCCTGCCTTTCTGGATTTTACACTTTTTTCAGATGGCCCTTTTGACCGGGGGGAAGTGAGACTTCATTGTAGTGCAGATTTCCTTTGCAAGCTTGCTTGGTTGGCCAAAAAGGGTGTATGCATTTTTTCCTGAATGTATTCAGGAAAAAACGCAAACGCCCTTTTTGGCCAAGTGCATCATTGTGGACGTTCTGCCTCTTTTCCTATGCTTTCAATGCAATTCCAGTCTACCTCCTGAAATCGGTTTCCTGCAATTCTGCCCCGGTTTCAAGTCCTCTTGGCAGCCTTACTTCAGTATATTTTTGGACAATAGCTGTCATTTATAACTCTGCAGGTTTGTGAATTACAGTGCCCCTAAGCTCCTTTCTTCAACTCGCTTTCTTTTGAGCTGGCCGCAACACCGCAGGATGGCTTCAGGCCCTAATCTGGTTCCGGCACGGCACGCTGAGCCTTTGGTTATTTCCTCTTCCTGGTGGGAAATGAGAGTTAAATTTGCCCGTCCAGACACCTCCAGCTAGTCTCTCATTGGTTCTCCCTATTCCTGTTCATCTTCCGCAGAAATTGCAAACTGGGCCAAACAGGAGGTTAAAGGCGCTGACTCTCCAAGTCGGGAGAGTGTTAGTAAAGCGTCTGGAATGTTGCACCCGAGTACCAGGGGAGGAAAACTGAGACATATTTGAACACGTCTCCCGATCACATGGTTGATCATACTCTGGGTTCCACATGCATGTTTTAGGTGAAGGAAGAATACCTTAAACCTGGAGAGTTGCGACCCGTGGAATGGGTACCATGCAATATGACTTCAAAGGGTCTTCATTTGCTCACCGAACCTCTCCAATCCTATCACTGCTGCGTTTATGCCCCTGTACACACGCTTGATTCTCTTTTGGAGACATAGCAATCCATAGGTTTTAAGATACTTACTAGTCAGGTACATTCTTAGGCGTTTAATATGCGGTGTTGAGTCCATTTCGTTGAGCAAGGAGTAGCTCTTGTCTATTCCATATTTGGCTTAAGGAACTTTATCTGTGCTCATTTCAATCTCTGGTTTTATGCAGCACCCCAACTCACCTTTCCTCTTAAGCAAGCATAAGTTGGTTTTCTAAATTTGAGACCCTGTTCTGTTCTGTAATTCAGTTCCTGTGTAGCCAAGTTTACATTCCGTGTATTAGTGATATCTTATGATGTTTCTTTTTCTGTGTGACTTATTTCAGTTAGAATCATCGTACCTGAATCCACTCATTATGCTGCTATGGGCCTGATGACATAGATTTCATTGCTAAGTGATACTGCATTGTACGTAAGTACCACAAGTTCTTTATCCATTTTTCACTTTCTGCGATGTTGAACTTGTACGGTAAACGAGGTTCTTGTAAACAGAGGCGTCCCAAACTTTGGGGTGGCTGTGTCTTTTTGATTTTAATTTCCCTAAGCTATAGGACCATAAGTGGAAGTGCCCTAGGCTCTGTTGCTTTGTTTTTTAGATGTTTCAGGAAACACCATACACTTCTACAGAGCGGCTGTTGGTAATTTACATTCCACCCATCAGCATAACAAGGCTCCCAGTTCTCCATGGCCTGTTCTGCCTTTCTGGATTTTACACTTTTTTCAGATGGCCCTTTTGACCGGGGGGAAGTGAGACTTCATTGTAGTGCAGATTTCCTTTGCAAGCTTGCTTGGTTGGCCAAAAAGGGCGTATGAGTTTTTTCCTGAATATATTCAGGAAAAAACACATACGCCCTTTTTGGCCAAGTGCATCATTGTCGACGTTCTGCCTCTTTTCCTGTGTTTTAAATGCAATCCAATTCCGATTCCTCCTGAAATCGGTTTCCTGCAATTCTGCCCCGCATTCAAGTCCTCTTGGCAGCCCTACTTCAGTATATTTTCGGACAATAGCTGTCATTTATAACTCTGCAGGTTTGTGAATTACAGTGCCCCTGAGCTCCTTTCTTCAACTCGCTTTCTTGTGAGCTGGCCACAACACCGCAGGATTGCTTCAGGCCCTAATCTGGTTCCGGCACGGCATGCTGAGCCTTTGGTTTATTGCTCTTCCCTGTGGGAAATGAGAGTTAAATTTGCCCGTCCAGACACCTCCAGCTAGTCTCTCATTGGTTCTCGCTATTCCTGTTCATCTTCCGCAGAAATTGCAAACTGGGCCAAACAGGAGGTTAAAGGGACTGACTCTCCAAGTCGGGAGAGTGTTAGTAAAGCGTCTGGAATGTTGCACCCGAGTACCAGGGAACGAAAAGTGAGACATATTTGAACACGTTTCTCGATCACACGGTGGATAATACTCTGGGTTCCACATGCATGTTTTAGCTGAAGGAAGAATCCCTTAAACCTGGAGAGTTGAGATCCATGGAATGGGTACCATGCAATATGACTTCAAAGGGTCTGCATTTGCTCACCGAACCTCACCAATCTTATGAGCCCCAAGTGTCCAGCCTTATGTGTCACCCAGCTCTGGGTGTAGATATGGTAAATGCAGGTTGCATCTGAAGACTTGAATGAATTACTTAAGTATTGCTCTCTATTTCACGGTCATTGTGTTTTGCTTAAGAAATTTATTTTTAATATGGGATTTAGCTGATTTTCACTGCTTTAATGCCGCTGTACACACTCTTCATTCTCTTACAGAGATATATAAATCCATTGCTTTTATGATTCTTACTAGGCAGGTATATTCCTAGGCGTTGAATATGGGGTGTTGAGTCCATTTCGTTGAGCAAGGAGTAGCTCTGGTCTATTCCATATTTGCCTTATAGAATATTATCTGTGCTCATTTCAATCTCTGGTTTTATGCAGCACCCCAACTCACCTTTCCCCTTAAGCAAGCATAAGTTGGTTTTCTAAATTTGAGACCCTGTTCTGTTTTGGAATTCAGTTCCTGTGTAGCCAAGTTTACATTCCGTGTATTAGTGATATCTTATGATGTTTCTTTTTCTGTGTGACTTATTTCAGTTAGAATCATCGTACCTGAATCCACTCATTATGCTGCTACGGGCCTGATGACATAGATTTCATTGCTGAGTGATACTGCATTGTACGTAAGTACCACAAGTTCTTTATCCATTTTTCACTTTCTGTGATATTGAACTTGTACGGTAAATGAGGTTCTTGTAAACAGAGGTGTCCCAAACTTTGGGGTGGCTGTGTCTTTTTGATTTTAATTTCCCTAAGCTATAGGACCATAAGTGGAAGTGCCCTAGGCTCTGTTGCTTTGTTTTTTAGATGTTTCAGGAAACACCATACACTTCTCCCGAGTGTCTGTTGGCAATTTACATCCCGCCCATCAGCATAACAAGGCTCCCAGTTCTCCATGGCCTGTCCTGCCTTTCTGGATTTTACACTTTTTTCAGATGGCCCTTTTGACCGGGGGGAAGTGAGACTTCATTGCAGTGCAGATTTCCTTTGCAAGCTTGCTTGTTTGGCCAAAAAGGGCGTATGCGTTTTTTCCTGAATATATTCAGGGAAAAACGCATACGCCCTTTTTGGCCAAGTGCATCATTGTGGACGTTCTGCCTCTTTTCCTATGCTTTCAATGCAATTCCAGTCTACCTCCTGAAATCGGTTTCCTGCAATTCTGCCCCGCTTTCAAGTCCTCTTGGCAGCCTTACTTCAGTATATTTTTGGACGATAGCTGTCATTTATAACTCTGCAGGTTTGTGAATTACAGTGCCCCTGAGCTCCTTTCTTCAACTCACTTTCTTTTGAGCTGGCCGCAAAACCTCAGGATGGCTTCAGGCCCTAATCTGGTTCCGGCACGGCACGCTGAGCCTTTGGTTATTTCCTCTTCCTGGTGGGAAATGAGAGTTAAATTTGCCCGTCCAGACACCTCCAGCTAGTCTCTCATTGGTTCTCCCTATTCCTGTTCATCTTCCGCAGAAATTGCAAACTGGGCCAAACAGGAGGTTAAAGGCGCTGACTCTCCAAGTCGGGAGAGTGTTAGTAAAGTGTCTGGAATGTTGCACCCGAGTACCAGGGGAGGAAAACTAAGACATATTTGAACACGTCTCCCTATCACATGGTTGATCATACTCTGGGTTCCACATGCATGTTTTAGCTGAAGGAAGAATACCTTAAACCTGGAGAGTTGAGACCCGTGGAATGGGTACCATGCAATATGACTTCAAAGGGTCTTCATTTGCTCACCGAACCTCTCCAATCCTATCACTGCTGCCTTTATGTCCCTGTACACATGCTTGATTCTCTTTCGGAGACATAGCAATCCATAGGTTTTAAGATACTTACTAGTCAGGTACATTCTTAGGCGTTTAATATGGGGTGTTGAGTCCATTTCGTTGAGCAAGGAGTAGCTCTTGTCTATTCCATATTTGGCTTAAGGAACTTTATCTGTGCTCATTTCAATCTCTGGTTTTATGCAGCACCCCAACTCACCTTTCCTCTTAAGCAAGCATAAGTTGGTTTTCTAAATTTGAGACCCTGTTCTGTTTTGGAATTCAGTTCCTGTGTAGCCAAGTTTACATTCCGTGTATTAGTGATATCTTATGATGTTTCTTTTTCTGTGTGACTTATTTCAGTTAGAATCATCGTACCTGAATCCACTCATTATGCTGCTACGGGCCTGATGACATAGATTTCATTGCTAAGTGATACTGCATTGTACGTAAGTACCACAAGTTCTTTATCTATTTCTCACTTTCTGCGATGTTGAACTTGTACGGTAAACAAGGTTCTTGTAAACAGAGGCGTCCCAAACTTTGGGGTGGCTGTGTCTTTTTGATTTTAATTTCCCTAAGCTATAGGACCATAAGTGGAAGTGCCCTAGGCTCTGTTGCTTTGTTTTTTAGATGTTTCAGGAAACACCATACACTTCTCCCGAGTGTCTGTTGGCAATTTACATCCCGCCCAGCAGCATAACAAGGCTCCCAGTTCTCCATGGCCTGTGCTGCCTTTCTGGATTTTACACTTTTTTCAGATGGCCCTTTTGACCGGGGGGAAGTGAGACTTCATTGTAGTGCAGATTTCCTTTGCAAGCTTGCTTGGTTGGCCAAAAAGGGCGTATGCGTTTTTTCCTGAATATATTCAGGAAAAAACGCATACGCCCTTTTTGGCCAAGTGCATCATTGTGGACGTTCTGCCTCTTTTCCTATGCTTTCAATGCAATTCCAGTCTACCTCCTGAAATCGGTTTCCTGCAATTCTGCCCCGCTTTCAAGTCCTCTTGGCAGCCTTACTTCAGTATATTTTTGGACGATAGCTGTCATTTATAACTCTGCAGGTTTGTGAATTACAGTGCCCCTGAGCTCCTTTCTTCAACTCGCTTTCTTGTGACCTGGCCGCAACACCGCAGGATGGCTTCAGGCCCTAATCTGGTTCCGGCACGGCACGCTGAGCCTTTGGTTATTTCCTCTTCCAGATGGGAAATGAGAGTTAAATTTGCCCGTCCAGACACCTCCAGCTAGTCTCTCATTGGTTCTCCCTATTCCTGTTCATCTTCCGCAGAAATTGCAAACTGGGCCAAACAGGAGGTTAAAGGCGCTGACTCTCCAAGTGGGGGAGTGTTAGTAAAGCGTCTGGAATGTTGCACCCGAGTACCAGGGGAGGAAAACTGAGACATATTTGAACACGTCTCCCGTTCACATGGTTGATCATACTCTGGGTTCCACATGCATGTTTTAGCTGAAGGAAAAATACCTTAAACCTGGAGAGTTGAGACCCGTGGAATGGGTACCATGCAATATGACTTCAAAGGGTCTTCATTTGCTCACCGAACCTCTCCAATCCTATCACTGCTGCATTTATTCCCCTGTACACATGCTTGATTCTCTTTTGGAGACATAGCAATCCATAGGTTTTAAGATACTTACTAGTCAGGTACATTCTTAGGCGTTTAATATGGGGTGTTGAGTCCATTTCGTTGAGCAAGGAGTAGCTCTTGTCTATTCCATATTTGTCTTAAGGAACTTCATCTGTGCTCATTTCAATCTCTGGTTTTATGCAGCACCCCAACTCACCTTTCCCCTTAAGCAAGCATAAGTTGGTTTTCTAAATTTGAGACCCTGTTCTGTTTTGGAATTCAGTTCCTGTGTAGCCAAGTTTACATTCCGTGTATTACTGATATCTTATGATGTTTCTTTTTCTGTGTGAATTATTTCAGTTAGAATCATCGTACCTGAATCCACTCATTGTGCTGCTAAGGGCCTGATGACATAGATTTCATTGTTGAGTGATATTGCTTTGTAAGTAAATACCACAGCTTCTTTATCCATTTTTCACTTTCTGCGATGTTGAACTTGTACTGTAAACGTGGTTCTTGTAAACAGAGGCGTCCCAAACTTTGGGGTGGCTGTGTCTTTTTTATTTTAATTTCCCTAAGCTATAGGACCATAAGTGGAAGTGCCCTAGGCTCTGTTGCTTTGTTTTTTAGATGTTTCAGGAAACACCATACACTTCTCCCTATTGTCTGTTGGCAATTTACATCCCGCCCATCAGCATAACAAGGCTCCCAGTTCTCCATGGCCTGTGCTGCCTTTCTGGATTTTACACTTTTTTCAGATGGCCCTTTTGACCGGGGGGAAGTGAGACTTCATTGTAGTGCAGATTTCCTTTGCAAGCTTGCTTGGTTGGCCAAAAAGGGCGTATGCGTTTTTTCCTGAATATATTCAGGAAAAAACGCATACGCCCTTTTTGGCCAAGTGCATCATTGTGGACGTTCTGCCTCTTTTCCTATGCTTTCAATGCAATTCCAGTCTTCCTGCTGAAATTGGTTTCCTGCAATTCTGCCCCGCTTTCAATTCCTCTTGGCAGCCTTACTTCAGTATATTTTTGGACGATAGCTGTCATTTATAACTCTGCAGGTTTGTGAATTACAGTGCCCCTGAGCTCCTTTCTTCAACTCGCTTTCTTGTGACCTGGCCGCAACACCGCAGGATGGCTTCAGGCCCTAATCTGGTTCCGCCACGGCACGCTGAGCCTTTGGTTATTTCCTCTTCCAGATGGGAAATGAGAGTTAAATTTGCCCGTCCAGACACCTCCAGCTAGTCTCTCATTGGTTCTCCCTATTCCTGTTCATCTTCGGCAGAAATTGCAAACTGGGCCAAACAGGAGGTTAAAGGCGCTGACTCTCCAAGTGGGGAGAGTGTTAGTAAAGCGTCTGGAATGTTGCACCCGAGTACCAGGGGAGGAAAACTGAGACATATTTGAACACGTCTCCCGTTCACATGGTTGATCATACTCTGGGTTCCACATGCATGTTTTAGCTGAAGGAAAAATACCTTAAACCTAGAGAGTTGAGACCCGTGGAATGGGTACCATGCAATATGACTTCAAAGGGTCTTCATTTGCTCACCGAACCTCTCCAATCCTATCACTGCTGCATTTATTCCCCTGTACACATGCTTGATTCTCTTTTGGAGACATAGCAATCCATAGGTTTTAAGATACTTACTAGTCAGGTACATTCTTAGGCGTTTAATATGGGGTGTTGTGTCCATTTCGTTGAGCAAGGAGTAGCTCTTGTCTATTCCATATTTGGCTTAAGGAACTTCATCTGTGCTCATTTCAATCTCTGGTTTTATGCAGCACCCCAACTCACCTTTCCCCTTAAGCAAGCATAAGTTGGTTTTCTAAATTTGAGACCCTGTTCTGTTCTGTAATTCAGTTCCTGTGTAGCCAAGTTTACATTCCGTGTATTAGTGATATCTTATGATGTTTCTTTTGCTGTGTGACTTATTTCAGTTAGAATCATCATACCTGAATCCACTCATTGTGCTGCTAAGAGCCTGATGACATAGATTTCATTGCTGAGTGATATTGCTTTGTAAGTAAATACCACATCTTCTTTATCCATTTTTCACTTTCTGCGATGTTGAACTTGTACTGTAAACGAGGTTCTTGTAAACAGAGGCGTCCCAAACTTTGGGGTGGCTGTGTCTTTTTGATTTTAATTTCCCTAAGCTATAGGACCATAAGTGGAAGTGCCCTAGGCTCTGTTGCTTTGTTTTTTAGATGTTTCAGGAAACACCATACACTTCTCCCGAGTGTCTGTTGGCAATTTACATCCCGCCCATCAGCATAACAAGGCTCCCAGTTCTCCATGGCCTGTGCTGCCTTTCTGGATTTTACACTTTTTTCAGATGGCCCTTTTGACCGGGGGGAAGTGAGACTTCATTGTAGTGCAGATTTCCTTTGCAAGCTTGCTTGGTTGGCCAAAAAGGGCGTATGCGTTTTTTCCTGAATATATTCAGGAAAAAACGCATACGCCCTTTTTGGCCAAGTGCATCATTGTGGACGTTCTGCCTCTTTTCCTATGCTTTCAATGCAATTCCAGTCTACCTCCTGAAATCGGTTTCCTGCAATTCTGCCCCGCTTTCAAGTCCTCTTGGCAGCCTTACTTCAGTATATTTTTGGACGATAGCTGTCATTTATAACTCTGCAGGTTTGTGAATTACAGTGCCCCTGAGCTCCTTTCTTCAACTCGCTTTCTTGTGACCTGGCCGCAACACCGCAGGATGGCTTCAGGCCCTAATCTTGTTCCGGCACGGCACGCTGAGCCTTTGGTTATTTCCTCTTCCTGGTGGGAAATGAGAGTTAAATTTGCCGGTCCAGACACCTCCAGCTAGTCTCTCATTGGTTCTCCCTATTCCTGTTCATCTTCCGCAGAAATTGCAAACTGGGCCAAACAGGAGGTTAAAGGCGCTGACTCTCCAAGTGGGGAGAGTGTTAGTAAAGCATCTGGAATGTTGCACCCGAGTACCAGGGGAGGAAAACTGACACATATTTGAACACGTCTCCCGTTCACACGGTTGATCATACTCTGGGTTCCACATGCATGTTTTAGCTGAAGGAAGAATACCTTAAACCTGGAGAGTTGAGACCCGTGGAATGGGTACCATGCAATATGACTTCAAAGGGTCTTCATTTGCTCACCGAACCTCTCCAATCATATCACTGCTGTGTTTATGCCCCTGTACACACGCTTGATTCTCTTTTGGAGACATAGCAATCCATAGGTTTTAAGATACTTACTAGTCAGGTACATTCTTAGGCGTTTAATATGGGGTGTTGAGTCCATTTCGTTGAGCAAGGAGTAGCTCTTGTCTATTCCATATTTGGCTTAAGGAACTTTATCTGTGCTCATTTCAATCTCTGGTTTTATGCAGCACCCCAACTCACCTTTCCCCTTAAGCAAGCATAAGTTGGTTTTCTAAATTTGAGACCCTGTTCTGTTTTGGAATTCAGTTCCTGTGTAGCCAAGTTTACATTCCGTGTATTAGTGATATCTTATGATGTTTCTTTTTCTGTGTGACTTATTTCAGTTAGAATCATCGTACCTGAATCCACTCATTATGCTGCTACGGGCCTGATGACATAGATTTCATTGCTGAGTGATAGTGCATTGTACGTAAGTACCACAAGTTCTTTATCCATTTTCCACTTTCTGCGATATTGAACTTGTACGGTAAACGAGGTTCTTGTAAACAGAGGCGTCCCAAACTTTGGGGTGGATGTATCTTTTTGATTTTAATTTCCCTAAGCTATAGGACCATAAGTGGAAGTGCCCTAGGCTCTGTTGCTTTGTTTTTTAGATGTTTCAGGAAACTCCATACACTTCTCCCGAGTGTCTGTTGGCAATTTACATCCCGCCCATCAGCATAACAAGGCTCCCAGTTCTCCATGGCCTGTCCTGCCTTTCTGGATTTTACACTTTTTTCAGATGGCCCTTTTGACCGGGGGGAAGTGAGACTTCATTGTAGTGCAGATTTCCTTTGCAAGCTTGCTTGGTTGGCCAAAAAGGGTGTATGCATTTTTTCCTGAATGTATTCAGGAAAAAACGCAAACGCCCTTTTTGGCCAAGTGCATCATTGTGGACGTTCTGCCTCTTTTCCTATGCTTTCAATGCAATTCCAGTCTACCTCCTGAAATCGGTTTCCTGCAATTCTGCCCCGGTTTCAAGTCCTCTTGGCAGCCTTACTTCAGTATATTTTTGGACAATAGCTGTCATTTATAACTCTGCAGGTTTGTGAATTACAGTGCCCCTAAGCTCCTTTCTTCAACTCGCTTTCTTTTGAGCTGGCCGCAACACCGCAGGATGGCTTCAGGCCCTAATCTGGTTCCGGCACGGCACGCTGAGCCTTTGGTTATTTCCTCTTCCTGGTGGGAAATGAGAGTTAAATTTGCCCGTCCAGACACCTCCAGCTAGTCTCTCATTGGTTCTCCCTATTCCTGTTCATCTTCCGCAGAAATTGCAAACTGGGCCAAACAGGAGGTTAAAGGCGCTGACTCTCCAAGTCGGGAGAGTGTTAGTAAAGCGTCTGGAATGTTGCACCCGAGTACCAGGGGAGGAAAACTGAGACATATTTGAACACGTCTCCCGATCACATGGTTGATCATACTCTGGGTTCCACATGCATGTTTTAGGTGAAGGAAGAATACCTTAAACCTGGAGAGTTGCGACCCGTGGAATGGGTACCATGCAATATGACTTCAAAGGGTCTTCATTTGCTCACCGAACCTCTCCAATCCTATCACTGCTGCGTTTATGCCCCTGTACACACGCTTGATTCTCTTTTGGAGACATAGCAATCCATAGGTTTTAAGATACTTACTAGTCAGGTACATTCTTAGGCGTTTAATATGCGGTGTTGAGTCCATTTCGTTGAGCAAGGAGTAGCTCTTGTCTATTCCATATTTGGCTTAAGGAACTTTATCTGTGCTCATTTCAATCTCTGGTTTTATGCAGCACCCCAACTCACCTTTCCTCTTAAGCAAGCATAAGTTGGTTTTCTAAATTTGAGACCCTGTTCTGTTCTGTAATTCAGTTCCTGTGTAGCCAAGTTTACATTCCGTGTATTAGTGATATCTTATGATGTTTCTTTTTCTGTGTGACTTATTTCAGTTAGAATCATCGTACCTGAATCCACTCATTATGCTGCTATGGGCCTGATGACATAGATTTCATTGCTATGTGATACTGCATTGTACGTAAGTACCACAAGTTCTTTATCCATTTTTCACTTTCTGCGATGTTGAACTTGTACGGTAAACGAGGTTCTTGTAAACAGAGGCGTCCCAAACTTTGGGGTGGCTGTGTCTTTTTGATTTTAATTTCCCTAAGCTATAGGACCATAAGTGGAAGTGCCCTAGGCTCTGTTGCTTTGTTTTTTAGATGTTTCAGGAAACACCATACACTTCTACAGAGCGGCTGTTGGTAATTTACATTCCACCCATCAGCATAACAAGGCTCCCAGTTCTCCATGGCCTGTTCTGCCTTTCTGGATTTTACACTTTTTTCAGATGGCCCTTTTGACCGGGGGGAAGTGAGACTTCATTGTAGTGCAGATTTCCTTTGCAAGCTTGCTTGGTTGGCCAAAAAGGGCGTATGAGTTTTTTCCTGAATATATTCAGGAAAAAACACATACGCCCTTTTTGGCCAAGTGCATCATTGTCGACGTTCTGCCTCTTTTCCTGTGTTTTAAATGCAATCCAATTCCGATTCCTCCTGAAATCGGTTTCCTGCAATTCTGCCCCGCATTCAAGTCCTCTTGGCAGCCCTACTTCAGTATATTTTCGGACAATAGCTGTCATTTATAACTCTGCAGGTTTGTGAATTACAGTGCCCCTGAGCTCCTTTCTTCAACTCGCTTTCTTGTGAGCTGGCCACAACACCGCAGGATTGCTTCAGGCCCTAATCTGGTTCCGGCACGGCATGCTGAGCCTTTGGTTTATTGCTCTTCCCTGTGGGAAATGAGAGTTAAATTTGCCCGTCCAGACACCTCCAGCTAGTCTCTCATTGGTTCTCGCTATTCCTGTTCATCTTCCGCAGAAATTGCAAACTGGGCCAAACAGGAGGTTAAAGGGACTGACTCTCCAAGTCGGGAGAGTGTTAGTAAAGCGTCTGGAATGTTGCACCCGAGTACCAGGGAACGAAAAGTGAGACATATTTGAACACGTTTCTCGATCACACGGTGGATAATACTCTGGGTTCCACATGCATGTTTTAGCTGAAGGAAGAATCCCTTAAACCTGGAGAGTTGAGATCCATGGAATGGGTACCATGCAATATGACTTCAAAGGGTCTGCATTTGCTCACCGAACCTCACCAATCTTATGAGCCCCAAGTGTCCAGCCTTATGTGTCACCCAGCTCTGGGTGTAGATATGGTAAATGCAGGTTGCATCAGAAGACTTGAATGAATTACTTAAGTATTGCTCTCTATTTCACGGTCATTGTGTTTTGCTTAAGAAATTTATTTTTAATATGGGATTTAGCTGATTTTCACTGCTTTAATGCCGCTGTACACACTCTTCATTCTCTTACAGAGATATATAAATCCATTGCTTTTATGATTCTTACTAGGCAGGTATATTCCTAGGCGTTGAATATGGGGTGTTGAGTCCATTTCGTTGAGCAAGGAGTAGCTCTGGTCTATTCCATATTTGCCTTATAGAATATTATCTGTGCTCATTTCAATCTCTGGTTTTATGCAGCACCCCAACTCACCTTTCCCCTTAAGCAAGCATAAGTTGGTTTTCTAAATTTGAGACCCTGTTCTGTTTTGGAATTCAGTTCCTGTGTAGCCAAGTTTACATTCCGTGTATTAGTGATATCTTATGATGTTTCTTTTTCTGTGTGACTTATTTCAGTTAGAATCATCGTACCTGAATCCACTCATTATGCTGCTACGGGCCTGATGACATAGATTTCATTGCTGAGTGATACTGCATTGTACGTAAGTACCACAAGTTCTTTATCCATTTTTCACTTTCTGTGATATTGAACTTGTACGGTAAATGAGGTTCTTGTAAACAGAGGTGTCCCAAACTTTGGGGTGGCTGTGTCTTTTTGATTTTAATTTCCCTAAGCTATAGGACCATAAGTGGAAGTGCCCTAGGCTCTGTTGCTTTGTTTTTTAGATGTTTCAGGAAACACCATACACTTCTCCCGAGTGTCTGTTGGCAATTTACATCCCGCCCATCAGCATAACAAGGCTCCCAGTTCTCCATGGCCTGTCCTGCCTTTCTGGATTTTACACTTTTTTCAGATGGCCCTTTTGACCGGGGGGAAGTGAGACTTCATTGCAGTGCAGATTTCCTTTGCAAGCTTGCTTGTTTGGCCAAAAAGGGCGTATGCGTTTTTTCCTGAATATATTCAGGGAAAAACGCATACGCCCTTTTTGGCCAAGTGCATCATTGTGGACGTTCTGCCTCTTTTCCTATGCTTTCAATGCAATTCCAGTCTACCTCCTGAAATCGGTTTCCTGCAATTCTGCCCCGCTTTCAAGTCCTCTTGGCAGCCTTACTTCAGTATATTTTTGGACGATAGCTGTCATTTATAACTCTGCAGGTTTGTGAATTACAGTGCCCCTGAGCTCCTTTCTTCAACTCACTTTCTTTTGAGCTGGCCGCAAAACCTCAGGATGGCTTCAGGCCCTAATCTTGTTCCGGCACGGCACGCTGAGCCTTTGGTTATTTCCTCTTCCTGGTGGGAAATGAGAGTTAAATTTGCCCGTCCAGACACCTCCAGCTAGTCTCTCATTGGTTCTCCCTATTCCTGTTCATCTTCCGCAGAAATTGCAAACTGGGCCAAACAGGAGGTTAAAGGCGCTGACTCTCCAAGTCGGGAGAGTGTTAGTAAAGTGTCTGGAATGTTGCACCCGAGTACCAGGGGAGGAAAACTAAGACATATTTGAACACGTCTCCCTATCACATGGTTGATCATACTCTGGGTTCCACATGCATGTTTTAGCTGAAGGAAGAATACCTTAAACCTGGAGAGTTGAGACCCGTGGAATGGGTACCATGCAATATGACTTCAAAGGGTCTTCATTTGCTCACCGAACCTCTCCAATCCTATCACTGCTGCCTTTATGTCCCTGTACACATGCTTGATTCTCTTTCGGAGACATAGCAATCCATAGGTTTTAAGATACTTACTAGTCAGGTACATTCTTAGGCGTTTAATATGGGGTGTTGAGTCCATTTCGTTGAGCAAGGAGTAGCTCTTGTCTATTCCATATTTGGCTTAAGGAACTTTATCTGTGCTCATTTCAATCTCTGGTTTTATGCAGCACCCCAACTCACCTTTCCTCTTAAGCAAGCATAAGTTGGTTTTCTAAATTTGAGACCCTGTTCTGTTTTGGAATTCAGTTCCTGTGTAGCCAAGTTTACATTCCGTGTATTAGTGATATCTTATGATGTTTCTTTTTCTGTGTGACTTATTTCAGTTAGAATCATCGTACCTGAATCCACTCATTATGCTGCTACGGGCCTGATGACATAGATTTCATTGCTAAGTGATACTGCATTGTACGTAAGTACCACAAGTTCTTTATCTATTTCTCACTTTCTGCGATGTTGAACTTGTACGGTAAACAAGGTTCTTGTAAACAGAGGCGTCCCAAACTTTGGGGTGGCTGTGTCTTTTTGATTTTAATTTCCCTAAGCTATAGGACCATAAGTGGAAGTGCCCTAGGCTCTGTTGCTTTGTTTTTTAGATGTTTCAGGAAACACCATACACTTCTCCCGAGTGTCTGTTGGCAATTTACATCCCGCCCAGCAGCATAACAAGGCTCCCAGTTCTCCATGGCCTGTGCTGCCTTTCTGGATTTTACACTTTTTTCAGATGGCCCTTTTGACCGGGGGGAAGTGAGACTTCATTGTAGTGCAGATTTCCTTTGCAAGCTTGCTTGGTTGGCCAAAAAGGGCGTATGCGTTTTTTCCTGAATATATTCAGGAAAAAACGCATACGCCCTTTTTGGCCAAGTGCATCATTGTGGACGTTCTGCCTCTTTTCCTATGCTTTCAATGCAATTCCAGTCTACCTCCTGAAATCGGTTTCCTGCAATTCTGCCCCGCTTTCAAGTCCTCTTGGCAGCCTTACTTCAGTATATTTTTGGACGATAGCTGTCATTTATAACTCTGCAGGTTTGTGAATTACAGTGCCCCTGAGCTCCTTTCTTCAACTCGCTTTCTTGTGACCTGGCCGCAACACCGCAGGATGGCTTCAGGCCCTAATCTGGTTCCGGCACGGCACGCTGAGCCTTTGGTTATTTCCTCTTCCAGATGGGAAATGAGAGTTAAATTTGCCCGTCCAGACACCTCCAGCTAGTCTCTCATTGGTTCTCCCTATTCCTGTTCATCTTCCGCAGAAATTGCAAACTGGGCCAAACAGGAGGTTAAAGGCGCTGACTCTCCAAGTGGGGGAGTGTTAGTAAAGCGTCTGGAATGTTGCACCCGAGTACCAGGGGAGGAAAACTGAGACATATTTGAACACGTCTCCCGTTCACATGGTTGATCATACTCTGGGTTCCACATGCATGTTTTAGCTGAAGGAAAAATACCTTAAACCTGGAGAGTTGAGACCCGTGGAATGGGTACCATGCAATATGACTTCAAAGGGTCTTCATTTGCTCACCGAACCTCTCCAATCCTATCACTGCTGCATTTATGCCCCTGTACACATGCTTGATTCTCTTTTGGAGACATAGCAATCCATAGGTTTTAAGATACTTACTAGTCAGGTACATTCTTAGGCGTTTAATATGGGGTGTTGAGTCCATTTCGTTGAGCAAGGAGTAGCTCTTGTCTATTCCATATTTGTCTTAAGGAACTTCATCTGTGCTCATTTCAATCTCTGGTTTTATGCAGCACCCCAACTCACCTTTCCCCTTAAGCAAGCATAAGGTGGTTTTCTAAATTTGAGACCCTGTTCTGTTTTGGAATTCAGTTCCTGTGTAGCCAAGTTTACATTCCGTGTATTACTGATATCTTATGATGTTTCTTTTTCTGTGTGAATTATTTCAGTTAGAATCATCGTACCTGAATCCACTCATTGTGCTGCTAAGGGCCTGATGACATAGATTTCATTGTTGAGTGATATTGCTTTGTAAGTAAATACCACAGCTTCTTTATCCATTTTTCACTTTCTGCGATGTTGAACTTGTACTGTAAACGTGGTTCTTGTAAACAGAGGCGTCCCAAACTTTGGGGTGGCTGTGTCTTTTTTATTTTAATTTCCCTAAGCTATAGGACCATAAGTGGAAGTGCCCTAGGCTCTGTTGCTTTGTTTTTTAGATGTTTCAGGAAACACCATACACTTCTCCCTATTGTCTGTTGGCAATTTACATCCCGCCCATCAGCATAACAAGGCTCCCAGTTCTCCATGGCCTGTGCTGCCTTTCTGGATTTTACACTTTTTTCAGATGGCCCTTTTGACCGGGGGGAAGTGAGACTTCATTGTAGTGCAGATTTCCTTTGCAAGCTTGCTTGGTTGGCCAAAAAGGGCGTATGCGTTTTTTCCTGAATATATTCAGGAAAAAACGCATACGCCCTTTTTGGCCAAGTGCATCATTGTGGACGTTCTGCCTCTTTTCCTATGCTTTCAATGCAATTCCAGTCTTCCTGCTGAAATTGGTTTCCTGCAATTCTGCCCCGCTTTCAATTCCTCTTGGCAGCCTTACTTCAGTATATTTTTGGACGATAGCTGTCATTTATAACTCTGCAGGTTTGTGAATTACAGTGCCCCTGAGCTCCTTTCTTCAACTCGCTTTCTTGTGACCTGGCCGCAACACCGCAGGATGGCTTCAGGCCCTAATCTGGTTCCGCCACGGCACGCTGAGCCTTTGGTTATTTCCTCTTCCAGATGGGAAATGAGAGTTAAATTTGCCCGTCCAGACACCTCCAGCTAGTCTCTCATTGGTTCTCCCTATTCCTGTTCATCTTCCGCAGAAATTGCAAACTGGGCCAAACAGGAGGTTAAAGGCGCTGACTCTCCAAGTGGGGAGAGTGTTAGTAAAGCGTCTGGAATGTTGCACCCGAGTACCAGGGGAGGAAAACTGAGACATATTTGAACACGTCTCCCGTTCACATGGTTGATCATACTCTGGGTTCCACATGCATGTTTTAGCTGAAGGAAAAATACCTTAAACCTAGAGAGTTGAGACCCGTGGAATGGGTACCATGCAATATGACTTCAAAGGGTCTTCATTTGCTCACCGAACCTCTCCAATCCTATCACTGCTGCATTTATTCCCCTGTACACATGCTTGATTCTCTTTTGGAGACATAGCAATCCATAGGTTTTAAGATACTTACTAGTCAGGTACATTCTTAGGCGTTTAATATGGGGTGTTGTGTCCATTTCGTTGAGCAAGGAGTAGCTCTTGTCTATTCCATATTTGGCTTAAGGAACTTCATCTGTGCTCATTTCAATCTCTGGTTTTATGCAGCACCCCAACTCACCTTTCCCCTTAAGCAAGCATAAGTTGGTTTTCTAAATTTGAGACCCTGTTCTGTTCTGTAATTCAGTTCCTGTGTAGCCAAGTTTACATTCCGTGTATTAGTGATATCTTATGATGTTTCTTTTGCTGTGTGACTTATTTCAGTTAGAATCATCATACCTGAATCCACTCATTGTGCTGCTAAGAGCCTGATGACATAGATTTCATTGCTGAGTGATATTGCTTTGTAAGTAAATACCACATCTTCTTTATCCATTTTTCACTTAGTGCGATGTTGAACTTGTACTGTAAACGAGGTTCTTGTAAACAGAGGCGTCCCAAACTTTGGGGTGGCTGTGTCTTTTTGATTTTAATTTCCCTAAGCTATAGGACCATAAGTGGAAGTGCCCTAGGCTCTGTTGCTTTGTTTTTTAGATGTTTCAGGAAACACCATACACTTCTCCCGAGTGTCTGTTGGCAATTTACATCCCGCCCATCAGCATAACAAGGCTCCCAGTTCTCCATGGCCTGTGCTGCCTTTCTGGATTTTACACTTTTTTCAGATGGCCCTTTTGACCGGGGGGAAGTGAGACTTCATTGTAGTGCAGATTTCTTTGCAAGCTTGCTTGGTTGGCCAAAAAGGGCGTATGCGTTTTTTCCTGAATATATTCAGGAAAAAACGCATACGCCCTTTTTGGCCAAGTGCATCATTGTGGACGTTCTGCCTCTTTTCCTATGCTTTCAATGCAATTCCAGTCTACCTCCTGAAATCGGTTTCCTGCAATTCTGCCCCGCTTTCAAGTCCTCTTGGCAGCCTTACTTCAGTATATTTTTGGACGATAGCTGTCATTTATAACTCTGCAGGTTTGTGAATTACAGTGCCCCTGAGCTCCTTTCTTCAACTCGCTTTCTTGTGACCTGGCCGCAACACCGCAGGATGGCTTCAGGCCCTAATCTGGTTCCGGCACGGCACGCTGAGCCTTTGGTTATTTCCTCTTCCAGATGGGAAATGAGAGTTAAATTTGCCCGTCCAGACACCTCCAGCTAGTCTCTCATTGGTTCTCGCTATTCCTGTTCATCTTCCGCAGAAATTGCAAACTGGGCCAAACAGGAGGTTAAAGGCGCTGACTCTCCAAGTGGGGAGAGTGTTAGTAAAGCGTCTGGAATGTTGCACCCGAGTACCAGGGGAGGAAAACTGAGACATATTTGAACACATCTCCCGTTCACACGGTTGATCATACTCTGGGTTCCACATGCATGTTTTAGCTGAAGGAAGAATACCTTAAACCTGGAGAGTTGAGACCCGTGGAATGGGTACCATGCAATATGACTTCAAAGGGTCTTCATTTGCTCACCGAACCTCTCCAATCCTATCACTGCTGCATTTATGCCCCTGTACACATGCTTGATTCTCTTTTGGAGACATAGCAATCCATAGGTTTTAAGATACTTACTAGTCAGGTACATTCTTAGGCGTTTAATATGGGGTGTTGAGTCCATTTCGTTGAACAAGGAGTAGCTCTTGTCTATTCCATATTTGGCTTAAGGAACTTTATCTGTGCTCATTTCAATCTCTGGTTTTATGCAGCACCCCAACTCACCTTTCCCCTTAAGCAAGCATAAGTTGGTTTTCTAAATTTGAGACCCTGTTCTGTTTTGGAATTCAGTTCCTGTGTAGCCAAGTTTACATTCCGTGTATTAGTGATATCTTATGATGTTTCTTTTTCTGTGTGACTTATTTCAGTTAGAATCATCATACCTGAATCCACTCATTATGCTGCTACGGGCCTGATGACATAGATTTCATTGCTGAGTGATACTGCATTGTACGTAAGTACCACAAGTTCTTTATCCATTTTTCACTTTTTGTGATAT
Organism: Grampus griseus; assembly: GCF_964374135.1. Classification (NCBI taxonomy): domain Eukaryota; kingdom Metazoa; phylum Chordata; class Mammalia; order Artiodactyla; family Delphinidae; genus Grampus; species Grampus griseus. Next base: position 324,056 of record NW_028133129.1, read on the forward strand.
TGAACTTGTACGGTAAACGAGGTTCTTGTAAACAGAGGCGTCCCAAACTTTGGGGTGGCTGTGTCTTTTTGATTTTAATTTCCCTAAGCTATAGGACCATAAGTGGAAGTGCCCTAGGCTCTGTTGCTTTGTTTTTTAGATGTTTCAGGAAACACCATACGCTTATCCCGAGTGTCTGTTGGCAATTTACATCCCGCCCATCAGCATAACAAGGCTCCCAGTTCTCCATGGCCTGTGCTGCCTTTCTGGATTTTACACTTTTTTCAGATGGCCCTTTTGACCGGGGGGAAGTGAGACTTCATTGTAGTGCAGATTTCCTTTGCAAGCTTGCTTGGTTGGCCAAAAAGGGCGTATGCGTTTTTTCCTGAATATATTCAGGAAAAAACGCATACGCCCTTTTTGGCCAAGTGCATCATTGTGGACGTTCTGCCTCTTTTCCTATGCTTTCAATGCAATTCCAGTCTACCTCCTGAAATCGGTTTCCTGCAATTCTGCCCCGCTTTCAAGTCCTCTTGGCAGCCTTACTTCAGTCTATTTTTGGAGGATAGCTGTCATTTATAACTCTGCAGGTTTGTGAATTACAGTGCCCCTGAGCTCCTTTCTTCAACTCACTTTCTTTTGAGCTGGCCGCAACACCGCAGGATGGCTTCAGGCCCTAATCTGGTTCCGGCACGGCACGCTGAGCCTTTGGTTATTTCCTCTTCCAGATGGGAAATGAGAGTTAAATTTGCCCATCCAGACACCTCCAGCTAGTCTCTCATTGGTTCTCGCTATTCCTGTTCATCTTCCGCAGAAATTGCAAACTGGGCCAAACAGGAGGTTAAAGGCGCTGACTCTCCAAGTGGGGAGAGTGTTAGTAAAGCGTCTGGAATGTTGCACCCGAGTACCAGGGGAGGAAAACTGAGACATATTTGAACACGTCTCCCGTTCACATGGTTGATCATACTCTGGGTTCCACATGCATGTTTTAGCTGAAGGAAGAATACCTTAAACCTGGAGAGTTGAGACCCGTGGAATGGGTACCATGCAATATGACTTCAAAGGGTCTTCATTTGCTCACCGAACCTCTCCAATCCTATCACTGCTGCATTTATGCCCCTGTACACATGCTTGATTCTCTTTTTGAGACATAGCAATCCATAGGTTTTAAGATACTTACTAGTCAGGTACATTCTTAGGCGTTTAATATGGGGTGTTGAGTCCATTTCGTTGAGCAAGGAGTAGCTCTTGTCTATTCCATATTTGGCTTAAGGAACTTTATCTGTGCTCATTTCAATCTCTGGTTTTATGCAGCACCCCAACTCACCTTTCCCCTTAAGCAAGCATAAGTTGGTTTTCTAAATTTGAGACCCTGTTCTGTTTTGGAATTCAGTTCCTGTGTAGCCAAGTTTACATTCCGTGTATTAGTGATATCTTATGATGTTTCTTTTTCTGTGTGACTTATTTCAGTTAGAATCATCGTACCTGAATCCACTCATTATGCTGCTACGGGCCTGATGACATAGATTTCATTGCTGAGTGATACTGTATTGTACGTAAGTACCACAAGTTCTTTATCCATTTTTCACTTTCTGTGATATTGAACTTGTACGGTAAACGAGGTTCTTGTAAACAGAGGCGTCCCAAACTTTGGGGTGGCTGTGTCTTTTTTATTTTAATTTCCCTAAGCTATAGGACCATAAGTGGAAGTGCCCTAGGCTCTGTTGCTTTGTTTTTTAGATGTTTCAGGAAACTCCATACACTTCTCCCGAGTGTCTGTTGGCAGTTTACATCCCGCCCATCAGCATAACAAGGCTCCCAGTTCTCCATGGCCTGTCCTGCCTTTCTGCATTTTACACTTTTTTCAGATGGCCCTTTTGACCGGGGGGAAGTGAGACTTCATTGTAGTGCAGATTTCCTTTGCAAGCTTGCTTGGTTGGCCAAAAAGGGTGTATGCATTTTTTCCTGAATGTATTCAGGAAAAAACGCAAACGCCCTTTTTGGCCAAGTGCATCATTGTGGACGTTCTGCCTCTTTTCCTATGCTTTCAATGCAATTCCAGTCTACCTCCTGAAATCGGTTTCCTGCAATTCTGCCCCGGTTTCAAGTCCTCTTGGCAGCCTTACTTCAGTATATTTTTGGACAATAGCTGTCATTTATAACTCTGCAGGTTTGTGAATTACAGTGCCCCTAAGCTCCTTTCTTCAACTCGCTTTCTTTTGAGCTGGCCGCAACACCGCAGGATGGCTTCAGGCCCTAATCTGGTTCCGGCACGGCACGCTGAGCCTTTGGTTATTTCCTCTTCCTGGTGGGAAATGAGAGTTAAATTTGCCCGTCCAGACACCTCCAGCTAGTCTCTCATTGGTTCTCCCTATTCCTGTTCATCTTCCGCAGAAATTGCAAACTGGGCCAAACAGGAGGTTAAAGGCGCTGACTCTCCAAGTGGGGAGAGTGTTAGTAAAGCGTCTGGAATGTTGCACCCGAGTACCAGGGGAGGAAAACTGAGACATATTTGAACACGTCTCCCGATCACATGGTTGATCATACTCTGGGTTCCACATGCATGTTTTAGGTGAAGGAAGAATACCTTAAACCTGGAGAGTTGCGACCCGTGGAATGGGTACCATGCAATATGACTTCAAAGGGTCTTCATTTGCTCACCGAACCTCTCCAATCCTATCACTGCTGCGTTTATGCCCCTGTACACACGCTTGATTCTCTTTTGGAGACATAGCAATCCATAGGTTTTAAGATACTTACTAGTCAGGTACATTCTTAGGCGTTTAATATGCGGTGTTGAGTCCATTTCGTTGAGCAAGGAGTAGCTCTTGTCTATTCCATATTTGGCTTAAGGAACTTTATCTGTGCTCATTTCAATCTCTGGTTTTATGCAGCACCCCAACTCACCTTTCCTCTTAAGCAAGCATAAGTTGGTTTTCTAAATTTGAGACCCTGTTCTGTTCTGTAATTCAGTTCCTGTGTAGCCAAGTTTACATTCCGTGTATTAGTGATATCTTATGATGTTTCTTTTTCTGTGTGACTTATTTCAGTTAGAATCATCGTACCTGAATCCACTCATTATGCTGCTATGGGCCTGATGACATAGATTTCATTGCTAAGTGATACTGCATTGTACGTAAGTACCACAAGTTCTTTATCCATTTTTCACTTTCTGCGATGTTGAACTTGTACGGTAAACGAGGTTCTTGTAAACAGAGGCGTCCCAAACTTTGGGGTGGCTGTGTCTTTTTGATTTTAATTTCCCTAAGCTATAGGACCATAAGTGGAAGTGCCCTAGGCTCTGTTGCTTTGTTTTTTAGATGTTTCAGGAAACACCATACACTTCTACAGAGCGGCTGTTGGTAATTTACATTCCACCCATCAGCATAACAAGGCTCCCAGTTCTCCATGGCCTGTTCTGCCTTTCTGGATTTTACACTTTTTTCAGATGGCCCTTTTGACCGGGGGGAAGTGAGACTTCATTGTAGTGCAGATTTCCTTTGCAAGCTTGCTTGGTTGGCCAAAAAGGGCGTATGAGTTTTTTCCTGAATATATTCAGGAAAAAACACATACGCCCTTTTTGGCCAAGTGCATCAGTGTCGACGTTCTGCCTCTTTTCCTGTGTTTTAAATGCAATCCAATTCCGATTCCTCCTGAAATCGGTTTCCTGCAATTCTGCCCCGCATTCAAGTCCTCTTGGCAGCCCTACTTCAGTATATTTTCGGACAATAGCTGTCATTTATAACTCTGCAGGTTTGTGAATTACAGTGCCCCTGAGCTCCTTTCTTCAACTCGCTTTCTTGTGAGCTGGCCACAACACCGCAGGATTGCTTCAGGCCCTAATCTGGTTCCGGCACGGCATGCTGAGCCTTTGGTTTATTGCTCTTCCCTGTGGGAAATGAGAGTTAAATTTGCCCGTCCAGACACCTCCAGCTAGTCTCTCATTGGTTCTCGCTCTTCCTGTTCATCTTCCGCAGAAATTG